>NW_026068097.1:2091074-2177013 GCF_014885135.2 Alexandromys fortis | reverse complement strand
TTTTTACCTGTAATGACTGGTTCCTGCCAGAGGTGGCGAAAGAGTCCACTTGAATCCACGTGGAGAATTGATCTGAAATGAACCTCAAGACTGAAATTTATACAAATGACCCCTTGGGGCCCAATGTGGCGGTTTGTGTTGTAAAACCGCAAATATTTAAGCTTCCCTGTTCAGTTCCAAACGTCAAGGCAGAGAGGGAGGGGTTAAGTCCTCTGCTCTGCGAGAGGAACACAAAGAGCTGCCTGCGAGCCGCAGCAGCCTAGAACCGGTGTGGGGGAGGTGCGCGGAACAAAGCCGTGCCTGCTAACCTAAAGCGGGCGGGCGGGCGCTGGAGTGCCGAGGACTGCGGGGTTGCGGCGGGAGCCCGGCGGGCAGCGTCACCCGAGGCGGAGGGGGCGGAGTGGCTAAGGCGATCGCGTTCGGGGCCGCGTTCTCGTCCCGAGCCGCGCAGCTGCGGGCTGGGAAGTCGGCAGCCTGTGTGCCTGACCTGCTGCGGACACAGCGGATCTAAGGAGCGGGTGCTGTGCCCCACGATGGGCGGCCAACTGCAGCGGTCGGATTAATAAATCACCAATAATTGATATTTAAACAAGTTTAATAACAAAACCAGACTCACGAAACCAAGGTTCCAGCGGAGTAGCCAGCGGAAACAGGAGAGAGTGCGGAAGGGAGCGCGCAGCACAATATATCAGTAAACATACGCCTGAGGGCAGCCCGCCCCCAAGGGGAGGGCTTATCCCTACACAGAAGATTCTACACTAATACTTGTATGTTGAACTATATTCTCGATTTTGTCTACTGAATTCACGACCTCCAGTACTTCCGAATATTTTCCTATTTGGAAACAGAGTCTTTACAGAGTAAGCAATTTAAAGTGGGGCCATTAATATGGTCTCTAATACAAAATGATTGGAGTCCTTATAGGAAGAACAATATTGTACAGTAAGATATACGTCAAGGGAAGGCAGTGTCTGGATTTCTAAAGAATAAAGACAAAGTGAGGGAAAACATCTGGAGCCAGGTCATCTCTTTTCCCAGTTCTCAGAAGACAGTTCTGCTAACGCCTTGATCTTGGGCTTCTGGCCTCCAGAATTTTGAATTTTTTTTTTTTTGTTGCTGAAGCCATCCAGTTTGTGATAGCTTGTTTTAGTGGTCCTGGCATATTTTGGTGCTTCTGTCCACCTGTGACCCTTCCATGGGACTGTCATGTCATGCTTGTTTCCAGTTTGGTTTGTTACACTTGAGACATCTTTTCCCATGCAGATAACTGGAGCAGTTCTGGAGCTTGCTGCTATCAGACATTGTATCAGCGTATGTGTTTCCTCAAGTGAAGCGTCTAACTTCTGGCACCTGGAAGTAATTGTTTGGGTGACTTTGTATAGATTTATAATTTTTTTGTTGCAGGATAGCTACTGTGATACTTGTTATTCAGTTGTTTATGAAGTACAAATTTCTCCATATTTTCATTCTTAATTCTAAATATTTCTGCCATTATTGCCACACTTCAAAATACAAGATATTATATAACTTAATTTACCTTATTTTGGTATTTTCTAATTTTTTTTATTATGGCAGTTTTACTGTGGAATGTTTCAATGCAGTCCTCTCTAATTCATCCTTTTTGGGATGTGTAAGCCTGTTGAAACTGTGTTTTGACACCTTCTTTGTTTGAAAACTCTGGAGCCTAGTGGGTGTGGCCTAGGAAGTGTCTTTCCTACCATATTAGTTCAGAATCTGTCCTTCTACTCTTCTCTCATTATTCCTCGGATGCCACTTACTCATGGGTTATCTATTCTGTCCTTTATGTCTGTTACACTCCTTTTAGTGCTTTCTACATTTGGGTCCCTGTGCACATACTGACTATTTTACCCTGAGTTATTTTCCAGTAAATTAATTCTTTCTTCTGCTATGTGTTTTCTGTTATTATATCCATCTTGTTAGTTTATTATTTTATTTTTCTAGAAAATTTCTATACAATTATATTTTTCTACTTTCTATGTCTTCACAGATGAGTCTCCAGATATGATATTCACATTAACAATATCTTGCCAAAACAATAACTATTATCCTTACAAATCTCTGATACCTTACAAAAATAATTTTTTTAATTTATTTATTTTTATTGAAAATTTCCACCTCCTCCCACTTCCCTCCCCTCCCCCCATTACCCCTCCCTCCCCAGTCCAAGGAGCAGTCAGGGTTCCCTATCATATGGGAAGTTCAAGGTCCTCCCTGCTCCCCCCAGGTCCAGGAAAGTGAGTATCCAAACAGACTAGGCTCCCACAAAGCCCGTCCATGCAGTAGAACCAAAACCCAGTGCCATTGTCCTTGGCTTCTCCATCACAAAAATGATTTTTAATGCATTTAGTAGAATACATTTTGATGAGATGACTGATCTTCTATGATCAATGTCAGTAGTCTTAACTTTACATCTCTTATGTCCCCATCATTGCTCAGGCATATACCAGGGATTGATACTAATAATCTGCCCTGTTTATTAATCATTTATTACAATAACAAGAACTATTTGCAAAGTAAACAGAGGGCAATTTGTTTTCACATCCTTAGTAGTTAGCAGAGTGTCTGACTCATAACATTCAAGAATATTGTGTGAATAAATGGAATACTTAAGCTGTATTTTTTAGAAAATGAGAGATTTTTATTGGGCTTCAAAGGATGACAGAAAAGTGGGGAAAAAAGAAGGATATATTCTAGGATTTTAACATATGTTCATGGGTTGTTTGGGATTCTTGGTTATAGCCAATAGAAGTTAGCCCTGGAAAATTTAAGTAGGAAATGGATATAGGAAGGATAATGGAATAGATTATGGCTAGTGCTATAAGAATTAGGATCAATGGCCATATGTCTTGATTCACAAACAAAATCATGATTTACAACTCTTTTGTTTCTGAGACAGGGTTTCTCTGTGTATCCTTGGCTGTCCTGGAACTCTCTCTGTATGTAGATCAGGCTGGCCTGGAACTCAGAGAATTCTACCTGCCTCTGCCTCCCAAGTGCTGGGATTAAAGTCGTATGCCACCACCATGTCACTATGATTTAAAATTTTTGTTGTAGCATCTTTGTCACACCAGTAAACAGCGGACTCTCTAGCTTGTCCACTTATACTACTATTTATGGCCCCTAACCCCACTGGCATAATGGCTCCAGAAAATGGAATAATGTGGTCTGTTTTCTGCTAGCCATCATTGACACTGATCCAAAAACTAACTGTCTGATTTTGAGCTGTAGAAAACTGCACCTTAGGTTCAAAGACAAGATAGGGAAATTAATAAATGTGAGGCTAGAAGACACAGACTTTTGATCCAGATCTCTTTTTTTAGAAAACAAACTATCTTTTTTTCATTATACATACCAATCCATGTTCCCACTCTTTCTCCTCCTCCCATTCCCTCCACATACCCTTCCACCCCATCCCAATCCACTCCTCAGAGAAGGTAAGGCACATTACTTTGGGGAAGGTCCAAGGCCCTCCCTACTATATCTAGGCTGAGCAAGGTATCCATCCAAAGAAAACAGGTTCCCAAAAAGCCAGTACAAGCAGTAGGAATGAATCCTGGTATTACTGCCAGTGGTCCCTCAGTCTGTTCCAGCCATGCAACTGCCAACCACATTCAGAGGAACTAGCTTGGTCCTATACTTGTTCCTTCCCAGTCCAGCTGGCGTTGGTGAGCTCCCATTATATCCACCCTATAATGCATGATCCTAGAGAAGCTAAGTAATAAGGTGAGCCCTAAAAACATATATAGATCCACCTGGAAAGTTGAAATAGACAAGATTGCATGACAAAATTGGGAGCATGGGGGTGGGAAGAGAAGGGAGGGTAGAAGGATAAGAGGAGGGGAGAAGAAAAGGGGTAAGGAGAACTTGAGGGAACAGGATAATCGATATGGAGGAAGGACAGAGATGAGAGCAAGGAAAGAGATATCTTGGTTGAGGAAGCCCTTATGGAGTTAGCAAGAATCCTGGCTCTAGAAAAATGCCCAAGAACCCACAGGGATGACCACAGCTAAGACCCTAAGCAATAGAGGAGAGGGTGCCCAAATAGGCCTTACCCTGTAGTCAGACTGATGAATATCTTAAATATCATCACAGAACCTTCATCCAGCAACTGATGGAAACAGAGGCAGAAACCCGCATTGGAGCACTGGGCTAACCTCCCAAGGTCCAGTTGAAGAGTGGGAAGAGTGAGAATATGAGCAAAGAGGTCAAGGCCATGAGGGGTTCACCCACTGAAACAGTCTAGCTGAGCTAATTGTTCCAGATCTTAAAGTGGTATGACACAAACTTTAATCTGGGCCACATCTTCTGCTTGAAGCCTATATAAGGCTTTGTGTGCTTGCCCTCTCCCTGTCAGCATACCCATTCCTTCACTGGCATTGGAGCCTACTTTTCTTAGGATTCCAGCCTATACAAAAGACTAGTTGAGACGCCAGCCTGCTGGGACTGAGAAACTACTTGATTCTTAGACTTTCCATTCACAGTTAGCCATTGTTGTACTGAAGCCTGTAGGTCATTCCAATAAATTCCATCTGTATATATCTATATCTATCTATCTATTTATCTATCTATCTAGAGATTGATATACAGGGAGAGAGAGAGAGAGAGAGAGAGAGAGAGAGAGAGATATTGATTCCATAAGTTCTGTGATTCTAGAGATCGCTGACTAATACAGTAGGACTGTATGGCATTGGTATAGCTGTCTCATATAGCTGGTCAGCAGACAGGAACTGAGCATTGGCCTAAAAGGAAGCAGACAAACCCATTCTTTCTCTTCTGTCTTTGAGATCTACAATGGCTTACCAGAGTTTAACTCTTGCATCAATGGCTAAACCCAAGAGTGGTTCTGATCCATTACGTATCAAGTTGTAGTCCTCCAAATAGAGAAGTTACTTCTGTGAAGCTTCAGAAGCTTCAAAGTCATGTCCCCAGGTCTTGCTCCACCTTTTCCAAAGTGCAGGATTGTAGCCAGTTGTGGTACTTTAGGGTTGACTGTTATGTTTATGTTATTATTTGATTTCTTGGCATTCAAAATCCTCATTAATATACATTTGTGCCTCTTTGTGGAAATAAAGGAGCGTGTTCTCTGTGTATGTGCTCACATTTCCTTATTTAGCCTGGCACCCGCCTTCTTCCCCAGCATGTTAGTTTAGCATCTGTGCTTTTCCCTTGCAAATCTCTAGAGCTTAGAATTCTTAGAGGAAATAATTTATTTCTCTCTAGGAAGATTTTTCTCCTTCTCTTGAACAAGCTTTAGGGGCTAAGCATTTATGCTGCAGGAAGGTGAACTGCATTGTCAACTCCAACAGGCAGAACACTGCCTAAGCCCCATCCAATGACTCCATAGTGAGCCGAGGGGGATGTATGTCCCAGCGAATAACTGCAGCTTCCATGGACTCTTACATTAAATCCAGAAAGCTTCCTTGATGTGGGAGTGTCATATATCAATCTGTTGATTTCATTGGTTAAGCAATAAAGAAACTGCTCGGCTGGCCCTGATAGGTTTAAACATAGGTAGGAGGAGTAAACAGAATAGGATGACAGGAGGAAGAGGAAGTGAGGTAAGACTCCTCAGACAGACCCGACAGCTCTGCTCTCTGGAGCAGAGACGCCATGCTCAGCTCTCCTGGGTAGACGCGATAGCTCTGTGCTCTGAGGCAGACGCATGCAGCTCAGACCCAGGATGGACATAGGCTAGAATCTTCCCTGTAAGCACACCTTGGGGTGCTTACACACATTATTAGAAATGGGCTAAATTAATATGCGAGAATTAGCCTAGAAGAGGCTAGATAGAAATGGGCCAAGCAGTCTTTAAATGAATACAGTTTGTGTGTTGTTATTTCGGGCATAAGCTAGCAGGTGGCTGGGGTGCTGGGGACACAGCCCCGCCGCAGCTCCTTATTTCAACACTTCCTGGAATGATTTGCTTTCAAAGGTTCCTGTCACTGACATAGAGCAAAAGGGTGTTGTTGAGAGCTGGATTCCAGACCAGTTAAGATGAGAACGAGGCTGCTGTTGAAGGATTCCTACATGCTTGCTGTTTACCAGGATCCAAGAGTGATGGCCCTCAGATTTCAGGAATGAAGAAGAAGGAATGAGATGATCTGTAAGTGTGTATCAGGGTCTCAACCGTGAGCCAAGGGATTTCTTAGATGTTTTACTGATCTACTAGTTGGTTGATGGGCTGAGGTCATGAATTAGAAACATCTGCTGGGAACCACAATGAAGTCTTCATCTCTGAAAGAGATACAGAAGAAGCAGCTCTGGGTGCATTGCTTGATGCCAGGCAGAGTTGACTGGATCTACAATTACTTCCTAGCCTCACTGCTTCTGTGCCTTCTCACTTGAGGCAGTTGCCTTCTATAGATCAGTTTCTGCCTCTACATTTGTAAAGTAGAAGGGTTCAATGAGACTTTGTCCTCTAAGCACCTAAGATGGTATTTGGCTTATAGTAAATGTGCAATAGTTGGGATCCATTTCTATAAAAAATAACCTTAACTTGGAGTCTGAACTTTGAGTCTCCATCTAAACCCCAACTATACCAGTGATGATGAAATAGGTGAAACAGAATAGCAGAGACTTATATATTCTACCTCTCTTCTTAGAGCTCATCAAGTTGAAAATGGAATAAAAAACCATGAAGGAGCTTTAATACCTATTGTGGGCTGCTCCAGTGGGAAAGGGGATTGTCCCAGGATTAAGGTGGAAAGATGACTGGAGTCTGTGGAAAGATACAGTCAGTCATAATGAGACAAAGTAGGAAAAATGGTCATGAATGGCAGAATATCATCGCACAGGCTATGGAGACATGGAGGAAGAGCTGGGAAGTAAGAAAGACTTTTGCTTCAATATTTAGCCTTGTGTTCTTCTACCAAGTGCATTTTGCCTCTGCAACAAATGTAGGCATGGGCTTAGTCACATAATATCCTAGCACAGTGGAGACTGTACCCTGCTTTTACTTCCTAGTCATACAGCACTGATAAAAACATCCCACCTCATTGCAAAACATCCCACTTATGGCATCATGGATTCTTCATCTATGAGTTCTAGAGAGTGTGACCAACCACTCTCAACAACTGTGTGTTGATGGAGAGTTAAGCAATATTGTGAGTGTTGAAAGAGTCAACAGAATACAGTAAACAGGAAGCAAGTCATCTTTATTCTACCTCTATATCCTCGTGAAATACAGAGAAGTTGATTTAAATCCAGCCAATGTTTTGTACAACCCCTGATGTACAATCCGTCCTCAGGAATATATCTCTTTTGTATTACAGCCCCATGAAAAGCAACTTCTAGCTCTAGGAAGTATGGAGGGTGGTAGTTCTGTGGTACTGCTACTGGAACAAAATGCTATGATTAGGGTAAGAGTCCTGGAGCCTGGAAGTCCAAGCTGTTAATAGAGCTAGCTTCTTCCTAGTGCTGTGAGGGAGAAGTTGTCCCATAATTCTTTGCCATCTTCTCTGGTTGGCAAGGACTGGCACTCTTTGCCATTCCCTGTCTTGCAACAGCATCTCTTTGATGCTTTCATATTTACATGGCATTCTCTCCCTGCAGTGCTTCCCCTACTTATGGGAACATTGGTCACTTCTAGCCCCAGCCCAAGAGAGGACTCCAGAAATACCCCTGCACAAACCAGGGTGAAAGAGCTGAAGAGTGGGATAAGGTGGGTGGCTTAATTGCCACCCAGGGCCATGATGATATCTGGACCTGGGATGCTTCTGGGGCCCATGTCTGGGTTCATGGCTCTGATACAACCATGGTCTCTATTGATATCTATGGCTCCAGATACCACCAAAGGCCAAGATGATAGGGCTATAAGAGTTGGCCCCATGCCTTATTGGCTGTAATATTAGGGGGGCCTGGTCCTGCCCGTCACCAACTGATGCACTCAGGAGAGAAGGCACTACAGCTCACCTGGACAGAGTTGACCCTGCTTGCAGGAGCATAGGTGAACTGGCCCTGAGGGTGTGAGGGCAGGTTGAGCCCCTCTCATATCCCATGTGGTGGCATGGGTGAGAAAAAGATGTCCTCCTCCCCTCATCCCTAGCTGTCTGCAGCAGGTGGGGGACCTGACTCAACCCCTCACCAGTTGCAGCACTCAGGAGAACAGGCCCCGCACCTCACCAGGGAAGCACTGTAAAGTTGACCCTGTAGACAGGGCACAGGTGAGCCAGCACTGAGGGCATGAGAGAGGCATAGCTGGTACTGCCTCCCTCATCTGCAGTGTGGAGACAGGAGCAGGGGAAGATGCCATTCCCCTCACCCTTACCTCCTCCAGCTGTCGAGGAAGCTGATTCTTGACTGTATCAGTCACAACACTCAAGAAAGTGGGTCTTGTACCTCATCTGGGCAGCACAGCAGAGCTGATCCTGCTGGTCCTGCCCCTCTCCTTGCTCATTACTGCAAGGGGTGAATTAGCCAGGGCAGTGCTGGAGAGCTCACCATGGTGAGAATGGGGGAGAACTTGTGGACTGATGAACCCTGCAATTACCCAAACACAGAATCAGGATTATAGGTTAGCCCACCCCAACATCTACCTCATCTATGATTTTCAGGAGCATGTGAAGGTGCTGGTCCTGCATCCCCAAAGCTGCAGGATCTCCCAAACACAGGACAACAATGGCATATCCAAGAGGAGTCCCAATAAGGGTCCATCATCAATAATAGTGTAGCAGATACCAGAGCCTCAAACCAGATCAGTGACTCTTTGCAATGAACACTTGCAGGAAAAGATGTGTGAACTCACACATTTACTGTGTAGCTCACTGTCTCACATGCAGCTTCTGTGATGAGAGTTTTCCTTTTATTCCCCTTACATTTTCCTTTGGGGGGTTGTAAGGGCAGAGGGCAGATACAATGTGGTGGGGATATGATGTAAAAGACACTAAGAATAAACAAAAAGAAAGTTTGAAAAAATGGTCACTGCAGTCCAGTATACTATCATCTTAACTAATTATAACTGCAATATACCTGTTCCAAATAAGGTTAGAGTTTGAGTTATTAGGGATTAGAAAATCAACATATAAATTTTGAGACAATAAAATTCAGTGCATAATGATCTATGTGGGTGTGTGTTGATAAAGTAGTATTTTTAAAAGATAGACAGTTTCTGCTTTTTAAGCTGTCACCATCTCTCTCTTCCCCCACCACTTCATGGTTTTCTCATCTCTCATATCTTTATCCCTGACACAGCTAAATAAAACTTGGGACCTACCGACAGCATTTTAGAAATTGATTCAGGTTCTGTTCCTTCTCTGTGCTGCTATAGTCCAGTCATCTCTTAAAGGAGAATTTTCTAGCTCTGAAGGCTCTGTAGTCCTGCTGAACCTGGTCTATCACATGCCTGCCTCTTCAAGTGTCTGAATCTGGGTATCTTGTGTGATCCAACCATCTTAGAAATCTTTAACCTGTCCATGTAGACGGTGGTATCTTTGTAGCAGAGCCTGGGAACACACATAGGAACCCCTCTCTTCTGCTCTTGCAACCCCACCCCCACCATCCCGCCATCCTTATCTGGAAATGTTCCTATTGGCAATGCTGGTTGAAGTCTGCCTGCATTGTTCCTGTGTGTTGCCTGCCAAGCATCTCAGAGCCAAGTGTATTTTGGTCTCAATGATCTCACCCTCAGGTCCCAGTGAAATGTTCTATCTCTTTCTTCTGAATGTTTCTGACCTCAACCTCTAAACTTTTAGTTCTGCAGATGCTTTTCATCGATGCATTTCTTATAAGCCACTTCAGTCTTTAGAAAAGCTTGTATGATAATGGTGTCCTGCTTATTGCATTTTGGGCTAAAAAATATATTAACCTTATAGCTGTGAAGATAGTAATTGAACAGGATGCATTCTCATGTGGTTAGCCTTCTGGAAAGGGCTGCAAAGATGAAGTCTAAAGATGCTCATACTGACTAGCTATATAAATTAAGGCTCTTACAGCCGGCTTTCTGGTCTGTCAAATGGACTGATGATTACTCTGCCCATTTTAAGAGACTCTTCTTGAATCTTGATTAATTTTTTATTTTTTTTAATCCTCCAACATATTCATAGACCATGTTATATGCTAGGCACAGTTCTAAACATGCACTTACTGTTTTGCTAAGCTCTCAAAAGAACCTGCTTTCTACACAAAAGGAAAGTATGGTCCAGAGAGATTAAGAGTTTTCCTAGCTTTCAACCCAGCTAAGGGGTTTGGTTTCTGGTCCCTTGCTCTTGCCCGCTGCCCATGCCTTATCTTCAAGTACATGGTGAAATACTTTTGCAAATGCATAGGGTACTATAGGGTGCTGCCTGCACTCCACTTACTCTTGGGCTTATCTTCTACAACGTGTAAGTATAAATGTTGACCTCAATGTTCTTTGACTCTCTCTCTCTCTCTCTCTCTCTCTCTCTCTCTCTCTCTCTCTGTCATCTTAGTAAGCCCTCTGTTTATGCCTTATAGAATATGAACACATAACAACATGTTATTTATCGTACTTTCTAAATGACAATATTTGTTACTAGGGTAAAGTGGTAGTCATGTTAGAAGCTGGCATGCTGTTTATACTGTTGGCTTATGAATTGATCATGAGACAAAAATCACAAAATATCTTGGCACCAATTAGAACATTTAGATGTGTGTGAAGCCCAGTCCCCAGCAACGCTCTTGGCTCTTCCAGCCCATAGAAGCATGTGTTGCTACTGAAAACCAGGAACTGATGCCATCTCACCACTCATGCCAAGCCTCCTGAGGATATCAATTCCTGCAGCCTTGCTCTGGAAGCTAATGCTGGACTGCAAAGTTCCTGTGCCCAGGCAGCAATGAGCAGCAGAAGACAATTTCCTGGAAGGGTTCTTTAGCATCCCATAAGGATTTCTTGGGAAGAGTGTTCATTTCTAAAATGTTGGTCTTTTTAGGGAAGGGAATGAAGTTCAGAGCCTTTAAGTTCATGCTCAGTGTCTTCTGGAGAGTTCCAAGCACTTCTGTGGGATTCTATGTGAAGACCTTTTCAGCCTCACCCCTAGGTAGCTCCAATCTTACTTGTCTAAGATTCAAATCTATACTAATCCACTTGCTTACAAGATGCTGCCTCTAAGCCTGCCACCAGGAACTAGGAATTAAAAAGCTATCAGTTTGGATGCTAAGCAATAGCAGTAGCAATAGAAATAGCAGCTCCAGGTGGGAGGTGGGATGTGGGCCAGGAAGAAAAGGAAGGGTCTGGGCCTTGTTCTTGGCTCCCTTTACTGTCACTGGGACTGCACATCTCTGTTTCTTCTTATCTTTGGCAGCTGAGACTTGAGGCTGTATAGTTCTCCACTTCCCAATAAGGCGTGTCTAAATATTTGCCCTTAGAAGCAGTTCTATAGGCCACATTCTGCGTTTTCCGCGGGAGCAGCACAACTTCTGCACAAAAGGTAGGCACTACTGGTACGCTCTGGCATTGGATACTTGCAAAGACTTAGCTTGAGCATGAAACTCAAATCAGAAACACTGCGGTAACATCAGGGCAATTCCTCTTGGTACATGGTAGGCATAGCTGATTGGCAAGCAGTTTGCTGGTGCCTCTTCTCTACTGACAATCATTTATCTGTGCCATCACCCTCCTAAGCTGACCGTGCTGCCACAAAGAAAACTCTGCTTGCCTCCCCTTTCCTAGGAGTTCTGCAGAGCCATGGATTCCTAGGGCTTCTTTCCAAGCAGCCTGACAGAATGAGCCAGTCACTGCTCCTCCTGATCTTCCCCCGCCTCTTTTGCTCCTGCTCACCACAGGCATGTTGCTCCATTGCTCAAATCATTGGATGGTTCCCCAGGGCCTGTAGGTTGCAGTCCTAAGTCACAGGCAGTATTCCAAGTCCTTTGAAGAGATTCGTGCTTAACCTCTGTGCCAAGGCTCCTTTCTCAAGGTGTACTTTACTCCCCCTTGTCTACCTGGGACTCCCTAGTGATAGTCTCCGTTTCTCTTTGCCATGCCAGAGCCCAATTTGTTCCTCTCTAAACCTGTTAGTAACTTGAAATGGCCTTCCTTTTATATAAATAGAAGGAAATATACTTTATGGGAATGATCCACTACATCCAAGTATGGACTAAGTGATTTTAAAATAACTTTTCATTTAGGCAAGACAGTGTTTGTGAATCAACCCAGAACATCGGAACAATATTATTCCTTTGGTATGACAGGAAGAACTTGAGGCACGGAGATCTTACATGCATATTCCCAGTCAATATATGGCATAGTTTGTATTTCTACCCAGATCTGTCTGACTCTGGGACCCCTCTTCATTTCTTTCAATTACACTTCTATCTTGGAAAACCCACTTTGAAGTTTCCCTCTAGAACAGCTATGCCTTCTTTCTCATCCACATTCTCCCAGCACCAGGTTCAATTCTTTTCATGATCTAAGACAGAGTTTGCTAGCTAGAAGCCAGGGGTCTACTTCATTGACCTGAGCTGTTCGAAGCCATAGAATTGAAAGCAGGTAGTCTTTGGCCTGGTCAGTCAATCTTACCTCTAGAGTATGAGCAGAGATGTATGGTTTGGAACCTGGGATCTGAGATACAGATGGCAGGCTCTTGTGGGTGGCCATTTTTCACATTGTCTTCGTGCTGCATACTCACACTTGGTAAGCCTTCCCTAGTACTGCCTGAAAGAGCTGCCTGCACTTCTAAGATTCACAGGACTTGTGATCTCGTTGTCTTATATGTCTATTCATCTCTTCTCAGAAGAATTTTAGTTCTCAGCCTGGTCCATAGGCTATAGGGCTAGGTTAGAATGGGACTTAAAGACTTTATTTTTCTCTTCTCTCAACTCCATGTACACTTCTCCTTCTGAGATAATAAGATTCCCCAGCCACATCAGGGAAAAATGCATGGCTTATAGTTAAAGGTCAAAAAAGACTGAATATGAGAGCAACCTGTCTTTTCTGATCCTGGTGTTGGGTCTCGAGTGTTTGCTATAGCCCAACAGTCAGTTACAGGTACACTATGGTCACAGAGAACCTCAGATGCATAGCAGGTCAGGCTGTGCTTTTCTTTCAGCCTGTGAAAATAAGACAAGTCTTAGGTTTGACTAAATCATTGGCAGAAAAAGTAACACAGCAACATTCTCAAAAAATTCTTTGTGAAGGAGCTGTAGTTACATAGGGTAGGGCCACAGGTAGATATATTCCATGAAAATAGTTCTGACTTGACTCCAGTCCTTCAGACTATGGTAGCCACTCTGTTGAAATAAGGAGCGGCGGGGCTGAGTCCCCAGCACCCCAGCCGCCTGCTAGCTTATGCCTGAAATAACAACACACAAACTGTATTCATTTAAAGACTGCTTGGCCCATTTCTATCTAGCGTCTTCTAGGTTAATTCTCACATATTAATTTAGCCCATTTCTAATAATGTGTGTAAGCACCCCAAGGTGTGCTTACCGGGAAGATTCTAGCCTATGTCCATCCTGGGTCTGAGCTTCATGCTTCTGCCTCAGAGCACAGAGCTATCACATCTACCCTTGAGAGCTGAGCATGGCGTCTTTGCTCCAGAGAGCAGAGCTATCGGGTCTGAGCTCACTTCCTCTTCCTCCCAGCATTCCATTCTGTTTACTCCTCCCATCTTCCTCCTGTTTACTCCTCCCACCTATGTTTTAACCTATCAGGGCAAGCAGTTTCTTTATTTACTTAACCAATGAAATCAACAGATTGATATATGACACTCCCACATCACCACTCTTGACATATGGGTATTTTGAAATGTATACATTTCAAGTATCACACAGCCACACATTTGTAGTGCCCAGCAAACTTAGAACATCGTATCCCTGCAGAAATTCACAGTGGACGGCACTGTCCTAGACTGTTCAGGTCAGAAGGATGGACATGGTTGAACTTTCAGAAATACCTTTATGCGCCTCCCACAGCCCACATAGGTTACTTCTTTTCCCTCAGGCATCAACGCTGTGCATGGTAGCAGCACTACCACCACCCACGCCTACTCTCCTCCAGTGGTCCAGTTTTCTTGCCCATCATGTTTTCTTCTAGGGTTTTTCTCTAATTTTTACTGAAGCTGGGAAGTAAAGAGCTTTACTAGAAGAATTTATTGGAGTCTTTTGTAGGTGTCTACTTCAGATAGTGTTGATACACATGCTGGATGCAGCAATTTGCCCATGACTGTAAACCAAAGTGAGATGTTACCAATACTGGGAAGACTATGTAAAAACTCCCCTGGTGTCCTATCACCAGAAAAGAGGAATTTTTAAGTAAAAAAAAAAGTCTCTGAAATGTTGCTGTGAACATAAATTATAATCACTTGGTGGTATTTAAAACTTGAGAAGAAATGAAAATCAGACTTGACCAGAGAGGACTGGCAATAGCAATCTGGTCTTTTGGATAAATGTTGGGTAGAAGAAGTTGCCAGCATGTCTGGAGACTTAAAGGAAAAGAGAAGGTACAAAAAAAGACGCAATGGTTCTAGGAAAATCTAGAGATTAATAGCACATACATGTTAGTCACACGGACCTCTCTGGCTCTGGAGGCCAATGACTGCCTACTCAGAGTCGGCTAAGGGCTTTATGATGTGGGACAATGCACAGCAGATACAAAGCCTTCTAGCACCTTTTATTTTACAGAGACTCCATTCTTAGAAAGGAAATGAGTGTAGGACAGGGAGTGGAGTAAACATGGGGGAAGGCCTGGGAAAAATCAAATGGATTAATGGGCCAAATGGGTCATTCAGATCCCTTTCTCAAAAGCCTTGAATTTAACAAAAAGACAAAGAGAGATTCTTTTAGCAGTTTCAGTGGGGATAAATACATGCAACATGCCTGCACAAACAGTAGCCCTTTCTATTCTTGTTATTTCTCCCTACTTTATAAATGCATACAAAGTCTTGCCAACTCCATTGTGGAATTATTTACAAAGGTGAGCTGTCCCATGAGGTAAAAAGATAAAGTATTGCCTTGTATTTTCCCACAATTGCATGTGAATCTGCTATTGTCTTTAAATAAAAGGTTTAATTACAAATGAAGAGAGATGAGAAGACATAGATTTTTGTTAGATGCCACAGGCCAATCCCTTCCCCCCCCATAGGCCTCTATTTACCTATTTGTACAATGGGACTATTAGAGAAGATGACCTTCAAGGGCCTCTCTAGGTTTGTCATACTAGATATCTGATTAGTGAGTGCCTAGGAGGACCTTGGACAAGTTTTTCTGCGGGCATCCATGAGATGATCCGGCCAAGAGCTGTATATCTGCTTGACACAGAGAAGAGGCCAAGAGAAGCAATAAGGCCTCTGAGGATTACCTGTCTAGGCCTTGAGTCTTGTGAGTCCTATTTAGCCTGTGGCAATTGCAGAATGCAGATGGGGAGAGGGTCTGTCATTGGCCATTGTTTTGAAGTTTACTCCTTCTTCCATCTTTGCTGACACAGGCTGCATCCTAGAACAGGAAGTAAACA
The DNA here is from genome assembly GCF_014885135.2 of Alexandromys fortis. Taxonomy (NCBI): domain Eukaryota; kingdom Metazoa; phylum Chordata; class Mammalia; order Rodentia; family Cricetidae; genus Alexandromys; species Alexandromys fortis. Next base: position 2,161,586 of record NW_026068097.1, on the reverse strand, counting down.
GGGAGGTCATTTTGGAAGGTATGAGGTGGTATATCCAGCGCTGGAGTTGGACCTTTGTCACTAGAAGATGGCTACACTGGGGCTTGTCACCTTAGGACAAGCTTCCATGTTGTGTGTATGTGCTCCTGGAAGCCCCAGCGCAGCAAACTCACCTCCTGTCTTTTCCATGAACATTGTCTGGTGCCTTCTTTTTGTTTGGAAGACAGTTTCTGAGACAGATATATCTGGGAAATTCACTCAACCCAGCAAGGCCTAGCAAAAGTGGCAAAGCATATGCATTTTACAAGAGCTAGTTCCAGGACAGGAACCAAAAAGCTACGGAGAAACCCTGTCTCGAAAATAATAATAAAAAAAAAAAAAGATCTTTGGTGAGAGATGAAAAAAGAGTAGTTTTATGTCATCTGTAATAACCAGGTGTGTCTCTTAAAATGTTATACACTTTAATTAAAATATAATTATTTTAGTTCCCCTCTTCCTTCTTCCAGCCTGTCCCAAGATTTCTCTCTCCAACTCCTTCCAGCCACCCATATTCTCTAGTGTCTTCTTCCCTGATTATTGTTATTACTTACATATTCGTGTATGTATTTATATGTATATATGCATAAATATATAAAAACAACCTGCTGAGTCTGGTATTATTAGTTGTATATATGTGGTTTCAGGTTTGATCAAAGAAGCCTCTCTTTACAGCAAATGGAGATGATCACAGAAAACCACAACTGGACACAATGTAGAGAACAATGGGCTATGGAGAGCCTGGCTCCAGTGAATACACCTACATCACAGCTTCTGTGTCTAAAGCTCAGGGAATATCACAGAAGAGGGCGCAGAAAGATTATAAGATTCAGAATACCAGGAAGTCTGCTGTGAACAGACTCTCCTAGAAATGGCTACATAAACAAGATCTGAACAATGGCAGTATAAATGGCCATGTTAACATGGCCGGGAGGAAATCTCATGAGGCCACACCTCTAGACAAAGAATTGCAGGCAACTGATAGCTGCTGAGAGACGAAGAACTGCTTTCTCTTCTCTCTCTCTCTCTCTCTCTCTCTCTCTCTCTCTCTCTCTCTCTCTCTCTCTCTCTCCAAGATAGGGTTTCTCTGTATAGCTCTGGCTGTCCTGGAACTCTAGACCAGGCTCACTCTGCCTGCTTCTGCCTCTAGAGTGCTGGAACTAAAGGTGTGTACTCTATGATTGATGCTTTCACCTAATACTCTTTCCTTTGTATGATCCAAACAACCGATAACAGTCACACAAACACACACTCAGAAAACAGCAACAGAGCCCAGTATGTTACCAGTCCCTGGGGGATGGAAGGGTGTTTCCATACACTTTGAGTTACTTTTGTAAAAAGTCTTGTGTTTTCAGGCCATACACACAAATTGGTCTCATTTCACATATTAATGTTAGAAGTAAAAGGTGTCTTTGGGGAGAACTCCTAACATAGATGATCCTAGGAGAGACATACATGCATCTAAATAGGAAGGAGAAAAAGACAAGATCTCCTATGTAAATTGGAAGCAGGTAGAAGGGAAGAAGGGAGGAAAGGAGGAGAGAAGAGAAAATTGTATAGTGCAATAAAAAACAATATAAATAAATGAATGCAAAAAAATGGCTTTTTCAGTAGTCAGGAACTAATACCATAAGCCCTGGCTGAGCTACTCCTCTACCTATTCAATCATAATGTCCTGTTTTACGAGTCTGTGCCAGGATCTAAGGGAACAAAATTTGGGTTGTTGAAATAGGAGCGGCGGAGCTGCGTCCCCAGCACCCCAGCTGCCTGCTAGCTCATGCCCAAAATAACAACACACAAATTGTATTCTTTTAAACACTGCTTGGCCCATTTCTATCTAGCCTCTTCTAGGCTAATTCTCACATATTAATTTAGCCCATTTCTAATAATGTGTGTAAGCACCCCAAGGTGCGCTTACCGGGAAGATTCTAGCCTATGTCCATCTTGGGTCAGAGCTTCATCGCGTGTTTCTCTGAGAGCAGAGCTATCGCGCGCCTACCCGGGAGAGCTGAGCATGGCGTCTCTGTCTGAGTCGTCTGGCTCTGAGAGGAGCTGCATTACTTCTGACCTCACTTCCTCTTCCTCCCAGCATTCTCTTCTGTTTACTCCACCCACCTATGTTCTAACCAATAAAATGGGCCAAGCCAGTTTCTTTATTAGTCAATGACCTTCCTCCATCATTGGGTCTGCTTTTTGAGGTGTCTAATAAGTACAGGGAGGGAGCCTTTAAAATAAGAATAGTAGTCTGTCATGCTGGGTGATGGGATATATTAGTGGAACTGGAAGAGAGTGTGGCCAACTATACCAATGGAAGGTTACATGGTGGGCACCTAGAAAGAGGAGTTAGAGTTTTACCAGATGAGGAGCCAGTGGCTGGAAGTTTCTGGGAACAGAATGTGACCAGGAAGGGAGGAAACAAAGCAGGCGCATCAGGAACAGTGGCTTGGAGGGGACACTAAGTTTGACAGGGTCAGCTCATGGAATGCCTTTCAGTAGACCTCACTGAGAAACAGCATCCCAGACTTCTTCCTAGTGCTCTTTGCTGTCTTTATTTTAGGAGGGATGCTGGACATTTCCACATCTGCTTTTTCTTTTGGACAAGAGCATTTTGAGTAGCAGTATCCTGTGTGGAGGTTGGGCTTGTAGGTAAAATAGAGATAGAAGCTGCCTTTCCCCTTTACTCAGAATGTAGCTACGGCATGCTAAGTCTGTGGATTGTCCAAGGCTTGCACCTTACTTTCTGAGCACTATAAGACATTGTGGTCTCTAGTAGTTGCAACTGTCTGGAAGGTTGCTAACTACCTTCAAAAGCCTGGACTTCTTCTATTGGAAGGCTAGACTGACAAAGTTTGTTACTTGTTTAATCTACATTGTTTTGTTGTTGTTGTTGTTACTATTGCTTTCTTGTTGTTAGCAAAGCATTTTGGTCAAACATCAATTTTTTTCTTGAGATCCTGGGAGCTTCAGGAAGAAAAGAAAAAGAATCATCTGCTGACTATGCCTGTTTAAAGAAATCCAAAGGATCTGATTTTGTCTAAATGCAGCCCGAGATAGACCCGTGCCAGGGAGCAAGGCCACCACTGTCTTACCTTACCCAATACCTGGCACATCAGTTCCCCCCCCCCAGACAGAGAAAGGAGCCAGACTGCTGTCTGCATTGCTTGGCCAGAATCTCATGGTGTGCTTTATAATCTGATTATTCAAGGGTTTGGGTAAGACTTTCCATGGAGAAGGTCATTCCTCAGGGATTTCTCTAGAGTATTTCTTCAAGCATAATGTCATCCATCGTCATAACAAAATATTCGAGAAATTGTGATACTAGTAGAGTTCATGTTCTCCTGTGTCCAACTCCTCTAACACTGAGTCACCTCACATAAGCATACCACAGTGATACAAACTCAGGTAGTACTGTTCTCTCTGCTAAAGACTTCTGGGATTGTTCTGCTATCATTGCCCATTTACAGCCATAGAAACCAAATCTTGAAGAAGTGCTCAGAAATCCAAAATGACTCAGCAGGTCTGCATTCCATCTGAAGTTTGTCAAGAAGAAACTTGTCCTTCCTAGATTCTAGAAGCCACTACATTCATGGTATGTGACCTTCCTCTAGTCTCAAATCCAGTAGAAAGCACCACCCTGACTTTGGCTTCTCTAATGTATTACCTTTTTTCTTGTGAGTACATTAGAGCCACTGCATAATCTGGAATCATCTCCCCATTTTAAGTTCTTTAACCTCATCATATCTGAAAACTCACCTTTGCCATGTAAGATAACATAATGACATGTATGGAACATTATAATAGGGTTATCTTCGGTGAACAATTATTTGGCCTGCCAGAACCAAGCAGAAACCAAAGATTTCAGAGGTGGAGGAGAATGTCAGAGAGACAAGACTTTCATATCTGATTCAGGATGGGCACTAAGGTATTCTAAACCCTTAGTAGTATAAGTTGAAAAACGAGAAGAATGAGAAATTGATGTTGCTGATATAAGTTCTTTACAAAGAATTTATTAAAGGCAAAATGGTTATTTGAAAAATGTGAATGCCAGCTGTAAAGTGGATTTCCACTCTGACAATGAACATCCCTAAGGGGCATGAGACCAAAGTTTAGCCTCAGTTGAATAGGTTGCCCAGAAAGGTCAACAAGCAGCTCAGAGGGAATAAGTAAGATAAACATCCAGATAGCTTCCAAAACTGTGAGTATATGCTTTAAGTACTTAGAATACAGTTAGAAATTATACTGGATTAGAAAAATGGCAGTAGTATATCTTCTCTGGGGTCTATGACCACTCCAGTCACCACTAGATGGCTAGGTTTACCCCACTCAGAGTGATTTCCCTCCCATTGAATGGGCCTGAAGTCAAATCAGGCAGCTCTTGGTTACCTCCCAGATAAAAAGTACTGCTCTTGTGCCATTGGAGAGATCTAGCAGTACTCCTTGCTGTCGTGGCTAATTGGCATTACAGCTGGGTAGGAGTATTGATTGCTTCTCTCGATTGACAGTTTGCATAACACCTCCAACACTATGAGAGCTGGTCCTCAGGGCGGAGACTTCCAGATCAGTATCATGTCCTAAAGTAGGCTCACATCACTTCCCTTGGAGTTATGAGATGGAAATTACCATCTGCGTTCCTGGATTGACTCTAATAGTATTGGAAGGTGCAATGCCAGCTGCCAATGGAGAAAAGCACCGACCTTCCCTGAGACAAGATGGCTTTCAGTGATCTGTGGGAGTGGAGTCTTATATTGAGGGCTAAAGCCAAGTATAGCATTAGGTCACATGAATGGTTCAGACTTAGGGAGCTGGGAAGTTCCAGGTTCTAGAATGGATCGGCCCTGTAATACATTGCCCCTAAACCTCTAGCAAGAATTCCACAAAGGATGGTAGCTCAGTCTTTCCTTGAACTTTCTCCATAATAAAAAATTATCTTCTTTACAAGATGTGTGATATGCCCCTCCAGGTTCAGCTTTCTCTAGCTAGTAATGAACCAGTAAAATCGTGAAGATGAAATCAATTGCTCTTTTCTATAAGTGAAAATCCTTTAGTTATTTGAAGCCTATTTCTATACCTCCTATCAACCTGTCCCACTCCTAACTCTCCTCTTTTTCACTTCATCTCTCTTTCTCCTTCTTCCCTCTCTCTATCATTTCTTTATTCTTTACTTACTTTCCCCCTGCCCTCTCTGAATTGAAGCACTGAAACAATGAGGCAAACACTGGGCCCAAGCGAGTAGGCTGTTGCTGTTACAAGAGGCAACCCTTGTTGATTCTGGGAAGGTGGGCCGAAGGCAGGTTTGGATAGTTACCTTAGCCATGCCACAACAGGTTGGCATGTAGAAAGATGAGCTTCTTCCTGTTATATTCTCTCTCCCCCGTGTCTCTTTTCTTTATGAAGTGTGCATGTATGATTAGAACCCACTAATTGCAGTAGAGCTGACAATTAAGAGAAAAGAAATTGCCTACCCTAGCTCAAGAACCATCTTCTCTAATACTTGAAGGCAAGCAGATCATCAAAGTGCCTTTAGAGTGGAGGTAGGCAAAGTTGCTAAGAGTTTTCTATTGCTGTCAGGTACAATGTGACTGACTTTCCAATCACTTGATGCTAACTGGGGTCTTTGGATATGACTATATTAACCTTAACTTTGCAAAGTACTTGCTTTTTCCAGGTTTAAATAAGGTGCAGAACACTGTTGGAAATGAGCACATTGTCTCTGACATGAGCAAAGTAACTCTTCCAAGGTTTGTGCATTCCATTATCAGAAAAAAAAGCCCAAACAGAAATTGTTGACCTTGGATTGTGTCCTATCTATCTATTTATATGCCCAGGTAAGGAGTTACAGAGAGGAGAAAGATTCTTGTCAGGTCATTGCTTAACTTATCAGAAAACCAGGTGTGCACCAGTATGGTGCTGGCCTTCATGCTTCTGTAGGAAACAGAGCACATAGTTGACACTGTCAGACTCTGGAGACGCTCAGATAATGTGTGCTCACATACCTGAATCTCTCGAACTTAGCTGACTTGTTTATAAAATGAAAGTAGAAGGGATTACATTTCCTGACTTCTAATGGCTCAGTGCTCGATGATTAGATCACATTTTCAGAAGGCATGATTCTGATTGGGAGCATATTTTTGCTAGAATCCTCAAGAAGTTCCAGAAAAAGATCACCAGTCACATACGCAATCAACAAGAGCATTTAATTTGAGAACAAAAGCACCTGCATGCAGGAAAGGCAAAATGGCTACCCCAAAGAGAAGCTCGCAGGCTCCTTTTAAGCAAGATTAGGGGAATTCCAGGGAGGAGAGGTTAGTGTGGGGACTGATTGGTGGGTTTAAACACAAGGTTGATGGGTTGCTAAAAGATTGGTTCGTGGCTTAGTTGTTAGGAACTTCCTAGCATCAGGGCGGGAGAAGATATCTTTAGCTATCTCGCTCTTGCATAAGGCTATGGGGTGCTTATTTATTGGTTGCCCCTGAGTTGTAGTCTTTGTAAGAATTGCTTTTTATTTTACTGTCTTTCTTCCAGTAAACAGAAACTGAGGCCTGGTCCCTGGCAGGGCTATTAGGAGCCTGTCATAGCATCGGTGTGGCGCCTTGACTCGCTGGCTTTTGGCTGTTTAGTTGCCAACCACTTAACTTGGAAGCCCAGATGTACAAGTCATTGTTGGTGAGGGAGTCAGGCCCCCTGTTCCTTGCTATGCCTCCTCCCTTGTATCCGCTCCCTTCAAAATCATGTATCTAACATTATGTTAGACTAATTCCCCCAATTTAGAAGGAGAATGAGGACTCTGCAATCAAATGCCTGGGAAATCTAGATTTATGCCAACGGAGAGTTCTTTGAAAAGTCACAGAGATGCCCTGTGGGCCTCAAAACAGCAGAAGGGGCAGGGTGGGGCTTTGGAAAGATCCAGATGTCTGAACAGGGCTAGGAATTCTGCTGAAAATTCTATATGTATGTCCCCATATGCAATTAGGCCCCAAGAGCACTGCACTGCCAGGACAGAGATGATGAAGATATGCAGTTTGTGCTAAGAGTTCTGTGGTGATTGGGTTTTAGAAACTGACTTGGATAAGAGCATTCCTCAGTCCTCAAGAAGGAGTCTTTCTTGATATCATGGGAGTGATGCTAGACAAAGCAACTATTGTCAAAATGTACTCTCCTCTGTCACAGAGCAAAGAAGAATAAGGATACACAATGTCTACGACCCATTGCCAGACTGATCTGAGAGGCAGTGCTTAGAGCTTCTGTGTTAGTCATCTAAACTTCTGTAGGGAGTAGCCAAATGAGATCACATGCAAATCCCAAGTGTCCTTTTTCTGGGGAGACATAAACAAATATCCATTAACCCCAGATAAGGCATCAATAACACACCAAAGAAATGATTTATCTTAAGTCCAGCTTAGTGAATGAGTGAGTTTATTGGGATTACTTAAAAGGATTATAAATGAGAGATTACTTCCAGGTATGTGGGTGATCCCAGAAGAGTAGCATCATCACAAAGCCCTACTTCAGCTTGCATAATGACCCAGGAAGACTGCATCCTTGGACTTCCTCAAAGAATTTACAGACAGATGAGCAAGCTAGTCTTTTCCATATTTTTTAACCCTTATTGCTCATTTAACCTTAAGGAAGGGATTTGTGAATCTTGTAAATTTCAGGAGCTTTCTAATCCTTGTAAATTATTTTTTCTTCCTAAGTTTAGCTTTCCCTCCAAGAGGAAATGTTTATGTTTGGAGAAAATAGCTAGACAGCAAAACCAGTCTCTAATCCATGTTCCTGAAGAGCTGAGAGCAAAATAGGAGCCTGGGCCAGAGGTGAGGCTTCTGACTACTGCTCGCTTTAGCCCAAAAGAGTGTGTTCAAACTAGAGGTCCCTGTAACCTGACCAGAAAGAGGCTGTGGGCTGAATGTCAGTAAAGCCTACAGGTCCCACCTGCCCCCTTCTTCAGTAAAGATTGCATATGGGTATATCCAATCTAAGATTCTCAAGGGAAAGGCAGAGGTCCTGGCTGGCCTTGGGAGTAGCATCACGCTCACTAAAGGGGACAGTCTGCAAAATTAACTCACAGTTTTTTAAAAAGCTTTCATTACTATTGGAAGGTTCAGCTAAACATTTTGTGCTGATGAGTCATTTTCTTAAATGTGGACTCTATTTCTTTCCAATAAAAGCTTCACTCCTCTTTAATGATTTAAAAACCAACAGAATCAAGGAAAAAAGATTGGTACTTCAGCAGGCAATGATTGCTGCCCAGAGTCTAGCGGGCAGCGCAGCGTCAGCAGACACTTCCTTCTCCACTCAACTTCCCAGGAACTATAGAATGAGAAAAAACCCAGGAAGAAAGGCTTATCCATTCATCAGTCTGCCATCCTACAAGAAACTCCCAGGAGCCGGCAGGAGTTGTCTGTGACATCATGTAGCCACATTTTCAGTAAGGGCATTTCTCCTCTCTAAAGTCCTGCTTCAAGCCCATAGTCCCTCAGAATCTCTGACACACTTCCCATTCATTTGAATTCCCTGCTGTCTGGAACTAGGATGTCTGCCTCTGAAGAAATTGACATAGTCCCTGAAATCGGGCACATTCCTCTTCCCCACTCCTTCATTTAGTCCCCACAGTACAGTGAGGGTTAGATGCAAATCATTAACATCCTGAAGTTAAAAATTCAAGAGATCCACTCATCAGCAGAGCCAGGGTCTTTAGTTTCTAGTCAGGCAGCTTCTTACAGAAAGATATTGTGCCCAGTGCTTCCTGACCAGTCTGGGAAGGTCTGCACCGGAAGCCAAAGTACCTCCTCCTTTTCCCTGTTCTAATAATCCAAGCTCACTGAGTTCTTGGTCTTTCCAGAGAGGGATAGGTTCAGTCCCACCATCCACAAGGAATCAATGATATCTGAGCTGGAACCCAAGTACCCTGACTCTAAGACTAGGACATTTTCTTTTCCTGGCTCTTCCCCCTAGCTGACATAGGACTGATGCTAACAGGAGAGAAATTCATAAAACTGCACACTCAATGACTTGTGGCCCATTATCTGCCAAATCCTCAGCTTATCAAGATCCTCAGCAAATCAGTCCTCAGCATACCAAGGTAATGCTGGATTTCTACTGTAACAAACAATCTCTGAGAAACCAAATCACAGTGGTTAGCGCATCCATGTTCAACATTTGTCCTACTTAGATTTCATTATCAACTTGATACAACTTAGCATCATCTGAAAACCTTCCAGAATGAGAATGGCCTGTGGTCATTTTTGTGAGATATTGTTTAGATTGATGATTGATATAGGAGGGCCCAGCTCACTGTAAGAAGTTGCTCAGATCGGCAAATGGGGCTCCATAAACCTAAGCCCACTGGAAAGTCAGTGGCCAGGATTAAGGCAGAAGAATGTGAGGACAGTATTACATTCAGTAGCTTTTCCAAGGAGTGGATCAAGGCCCTCAGATACCTTCCCAAGAGAAAATTGGACCTAGGAAATTGAACCTGCGATTTATAAGAAAGTTAGCTGAGCACGAACCACTGAGCGAGCCGACAATCAGATTTCTTCATGGTTCTTGCTTCAAGTTCCTGCCCTGAATTCCCTCAATTATGGATTGTGACCAGGTGTAAGCTGAAATAAATCCTTTGCTGTCTTAAGTTAGTTTTGGTCAGAATGTGTTTTATCACAGCAACAAAAAAGCAAACAAAAATATCTTCTTCCAGCTCCCCAGTATTTGTCCATCTAGCACTATGAAGAGTTACAGTCCAATCCCAGGTCAATGAAGGGAAGCTGGGGCCTGAGTGGAAAAGGAAGAAAGGCATGCAGGCTGGCAGAAACCATGGGTATTAATACAGAGCTCCCCGAGAGGGAAATGAAGCAGAGTCACCAACCTCTCTGGCACTGACCCCGCAAGTAGCAGTTATAGCCCCCACAAAATAGGCTGCCACCCCAGTACATCATGAACAAAGAACTTTCTCTGCTCAGCCACAGCAATATCCTGCTCACATTACTCAGCCCTTAGCAGACTATCCTGCATCTGTGCCATTGAAATATTTATAAAGCATTTAGTACATCAATGAACATGTGCCAAAAGGGATTTGTGGCCTTCCCTGTGCTCCATCAGTTAGATATTTAGTATCTCTATCCTGTGAAAACATTCTTAGAAGTGCCACGAGAGGATTTCCTGTTGGCGGGTGACCAATGGACTGAGGCAAACATCATTCACTTCTCTTGGGAAGGTATCTAAGGGCCTTGATCCACTCCTTGGAAAGGCTGCTGAATGTAATACTGTCCTCACATTCTTCTGCCTTAATCCTGGCCACTGACTTTCTAGTGGGCTTAGGTTTATGGAGCCCCATTTGCCAATCTGAGCATTTACATGAATTTTATGTGGGATATTTTGCAGATTCTTTGTATTCTCTGTGCCATAAAGGATCTTTCCCAGGTGAAGTTGATAACTTATGCTCTGAGAATGATATTTTGATGGCTTGCGAAGTAGTCACAAAATATATCAACAGCGGAAACAAATTCAAATATTGACAAACTATTAAGTGATGAGCACTCAGAGAACTACGAACAAGTAGTTTACACTAATTATAGCTTTATCAGTCCATTTTTTGTTGCTATAGAAGAATACTTGAGATGGAATAATACAAAAGGAAAGAGGTTTAATTTGGCTTATAACATAGAGGCCATCAAAGGCCTCATTATGCTCTCTCAACTCATGGCAACTAGGTATATAGGAAAGACACCAAACATGAGGGAAGCAAGCCTTGCTTTACATAATCCAGTCTCATGATAACTAATACAATCCGTGAGATTTTGCATAGACCTGTGCTGAAAGCATGAATCTAGTCACTTCTTGATGATACTACTACCACTTTTCAATAGCATTACATTTGAACACAAATTCCAATATGAATTTGGATGGAAAAACTACATCCACGTAATAGTACACAAGCTAACATTTTAGGTTAGATTAATAGTTCATTAATGATGAAATTATCTTCCTTTTAGAATATTTTTTATTTTTAACCTTTTTAATTAATTTTTTCATTTATTTTACATTTTGGCCACAGTTCCCCTCCCTCTTCTCTTCCCACTTCCTACCCCTACCTCCCATCCACATACCCCCATCCACTCCTCCTCAAGGAGGCAGGCCTCCCATGGGAATCAGCACAACATAGCATATCAAGTGGAGGCACGACCAAGCTCCATCCCCTCCATCAAGGCTGGGTGAGGCAACCCACCATGGAGAATAGGTTCCCAAAAGATAGATCAAGTGTCACAGTCAGGCCCTGATCCCACTGCTAGGCACCCCACAAACAGACCAAGCTAAACAACTGTCACATGCATGCACAGGGCCTAAGTCAGTCCCATGAAGGCTCCCTAGCTGTAGATCCAGAGTCCATGAGCTCCCACAAGCTCAGGTCAACTGTCTCTGACCTTGACCTTGACACCTCCTTCATAGAGTCCCTCCTCTCTCTCTTTAACAGGATTCCCGGAACTCAACCCAGTGCTTCTCTGTGGATCTCTACATCTATTTCCATCAGTTACTGGATGAAGACTCTCTGATGACCATTAGAGTAGTCACCAATCTGATTACAGGAGAAGGCCAGTTTAGGTACCTTCTCCACTGTAGCTAGGAGTCTTTCTCAGCTGAGATCTTTCTCATGGATTCCTGGGAGTTTCTCTGACACCAAGTTTCTCTCTAACCACAAAACACTCCCAATAAAGACATCTCTTTTATGACACTGCACCTCCATTCTGCCCCCAACCCATCCAATACCTCATGATCCCATCCCTCCTACCACCAGTTTATCCAGGAGGTCTCTTCTATTTCCCCTTCCAAGTAAAATCTTTGGGTCCTCGTTTTTACCTAGCCTCTCTGTAATTGAACTATGGATTATATTCAGGAAGTTGTTTTCTGTGCCAGTATATTTAAGGCTACTTCCCACTTTCTCTTCTATCAGGTTCAATGTACCTGGATTTATATTGAATCATTTGATCCATTTGGACTTGAATTTTGTGCAGGGTGATAGACATGGACCTATTTGCATTCTTCTACATGCCAACATCCGGTTATGCCAGCATCATTTGTTGAAAATGTTTTCTTTTTTTCTTTGTATAATTTTGACTTAAGTCATAGTATTTGCTCATGGTTTTCAGGTATGATGAGATGATTCTATATATGTACACAATGTGTAATAACCACATCAGTATAACCACATTATTTTTTATTGGGAAACATCAAGCTCTGTTATTCTACAAATTTTGAGATATATGATAAACTGGAATTATTGATCTTATCTAACACTCAGTGCCCATGGCTGATGTGGGATTCCCCTCTATATGTTGCAAATACCATTATTTAATAAGGAAATTATCTTGGGACTCTGATAGGACAAAATAAATAGATATAGGCAGGGAAAACTATACTGAATGCTAGAAGAAAGAAGTCAGATATGCTATAGAGATTTGCATTAATATGGATCTTGGTTTATTGATACAAATTTTAGGTCAGTTTTGTTATATGAATATTTCTGTTCTTGATTAAGGTTTTGTGTTTGTGCAGCTCAATTAAAATGTGATATATAATTAAGAAATTTACGTTAATAGATAATCATCTATAATAGTCAACTTTGCCATCATTTTAGTTAGATTTTTCTAGATATATATATAGAGAGATATATTTCAGTTAGATAGATAATCATCAAACCTTTAAAAGACCTATGGAATATGACATTTAAAATGTTTTAATAACTTAGGATTTTTCATAAGATGAGACACATCTGCTCCTGGAAGCATTAATCTGCTTTAGGAGTATGATGGGCATTGAAGAGGCTCTTCATGGAGTTGGTAAACTGTTTGGGCAGGAAACTGCTCTTGTCTGGAATGCTTGATGTTGTCCCACAGAGGGATGACTGATGAAATTACCTAAAGGTGAAATTGTCCTTCAGGGTTTCTGCTTCATAAAAGAGTCTGCCAGACATTCTGTACGACACAAAAGAAAGTAACTGATGGACTTTGCCATTACAAGTCAGAATAGATTTTAGGTTTTCCTGCTTCATGGAAAAATGTGCCAGACACATGGGACTGTAGGCTGAAGATGGATGCCCCAGTGGTACAGAAAAACATTGGGTGATTGTGCAGGCATTGAGATGTCTCTGTCAATTCTAGAGTTTTGGAAGTAGCTTATAATGCACTTCCTGTTAACTTAGGTAATCTTATATCCTTCTGTGATTTTGATAGAGTTGAAAAATAGAGAGTTATAAATATAGTTTTCATTAGTTAATGATAAAAGAAAAAGTAGATATAAATATTATAACTGTAATTCTTGCTTGATACCTGTTTGATTATATGCAATTTTACTATGTTAAAGTTAAAACCTTTCTTTTTTTTTTAGACAGAAAAGGGGAGGTGATGTGGGATTCCCCTCTGTATATTGTAAATACCATTGGTTAATAAAGAAACTGCCTTGGGCCTGTGCAACACAGAACTTAGGTAGGCTGAGATCAACAATTAGTAATTGGGACCTCATGAAACTGAAAAGTTTCTATAAGACAAAAAGGCAGCCTACAGAATGGGAAAAGGAGGCTGCTCATTTATTCCTGACTGCTCAGCCTCAAAATAACCACACAGAAACTGTAGTAATTAAATCACTGCTTGGACCATTAGCTCTAGCTTTTCACTGGATAACTTACATGTTAATTTAACCCATTTTTATTAATCTGTGTTTCGACATGTGGCTGTGGCTTACCAGCAAAATTCTAGCATGTCTGTTCCTGGCAGTGGCTACATGGCATCTCCTGACTCTGCCTTCTTTCTTCCAGCATTCAGTTTAGTTTTCTACATGAGTGCTTACATGTGTGTGCACATGCACACGCATGCATTGCTTCATTCAGTGATGTTCTTACTGGTTTTGTGTAAAACAACAAATTTGCTGCTGTACTTTGGTTTAGAAATGATTTGAGTGTGTGTTTGTCAAAGTTCGATGTGTTGAAGCTTGTCTACAGTAGAGCAATAGCAGGATCTTCAAGACATGGAGATGAGTATGAACTCTTTGATCATTGAAAACGTTGTCTTTGAAAGGGTAGCCCCTTTGGAACATTGACCTAATTCTTTGGAGGTTAAATTGTTTGTTTGTTTGTTTGTTTGTTTGTTTGTTTGTTTGTTTTTTAAAAAAAGGAGCCTTTCCCCTCCCTCTAGCTTCCATTTTGGTAGGATGAATTGGTTCCTCCTTATGACTTCTTCCATTTTAATGCCCTCCTCTATAAGCCATTTATCACATCACATCTGACTTTGAGCCTATAGAACACCCTTTAAAAAGTTGCCTAGCCACTGGTTTTTTTATTTCTTTATTAATTAATTAAAGATTTCTGTCTCTTCCCCACCACCGCCTACCCTTTCCCTCCCCCTCCCCCAATCAAGTCCCCCTCCCTCGTCAGCCCAAAAAGCAATCAGGGTTCCCTGCCCTGTGGGAAGTCCAAGGACCACCCACCTCCATCCAGGTCTAGTAAGGTGAGCATCCAAACTGCCTAGGCTCCCACAAAGCCAATACGTGCAGTAGGATCAAAAACCCATTGCCATTGTTCTTGAGGTCTCAGTAGTCCTCCTTGTCCGCTATGTTCAGCGAGACCAGTTTTGACCCCGGCTTTTTCAGACCCAGGCCAGCTGGCCTTGGTGAGTTCCTGATAGAACATCCCCATTGTCTCATTGAGAGATGGCTCAGCGGTTAAGAGCATTGCCACTGGGTTTTGATTCTACTCCATGAACTAGCTTTTTGGAAGCCTGGTTTGTTTGGATGCTCACCTTCCTAGACCTAGGTGGAGAGGGGAGGACCTTGGACTTCCCACGGGGCAGGGAACCCTGACTGCTCTTAGGACTAGAGAGGGAGGGGGGGAGAGAAATGGGAGGGGAGAGGAGGTGGAAACTTTTAATAAATAAATAATTTTTTTTAAAGTTGCCTAGCCCTCAGCATTTCACTACAGTTACAGTCTGGAATAAGCTTCCTGGCAATAAGTTTGAGACACTGTATCCATCACCTCACTTGTTTCCCATCTACTAGCATCATTATTATTTGTTACTTAATATCTGGCATTTTGTTAAACATTGCTTCTTATGTTTTGACTATTCATTGATTCTTTCAGACAGCAAGGTAAATTAATTTCTTTTTATTTCATCTCAGAAGACTATGGGCATCTTTAGAGATCATGTCTCATCCTTATACAGATTTGAAAATTAAATAAGCAAAAATCACTTTTAAAACTTCCCCAGAGGTGTTTAGCAAATGTGGAAAAACAGAGTCCTGCGAACATTCAGGTAGAAAAGAAAAGATTGAAGTCTAGTGGAGGAGTTTTCTTCAGGACTAAGTTGCCAGTTTATAGGGTTTCTTCTTGGGCATCAAGGTAAGGCCAGAAGTTATGACCTTGCTTTGGTAGGAACATATTTCTTTCCTGGCACCTGGGATATTGACTCTCGTGCTTCTAAATGAAAATATAAACAAACAAAAACTTGTCTAACCACCTGCTGCCCCTGCTGTGTTAATTCCATGCTCACATATGAATAAAATACAAGGTATCTAGTAAGATGAATTTTAGATTAAACTGGATAATTTTAGTATGTTGCCAAAGATTATATTGTATGTAAATATACTTAAGTAATCTTGATCATTTATTTGAATGGCCCTGGGTCCTTTATGTCTTTTGGAGACCTCTAACAACCCTATGTATACAGAAACATGACTTCTATCTCAGTGTTAGGGCTCTGGGACTGATCTGAAAAGGCTCTCACCTCAGTGTCCTCACTGACCTGCTTGGGCATGGTTCATGCACCATGTTTTGCTCTGCCTGACCCTGAGTGGATGTCCCATGAATGGGATTATCTAGCAAAGTCAGATACAAATTTGCCTCCATAGACTAGGAATGACAGTTTTGTTGACTTTTGAGGCCAGCATTAGCCTCTCAAGGATTGTATGACTAACTTGTACGTGCAAAAAATAAAGGTCATGAAGTAAGCATCAACAAGGTATAATATGTGTAAACTCCTGCCCATGATCCAGAGAGGAGGGGCTTTTATTTCAGCTTTGTCTCAGAGCCCTAAATTCCTTTCTAATCTCCTTTCCCACCTAGACAAAGAGTGCAGCTCATGAAGTCTAAAGCTTGAATAATAAAACCAGAATAAGGACATTGATGCTGAACACAATCCTCTCAACTTGTCTTTTTCTTGAAATGAAACCTCATGTTCTTAGGCTCCCAGTAGGCTCAGGCTGGCTACTAAAGGGATAGTGGGCATTCTTTCTTTCTGTTCTTTGGTTTCAAGGTGATAGGACCAACATGAAATACACAGAGCTTAAAGAAGCAAGAAAATAAAGTTCTTGCTTCTATAGTGGCATTTCATTTGTATTTTAATAAATAAAGCTTGCCTAAAGATCAGAGAGTAAAACAACCATTCTGGTCAGACTTACAGTCCAGGCAGTGATGACACACTCCTTTATTCCCGGTAGTCACACTAGTTTGCCATAGAAACCATGCAGTAGTGGCACATGCCTTTAACCTCAGCACTAGAGAGGAATGTAAGACAGAAAGAGACGCACTCATTCACAGTCTCATTCTGAGATTCCTGGAAGCAGGATCGTCATTTCAGACTGAGGTAGAGCCAGTAGCTGGCTGTTTTGCCTTTTTTGACCTCCGGGTTGAACATCAATATCTGTCTCTGGGTTTTTATTAATCAAGTAACTTGGCTCTTAACTCAGTCAGACATAAATAAACCTTGACCTCAAGCATTGCCTTGATTTCTTCATCTCTAAAATGGGATTAAGTGTTTTAAAAATCATGCATGAAGTGTTCTGAATATATCAAAGGTCTTTATAAATGGCTAAAGATTCTAAATAGCAATCTGAGTCCAATGTCAGTGTCTCAATGAAAGTCTGATTTTCCCAGTCACTGGCTGAGATATAGTAAGCCGAGGAAATGAAAGAGAATAGGAATCCTTCTTCCTTTCAAGATCATTAGGGAGCTCTTCAGAGGTAAAGAGGACACAGTTGTGCCCACCTCTGCTCCCCTCTTGTAAAGTGTTGGAATTTGGAATTTCTTGCCCTCTTCCTATTCAAAGGATAAGAGACCTTCCTGCTGTCCTAGAGTGCCCAGCTGTGTGGCTAACTTATTCTATGTCCCAGGAAGCTGAAACTCAGGGCTTTTACCAATTTGTCAGCAAGATACAAAAGTCTTGTTTGTTGCTGATGTAATTATGTCAGAAAGGGGAAAGCAAAGCAGGAAAACCTTTCTGATACTGAGCAAACAAGTAGATGCCCAGAAGACGGGAGTACAAGAGCAGCCTACAACACTTAAGATGCTTTTGCCACTTTGTTTTACTTGATGTGCTCCTGAAAAGTATGCAGCAGGTGATGGTATGGAATACTATTGCCCTCATTTTATAAATATTTAAACCAAGGCCAGAAAGGTTAAAGCATTTCTTCTAAGTTAAAAATGGACAGACTAGAAGTTAGAACTTTCCCCTAGATGTCCCCAAGGCCCTTATTCTTTTTGCTATTCCCTACAGCCTATGGTATCCTGTCTGGAGTGCAGTGTCTGGAGTCCAGGCCCCAGACTGGGAATCTTAAGGAAAACACCTAGTGAGTGAGCGTGACAGATCGCTGGTGGGGGCAGCAGGAAAAGTCCGAGCCACAGTGTCATCACTCTGACCATTCCATGGCATCAGTGGCAAGGATGGGTGCCAAGTCCAAGCAAAGTCTGCGTCTGCGCATCCTGTAGCTCTCCAAGAGAAAGTACAACAGGTCACCTATATGGTGACCTCATAGAGTCAGAAAGGCCTATACAAAGTGAGCATCACCTAAGGCCCCGACCCTTCTTTACCTGCATCTCACTAGGCTCATCTTTAGTTGATGTTCTCATGCCCATATGTCTCATATGCTCTGTTGCCAGGTCTCTCAAACTGGAGCACGCAGAAGAAATGAGTTACAAAGTTAGGTACAGAGCTTCCGGCAGACATCAGGACTGGTCACTAAAAATGGAAGAGGAAGCAACTATATACTGTCAATGCAGGTTCAGATGCAAAAGTTTCAGTCACTTGGAGTCATTGATAGTAGTACCAAAATACTACAATGTAGCTAGGTAATGAAGTGTTCTTAGATTTCCTTTGCCAATTCTAAATTCCCAAATTACCTCTTGAAAGAATGCTCCTTGTCCTTCTGAGCTTGAGTACTTGCCCAAAGCCCAGGAACATTAACCAGGACACAAAGGGTAGAAATTATTTTCTGTTCCATGCATACATATATTATGCTAGCAATGCACAATATACTCCAAGGATTTGCCTGACACAGACTGGGTATGGTTTCAGGTTCTATAATCCAGTTCAATTTTTCATTATAGCATTTCAAAGAGCCAAATGTCCAAGGCTAGAGCTGAGAATAGAAAAGGAGTCAAGTATTTCATTTCTTCTTCCAGAAGCTTGGCTTGTCAATAGATAAGAGGCTAATGTGCTAAGATAAATGGTTTCTTCCTGAAAGTCATGACTACCATAAATCCATGGATGTGGCACTATGTGGAAACATGATCTTTGAAAATGTAGTTAAGATGAGGTCATATTAGATTCAAGAGTGGGTTCTAATCCAGCGAATGGTGCCCTGAGAAAATAGACATAAACGCAAGGAGGCCCTATGAAGAATGTTGACATCCACTAGAAACTCAGAAGTGACAAGGTCCTTCTCTGAACCTTCAAAGAAATTGTGGACCTGTTCATACCCTGGTTTTGAACCTCTTACTTTCAGAAGCTTAAGAATACATTTCTGTTATTTTCAGCCTGCAAAATTATGAGACTTTTCTGTGGCAGCATCTGAGAAATGATATAATCTGCAGTTTCATGAATCAGTTCAGGGTCCAAACAACACCTGCCAAAGTCTCCTGAAAGCTAAACCAATGTGGACTCTTGGATAAAGTGACTTTTCTTGAGGTT
Source organism: Alexandromys fortis (assembly GCF_014885135.2). Lineage (NCBI taxonomy): Eukaryota > Metazoa > Chordata > Mammalia > Rodentia > Cricetidae > Alexandromys > Alexandromys fortis. Next base: position 2,142,630 of record NW_026068097.1, on the reverse strand, counting down.
CCAGGGTTCGAACTGAGAGTCTTGTCCAATTCTCAGCAAAAAATTCACCACTGGAAGTAGGCATTTAAGATTGCATTTTGACCCAAGCAATTGACCCGGGTTCATTTCCCAGCCAACACACCAAAAGGAAAAGAAAAAAAAAGAGATTGCCTTTTGAGATCTTCCCTAAAAAACGTGATGAGTATATATTATAAAAAGAAAATGTAGAGACATACCAGCAAAGCAGATTAGTAAGTAATTCACTCAGTCGAGCAAATATGAAGCATAAAATATCTGTTAAGTAGGGATGAAGTCACAGGCTAGCTGAGTTTTGATTCTAGAAGCAGAGGAAAATGACTACTTCTGCTCCTGTGTAGTAATGAGGAAACAAAGGTCACTGTTTGCAACCAGAATAGGACTTGCCCATCCATGAATGCTTGCTGCGCATTACAATCACTCCCTCGTCAGAGCTGTAGTATACGTAGAACTGCATATCTAGGGATATAGAATGAAACAAACACATCTGTCATTCAAAATGTAATTCAAATTACCTATAAATGTAATAATATACTCAGTATCACAGAAGCAAGGGAGCTATGAGCCTCCAAGATTATTGACTATAGAGTACTAGGGGTAGAGTTAGCAAATATATTAAACGGGGTGGAGGGGTAGGACAGAAAATAGAAGAAAATTTGTTACTATACAAAATGATCCAAAATTCCAAAACACATGAGGAAACCTAAATACTAAAAGTGACAAATATCAAGAAGATCAACTCTAAAGAGATGAAATCACTACTTAAAAATGAAAATATTACTACACTCTGAAAAAGATTTGGTAAAAGGTACATTGAGAGTTTTCATACAGATAGAGAAATAACAATTATTTCTAAGCTAAGAAACATATAAAAATATCAGCATAAATAAGAATAAATATACATGAAAAAGAACAAATTGGAAATTACTGCTTGTACTTGTTCCTTCACATATTAAGAACTTCCTAGGTTGTTGATGCTGTGGGACAATGGTCTTGCAACCTGTAAAGGCTTGCCAGTTGTACTGGTTTAATAAAATACTCATTGGTCAGTAGCCAGGCAGGAAGTATAGGTGGGGCAACCAGAACAGGAGAATTCTGGGAAGAGGAAAGGCAGAGACTCAGTCACCAGCCAGACACAGGAAGCCACATGAGAATGCCTCACTGAGAAAAGGTACCAAGCCACGTGACTAACACAGACAAGAATTATGGGATAATTTAAGATATAAGAGTTAATAAAAAAAATTCCTGAGCTAATAGGCCAAACCAGTTTATAATTAATGTAGACCACTGTGTGTTTCTTCGAGACTTAATGGCTGTGGGACAAGGAAGAACAGGAAACCCTGTCAACATGTTGGACTTATCTTGTCTATTCCAAAAGCCTTACATGTCACTTTCCAGTTATCACAGATTCTCTTTTCCTCTGGAAGCTCCTGGATGGTTAGAACAGGATTCAGGAACAGATAACTAAGCAGATGCTATTTGAACATAGTATCAAAATGACTCTCAATGACTGATTATCATATGCATATATAAGTACATCTCTTAACCTTCATCAGAGAAGATTCTCTTCTTCATTATATGCTGATTAACACAAAGACTCACAACTGGTCATTGTGCAGAGAATAAGAGACTATAGAGTGCTTAGTCAGTCATAAATGGAACATCTGTATCACTCCTCTTGCCCCAAGTCTCAAAGATCATTTTTCAAAAAGGAGCAGAAATATCATAGGAGCCAGAGGTAGTAGGTGACTACAATAGTGTTTTCTGGAAACTTCAAGGCAGACACACATATGAAACCTCAGTGGCTCATATGTACAGTGCATATGGGTCACAGAATGCATAAGAACTATAAAAGTTCAAATCAGACAAAATCCCAACATAGAAGCAGGGAAGTGGGCATGAGTTGTTGAGTAGTTAGTGGCAGTTTGTAGCTTCCTGGAGAGGGAAACTCAGTTTTTAAAGGATGTGAACTCTGGTATGTTGACCATGATCTAGGGAAGGCCCCATACCCAAGAGTATTTGGACATTACATATTGCACTCAATGAGTGTTTTTTTTTTTTTTAAAAAAAAAGAGCAAACACAAAGTCCAAAATTGTGTGAGAAGGGAGGTGGAGGTAGATCTGGAAAGTGACAGGATTTAATATGATAAAAACTATATTATATAAAATTCTCAAATAATTAATACAAATGTCTAAAACTAAATGGCATCCAAACATCACTGGGCTCATTGGTATGTGATACCAATTCATAAAACAGATGCCCAGTGTCTTTAATATTGTCCTCAAGTTTTCCCTTCCTTCTCAGTATATCCTTCTCCATCACCCTCATCCCACATGTACATCACAACATCTCATCCTCTGCTGTACTCCCAACTTCCATGTGTATCACTTGCCAAGAAATGTGAGTTCCACTTGCCTCTCATAACTTCCTTTTTATTGTCTTATCCCCACACTTTCTAAGACCAGATGATCTCAATGTGGTACCTAGACTAACACCACCACCCCTCGAAAAAAGTTAGAAATGCAAATTCTTAGACCAATCTCTGATCTAGTGAGCCAGAGTCTCAGAGGGTGGCAACTGGCAATTTGTGTTCTCACAAGCTCTTGGATGGTTCTCATGTATGTCCATAATATGGAACTGCTACTATGGGCATGTGTGTACTCAGCAGTCTGTCACTACAGAATAAAAACCTGAACCAACCACAGATCCTTCTCCTCAAAACGTAATAAGACAGGATATGGTGGTACATGCCTTTAATCCCAGCAGGTAGGAGGCAGAGGCAAAGCAGGCAGATCACTGTGAGTTCAAGGCCAAGCTGGTCTACATAGTGAGTTCCAGGTAGAAGCAAATACCAAATGCAAAGGCAAGTGCCTTAAAGAAGCTATATATATATGGCTGCTATAATGAATTGACACATGCCTAGTAGTTTAACACCTCATAGATATCTCCTTATGCCTTGAGAATCAGAAGACTGGAAATGTTGACAAAACTGTATTCATTCTGGAAGGTCTTATGGTTGATCAAGTTATTTGTCTTTTTCAATGTTTAGAGGTCACCTTCTTTTTCTTATGACCACGCATCACTCTATTCCCAGGTTCTGTCACTACATTTTCATTGGTGATAATACAAACACTACTCCTATCTTTCTAACACAGACATGTGTGACTATAGTTAGGGGCAATTTAGAAAATCTAATATGTTCTCCCATATCCAGATCTTTAGATAAATCACAAAGTCGGTTTTGTCATATCAAGCAGCCTTTTCATAGATTCTGGAAATTGGGAAGAGAACATAGCTAGGAACAATTTAGCCTGTTATATATTAGAAATGTTATTCTTGTTTCTTTAACAAATGGTGATAGTAGTTAAATCTTTCTGTGATAGGTAATCCTTATTGTCAACTTGACCAAAATTAGAATCTCCTAGAAAATACATGGGTGAGTGTGTCTACGTGGGTGTTTACAGAAAAGTGTAACTGAAGAAGGAAGAACCATCCTAAATGTAGGCAAGACCATACTATGTACCAAGCATAAAGGAAATAGAAAGAAAGTTGGGTACCAATGGTTAGTTCTGTCTGTTTCCAGGATAAGGATACAATGTGACCAGTTGCCTTGTAACATGCCTTTCCCACCATGAGAGTTCATTCTTCTGAACAGAAGTTGCCTTTTGTTGGATATTTTGTTACAAAACTGACAAAAGTGCTGAATATACTATCATGCATTTTCTTAAACTCAATTCTTGCAGGAACTCTTAAGAGTGTAGCCCTTCAGGTACCAAACAGCCCAGATGGGGAGTGGCAGACCTGGGTAGAGTCCCCACTTACAGAGTTCTGTGTTCTTCTGCATCTGGTTATGAGCATCAGACAGCTTTGCTGCAAAACTCTGTGTTAATGTCACATCATACTCTGCATTCTTTATTGTTTTGAAAGTAGTTATATTACTTTAAGGAATAAGAAGATGCAGGTGAGCACTTAAAATCTTCAAACTATACTAAAAGTACAGAGAGCATGAAAAAAAATCACCCAATAGATAAATATAGTTAATGCTTACTTAACATATTTCAGAGGCCTGCCTGTGTCTTCTGCACATTGTTGCTATCCTTCTGTTTGTTATGTGGACCTTTCCATTGTCAATATCACTCAGAGTGAGCTTAATAGGTCAAAGAGTACACATGCTGCCAAATGATTCTCAACATACATACTCATTTACTCTCTTACGGAGAGTTCAAACCTTCACCACCAACCTAGAATTTTTAAAGCCTTTGACAATTTGAGGTGAAAGGTGACATCTTTCCTTGGCACTGCTTTGATAAGTGATAGTTAATAGCATCATGGGAATTTATTGGTCAGTTTGAAATTTCTGTCTAAGAGTAGATTGCTCAGGCCCTTACCCACTAATCTATCTGTGAATATATTTTGGACTGTGCTCTAATTCCCTTTGCAAGAACTATATGATTTAAGGTGTCATCAAAACCGCACTCTTCCAAAAGCTCCAAGAATAGTCTTTCCTTTATGTCTTCCATCTTCTAAGGCTGCCATTATTCCTTGGCTTGTGCTCACATAATCTCAGTCTTTGCCTCTATCTTCACATGGTCCACCTCTGTGTTTGTGAATCTGTTTAAAATCTTTTGTGTCGCTCTTATAAGGATGCATGAAAAGGCATCCAGGCTCAAACTAATGTCCCTATCTCAAGATCTTTAATCAAAGTCACATCAGCAAAGTTTTTTTTCCACATAAAGCAGCATTTTGAGGATTCCCATTGGGACCTACGCAAGAATTTTGATTATCATCTAGGTTTTAAATGAGGACTATACTCTTCTTTAAAGACCCATTATTGTCTTTATATTTAAAAAAAACTATGGAGAAGTTGCTTGGGTTAACGTAAGAGAGTAAGGAGAAAAATCTTGGTGGAGTATTACACAGTACAGTAAATATCTGACCCACAGACTTGAATTTATAAACTTTAAGCCTCATCCTCTGTTATTATTTTAAGAGACAATATCTTCAATTATCTGGGGAAGTGGTAATATCATATATCATATATTGAACATAAAATCGGGTTTAGTATAAGTGAATTGTGGGAATGATCCCCAACTTGCATCCTTATCCTAAGATAATCTAACACTGTTCGTTTCATTTATAGGAAGCAGAAAGAATGCAAAGGTAACTCAGTTTGGAGATAGGAAACCTGAACGTTGTGTGATCTCTACTCCTGTAGACTGGTTGTGAGGAACCAAAAGTTTCTCTGGATCTCAGTATCTTGGTTTGTAAACTGGCAATGTTGCTATCTTCACTGTCTACTTCTTAGGGAAGAGGTCAAGTGTATGTGTCCATTATCCAACTTGAAGTTTGTCAAGTTGTAAGAAATAGACATGGTGGTGGAGCAGAAAGCTATAAAAATATCTCCCAGGTGTTTTTACAAGTTATCTTGGTAATTTTCAACATGCTGTTACTAAGGTGACCTTCAGTTTAGCTGAGTGCAGAACTGTGGGACGGGAACATTCTCTGGGGCTCATGCAAAGTGAGCAGTGATGACTGGCAACACAGTGATATCCTCCCAGTCAGCATGTGCTGGAGTGTCCAGAAGCCTCAGAAGGTTCTATATAGATGGTGCTAGAGAATTGTCTGTATTCTGTCAATCATGTTTTAAATAAACACTGATTGGCCAGGCAGGAAGTATAGGCAGGTCAACCAGACAGGAAGTAGAGGCAGGGTGATGAGAACAGGAGAATTCTGGGAAGCAGGAAGCTCCCTCTCAACTCCTGCCCAGAGCATCGAGAAGCAAGATGTAAGCTACCCTGCTGAGAAAGGTACTGAGCCATGTGGCTAACATAGATAAGAATAATGGGTTAATATAAGCTACAAGAGCTAATAAGTAGCCTGGGCTAATGGGCCAGTCAGTTTTATAACTTATGGGGATCTCTGTGTGATTCTCTCTGGGACTTGCCGGCCATGGGGTACTGGACAGGACAGAAACCCCAACAAGCCGGCCCCTCATGTTACATATAGAGGCTCAAGTCAAGGAGGAGTGGGAGAGTGAAGCGACCGAGTGTGTATGTGCTCATGTATCATCTTTCCTTTGTCAGCTCCAAGCCTGGGACCTACAGCTAAGGGATGTGCTGCTTACACTGAACTTTCTCCATGAATAAAGTAGGTAATTTAACATTGATGATACACATCCATGGAAGAATGTGGCCATGTCTACTTTGCAGCCCAAGATTTCCTTGAAATCAACCTTGGGGCTGCAAACAATATCTGTAATAATGTTTCTCAACTCCACTTCCCAAGAAAGGCAGGGGTGGCAGGTAATTAAGAAAGGAAAAATTCCTTGGGAAGCTGAGTGAGTTATTATTGGAGTATTTTTGGAAAAAAAAATGATCATTTAAAAGGGCAGAAAGAGGAATGCCCTCCTCAGCACTCTATGGCATCCTTGTGAACAGAAAGGCAGTCTGACTGCCAATGCCTCTTTTCTGCTGTCCCTCCAAGGCAAATACACAAGCCTTTCTTCACTGGGACAGGTCAATTGAAGCCTTCAGCATCATGTGAAAGATGGAACTCTAGAAGAAAAGCGTGGTGCAAGTTTCTTTGCTTTTTTCAAATCTAAGTGGCCTGTGCACAAGAACAGCTGAATAAAGACAAAGTAAGCTAAGGCACTGGACAGACTGTTACATGATTGGTCTTGCCTTCTCCAAAGAAGGGCCTGAGGATCTATCATGACAGCAGCTGAGGCTATGTAGGTGTTTTCTACATGGCACCCAGAAAATGAGAGCTAGAAAAAGGTGTCAACATATTTTTCAAATTTGCTGTTACAAGTGTGATCCCTCTCTCCAACAATTACCTAATTATCACTACGGGCCTTCTATTTGCAAAGGATGTAGGCATTTGATATTGTGCTTATTCTAACAAATGCCCCGTGGGACAGTCGTTAGAAATTCAAACTCCATCTCCCAGATAAGAAGAGCAGAGTGTGGAAAGAGGAAGTAATCTACCAGATCCTCCTGGCTGTGTGAAATAAATCTGGATTTCACTCTCCAAGGATGCTTGTCAGAGTTAGAAACAGAGGGCATAGAGGTGGAGTTGTTCCTTTTTGCCAGAGGACCTAATTTGGGTTTAGTAAGAAGAGCTGCAAATTCTTGAGTATTACTCTCCATGCAATCCTCACCATATCTCAGGGAGCACAGCATCATTAGCTTCATTTGGAGGATCACGAAATTTTGATTCCTGGGAAGCGATGCCAGTTGATTGAGGCAGAGCTAATAAAAGCAAAACTGGGATTTCATGCACTACGTCAGTAGTTCTCCAACTTTTTCATGTCAGAACCTGTATACTTTCCAAACTTATTGAGGATACATATGCAGAGAGAATATGGGTTGTTGCCAAGGGCTGGGGGAAGTTGAAAAGGAGAGCGAGCACCGAATGTGTATGGCCTTTCCTTTAAGCATGAAGAAAGTGCCCTGGAACTAGAGAGGTGATGGTTGCACCACACTATGAATGTGTTCAATGCCACCAATTATATGTTTGAAAACAATGAATATCAAGTTATGCAAAATTTCATCCCAATAAAACCATAATACAGTAAGGTAAAGCAACAACAGTTTACTGAGGCCTCCAAGGCTCTTGGTCGATGTGGGTTACAGCTATCCATGTTAACAGTATTAGGAGGAAACTAGAATGTTTATTTATTATTTATTTTTAAATTAAAACAAGAAACTAGTACAGGAAAATATAAATATTTATATGAAGATAGCTATATTTTCCAAAACAAAATTTTGCTGAGAAGAGAAGCATTGTTTTACATTTTTGCAAATGTCCCTGCTGTTTGGCTTGAGAGGACACAGCTGGATTCTCATGTATCTATTCAGTTGTGATATGTTGCTTTGGTTGTTTATGAAGAAAACCCAGGCTCACGCAGATAGGCAGTAGAAAAAGGAAGAGAACTTAATGTGCTTTTCAGATCAGTTGAGACATTCTCCTCAGACAGGACACAAAAGCCTGACCAGTAGTTGTTTCTCTTAGAGTAAATGCAGTATAAAGTGTGAACTGTATCTGTGACCCCTCCACTGAGCCCTATTGGACACTCCTGTTCTTTGAATGGATCTTCTGCCTGTTCCTGGTTCTCTAGCACTGTGCATTGGTCACTTGGAAACACTGGTGCCCTGACTGACGCACGTGCCATGTGTATTTTGACATGTTTCACTCTATAGTATCACAAAATCACACTGATTAACATTGCCACCTCCCTCGTTGGAAAAATCCCCTAGCTGTTGCAAAGCTGTCATGATCACAGTGGTGGATACTTGCTTTTCAAAATTTTAATCTTTGCTGAAATGTTAAAATTTTGTTATTGGCAAAAATAAACATAGTTGTTTTCCTTGGAGTGACAGGCTTACTCAGTTCATCTACAAGAAAATGTCTGCCAAATACCCAAGTCTGAATAACATTAGTCATTCTTTCAAGTAAATATGACAATCTATGAAAACTCAGCCAGTTCAGCTGACAACTCCACACAGTCATCCAAGTGCTTTGCCTTGGGGCAACCAATGCACTTGTTTTCTACCATTTCGTCCCACCGAATTTAAAAACTATGGGGGATCAAGGGTCACTCAAGGCCCCCCAAATCAGTAGGACTGATGCACAGATGAACGCACCGACTAGGGTAGCATGCACAGGGCCTAGGCAGGTCTGGACCAGATAGGTTCCTAGAGCTGAGAGAAGTAGACAATGCACCCATCTCAAACTCTGACGCTTTCAACTGATAACCACTTGAAAATGAAAATTTAGTTTTCTCTAAGGGAGTCTCACTAGGGAAACAAACTTTTCCTAAGAGTAGATGGCCAACAGAAATTAAACTCAAGACATCTTGGGAGATTCTTCATCTCATAATGTCATTCAGGGATTTTTTTAAAATTTTTCTCTTATTTTTATTTATTTACATTTTTATTTACAATTTTTACCCATTTATCTTTTTATCTCTCTTTTTATGCTACAGATCCTTTGTGTGTGTGTGTTTTCAGTTTAGTGTTCTTATGAGTGTACAAACAAGTGGGTCTCCACATTTAAATGTGTTTTGTGCCTTCTCTTGGGCTCTTTCTCATCTGATTGTTTTGTCCTATTCTAATGTGTTCATTTTTGTTTTGTCTTATTATATTTTATTTTATTATTATCCCTTAGTAGCTTGTTGGTTGTTTGGGGGGGGACTTTTTTTTTTAAAGACAGGTTTCTCTGTGTAGCTTTGGCCTTTGTGGAACTCACTCTGTAGAACAGGCTGGCCTCAGACTCATAAAGATCCACCAGGCTTCCTGAGTGCTGAGATTAAAGGTACATGCCACTGCCACACGGCTAGCCTGTCTATTTTCTAATGAGAGACAGAAAGGGGGTGGATCTGGATGGGAGGGGAGATGGGAAGGAACTGGGAGGAGTAGAGGAAGGGGAAACTCTTAACAGAATATAACATATAATAAAATTGTATTTTTAATAAAAGAGAAAATTATTTTTCACTGCTCTCCTGAGGGCATTCTTAGATGAGTCTGTCATTTCTTATGTTTAACAGCAAATGTATGGTAGTGAACAATCCCCTGCCAACTACTGCTCTCATTCTGATGAAAAATGTCACAGTGGAGAAAGCACAGACCATTTTCCTGTTGTTGGGAAGACAGACTTGCCCATGTGAGCCACTTAAGAGACTTGGGAGGCCTCCAGCAACCCCCACACATATTTCACTTCCAGAACCATTGCGCATGATTCCACACCACATCTGCTTATGCTGTCTCCCTTGATCGGGAGCTTTAGTGGCTGTCTGCCAACGGTAGAATTGGGCCTAGCCTTAGCTACTGTTTCCAGCCCAGGATATGGAACTTCATCTAGATGGGCTCCTCACTAGATCTCATACCTTCTCCTGCTTTCCCTACTCACCATAGCACTGACTACTGAAGGAGCTTATCCTCCACAATCTAATCTCACCCCTGCCCCTTAAGTAAGCTTTCCTGGTGTTTAAATACAAATAATCATGCTTTCCATAGAGCTCCTAGAACTGAAGCTAAAAACCTCATCTCTGGCACTCAGCAGGCTGCATATCACATTAGTAAGTGTGTCTCCTGCTCCTTACTCTGGGAAGCTCCTCAAGAGTGACTACCAAGTCTTGTCTCTTTGCTTCTCCACAGTGCAGTTCATCCCCAAGATGGCAGACATGTTTAGTGAATTGCTCAAGGTTACAAGAATGCAGCAACAGTGTTCAGAACATAAAATTCAAAAATGTTATGTCAGGGGTTGGGAAGATAGCTCTGCCAAAACAGTGCTTGCTTCACACACACAAGGACATGAGTTTGATCCCTAGAGCTCACATAAAAATCTGGGGGTGTGGCATTTACTTGTAGTCACAGTGCTGGGGGAGACATGTAAATGCCTGTGGTTCATTAACCACCCAGCCTAGTCTACTTCCTGAGTACCAGGACATGAGGTACCCTGTCTCAAAAAAACAAGATGGGGAAGCTTAGATTGCTCAGTGGTTAAAGCCTTTTCCTGGTAAGTCTGAGGACCAGAGTTTGGCCAGCCAAATATGGCAGTCCACCTGTAATTCTAGTTTCAAAGGTATAGAGAAGGGGGATTCCTTGCTATGTGACAGGAGCTATAGCTTCTCAGAGACCATGGGCAAATTATGCAAACGACACATTAGCATATTCAGAGATGCTTCTAGAGTTGGCCTTATTTCAGGAAGGGTGAAGAAGATGTACACTTCTGCACTACTTCAGGGACCTTGCTCTTTGGGGAACCTTTGAGAGGAAGGGTTCACCAGGCTACACTCAAAGTTCTAATGCCGCCTTTCTTTCCAGGTGATGTGCTGCAGAAGTCTAAACATCACACACACACACACACACACACACACACACACACACACACACACGAAGGGTGAGAGAGACAAAGACAGAGAGAATATGTCATGTGTTACTACACAGTGGAGATATGTTCAGAGAAGTGCATCATGTCATCATCACATAAACATGGTCGAATGAACTTATAAAACCACACATCCAGGAAAGTATGCCACTTTATCTCATTTAGGGCTCGTCCTGGAAGTTCACAGAATCACAATTGATGTCTGCAGAGATGCACTTGTTTATTTCAAAGGCCAATTTAATTTTGATGCCTTTGGCCTCAATAGTTTCCTGATTTCCAGGAATTGCTCTCAATTTAACTGGTGCCAGCTCCTAGCATTGTACAGCAGCCCTTTGCCCGCCTGCTGTGCTGCAGCTTCACTCTTCTTGATGATTTTGTCACTTGTTAGGGTGGGCAGAGGAAAAACAGGGAGGGGTGCTTCTGCCAGGGAACTGTACAGACTGGAGCATGACAGAGTTGGAGGATATCTTGGACAGTGCAGACAAAGAGACTAAACAAAAGACTAGAGAATATATAAAGCCAGATATGGAAGTAGATGAGGATAGTTGGCCTTTCAGAATGACTGTCAGGATGGGTACACAGAAAAGCAGATAATATCTTCGGTTATATCAACAGAGCTATTTAGGGCATGGGAGGTGTGTACACTGCTCACTTCTCTAGCCACCTTAGTGTAAGAAGGCATGCCTCTGGAGCAACACTGTTTGTGTCAGACTTCTGATTTTTACCATTGTGTGGCTTGGAGCAAATTAACCTTTTTAAGATTCAACGGTCCTTTTTGTTTTCTTTCAATGAATGCAGAAATGTCATAAACTATATCAAAGAAGTGTTGAGATTCAGTGAGATTCCAAGTGTCAACTGTTTGGCACAGGTATCAAGTATTCGAAGTATACAATTTGATTCTGCTCTGTTCAGATACTAATCAGATTCTCTGGCTAGTTTGTCGCCTCATTTCCTGAAGGACCCTGATAGACTAGAGGTGGCAAGTCTAGGGTAGGGCTGCAATGAGAAAGCCCTACACACACAACTGTATAGTGGGACAGCTATCAACTCTTGATCCAGTTGGTAGGCTTCCTGGAGAATTATATTCTTGGGGTTAGAGTAGGGATTCAGAAGTGGCTGGGGTGCTGAGGCTGATTCTGCCAAGGAAGAAAGATTTGACATGAAATATCAGTTGCTTGAAGAGGGAGAGAACTCAGAATGAGGCTCTTTTCAGTTTCTAGAGAAATTGTTAGTAGTGCCCATGTTAATCATCCTTCAAGGATAAGGGACTTATCATGGAAGGCTGACACCATGTTCAAGATTGGGAGCCCAGTTATTTTGGGCATTCTATCGCCTCCTTAATAGCCTTTCATTGCCCACCTAGGTGTGTGGCCTAATATCCTTGTAACTATCAAATAAATCCTTTGGAATTTACAAACAGACCCTTAACTTCCATCAATCCAAAGCTAAGAATGTCATCAGGTACCATCTGAAGCCTACAACAGAGCTTTTCCCCACTCTATTGTAATGCCTGATACAGTACATACACTCATACCTGATGAACCAAGAACATATTTTAAAAGTATTTTCATTATGACTTCATTTGTTCTATTGCTATAAAAAAAAAACTTCATGAAATCATCACAACATCAGAACATTGTATTTGGAGCAATCTAAACCTGTGTCCTTGGGCTATGGTCACTCCTATTTGGCTCCAGAATAAGTTCTGATCCCTTTGAAGCAAGAGCCAGATACTTTTTGCACAGACAAATACTGGGAAAGATTGTGTGGCCTTGCCAACCACTGGATTTCTGTTGCTTGAAGCCACATAGTCTGTTGTGACTTGTTATGTCCCAGACAGGATGCTCATACAGTAGACCATAATGGACCCAAGATGCCAAGGCTAGTAATCATCCCAATGCTAGGACCCAGGTATCTCTGATGAGCAACCAGAGCCTTGCTTCACTGAGTTCTTTTGCCTTCAATTTGGTGCTGAGGCTTGAAGTAGCACGATTGCTTCTATCCCAGGAAAGCCTGCTAGGTGCCTCCAAGTAACAGGCTTTATGTGTAACCAATTTGGAAGGTGAAATTATAATGTAAAGTTTGTGGATCAACAGTAATTAAACAAAACAAGCCTGCCTGCCAGCAAAGCCTATCTCAGGTGGCAAATGATGGAATTCACCTGCCTAATCTGCTCCACGCCTTTCTGGTTGATTCAAGTCAGATTTGGAGGTATTTGATGATTACAGAAAGGAAGTTCAGCAGGGTTCTAAACAGGACCTTTTTGTTATCTCCATCAAGGATGGTCTGGTGTTTGTTGCCAGATAGCTAAACATATCAAGGAAAAAAAGCATTGCAGTCATTATACAGCCATTTCCAGTCCCCAAGAGCAGAATTCAGCCCAGCCAGGAATCAGTCTGTCATCGAACCTGGAATACTTCCCCTGGAACCAAGGAGCCAGGTTGCTGGGTTCTGTAGGCAATCAATGTAGCTACTATCTATGGATTTGTCTAACTTTGGTTTCTTGGAATTGTTCACCATCTCCATAATCTTTCACCCCAACTTGGGTGAGCTGCTGAGCAGCCAGGAAACAAACAGCTTCCTTACTACAAATTGGCATTCCAACATGGTCGACTAAATCCACATAAAAACCTTAGAGGGCTTGGAAAGGAATTCTAGACACTAAAATATAAAGTTCAGCTGCATGTATTTTCCTGAATGGACTCTGCTTGCTGGCAGCATGCTGCGGCTTGTTTAAGAGAGCTTTTCCTGATTCAGTGACAGCAGGAAAAAAAAAAGGCGTGGTTTTGAAATGCTGGCTTTCTGCAAATTTCAAGATGTTGTTATTTCTTTTCTTCTGTGTAGCACTCCATTGTGTAAATGTACCATGTTTTCCTTATCCATTTTTCAGTCAAGGAGCATTTAGGTCATTTCGAGGTGCTAGCTATGACAAACAGTGCTGCTATGAACATAGTGGAGCACATGTCCTTGAGGCATGGTTGAGCATCCTTTGGCTTTCTGGGCCATGCTGCCAACATGAAATCTGATTTTTTTTTTTCTGGAGGTTTAGCTATGGAGCATTTAAATGGGGTCTGTGAGCAGAGTGCTACAACTTGCTTAATGGCAACATAGACTGGTTGTGTGCCTAAAAATGTGGCTATGAGCATGGCTCTCAGAGGCAGCAAACATCTCTGCCATGCTGAACTGGGTGAGATAAGCAAGCAGTGCCATATTTCCCCTACCAATGGTGTCACTTAAGTTCATATGATGGGCTTAGCATTTTAAGAAGCTCTTCTGGTCAGAAAAAATTGCAGATACACAATAAAGACAGATTCAGATTTTAAAAAGACCTCTAAATGGGCCACAGTGTTGGATAAATGTACGTAGGCTTGGGAAAAAAAGAAAAAGAATATAGACAGTTATAAAAAGAAGTAAATGATTTTTTAAAAATAAGGTAAAATCTTTAAATAGACAGAGTATAGACTGGCATACATTAAAAAGGATAAAGAAAAAATAAGCCCCATAAAGATGGAAAATTTAGAGTCTGGATTATGTATACTATTATATTTTATTTGAATTTTTGACTATGAATGACCTAAGTACAGAGAAATATTTCATTGTATAGGCTGCTAAGCTAAACCAACATATATATTTTAAAGGTGTCTTGACTTCAAAATATGAGTCTAAGGATATGTTGCTTTGAAAAGGAGGTTATGCTTTTGTTTCCACAGAAGATGAGAACCTGTGGAATTATTCCAGACTAATATGGTTTGATGGATCAAGAGCCCCCAAAAGGTCACCATGAATACCCCCAAAAATTACTTCACCCAATAAACAGAAGGAAGCAGTTTGGAGAGAACTATGTCCAAATCCCTTAAATGATTGTTTACATTTAAAGGGGGGGATATGCTATAGAGATTTGCATTGCTATGGATCTTGGTTTGTTGATACACACTTAAGGTCAATTTTGCATATATATATATGTGTGTGTGTGTGTGTATTTCTGGTCTTGATTAAGGTATTATGTTTGTGAAGCTCATTTAAAAATATAATGTATATTTAGGAAATATAGATTAATAATCATTTAACCATGTTAGTTAGATTTTTTTAGATGTATAGAGATATATTTCAGTTAAATAGGTATCCTTCAAATCTTTCAGAGACCTTCCTTCATCATATGGCATTTAAAATGTTTAAGAACTTAACACTTTTCATGACAATGAGACACATCTCCTCCTGGTAGTACCAATTACTTCAAAAGGAAGATGGGCATCAAAGAGGCTCCTCATGGAGTTTGTTAGCCATTTGGGCAAGAAACTGTTCTTGCTTGGACTGCTTGATGCTATGCTGTATGAACTAGACATGCAGGACCCACAGAAAAATGACGGCTGACCTTGCCTAAAGGTGAGATGGTTCTCGGGGTTTTTGCTACACAAATGAGTCTGCCAGACATTCTGCACAACACAGAAGAAAGTGACTGACAAACTGCCAATATAGGCTGACCTGTCTTTGAACTTTCCTGCTTCATGGAAAAGTCTGCCAGATACTATGGGCCTGTAGGCTGAAGATGGATGCCCCAACAGTACAGAAGAACTTTGGGTGACTGTCCAGGCAGAATGATGTCCCTGTCAATTATAGAGTTTGGAAGTTGCTTATAATGCACTTCCTATTTTGGGGGGTAATACTATATCCTTCTGGAATATTTGATGGAGTTGAAGAATAAATGGTTATAGTTATAGTTTTCCTTAGTTATGATAAAAGATAAAGTAGAAGTAAATATTATAACTGAAATTCTTGTTTGATACCTGTTTTGTTATATGTAATTTTACTACATTGAAGTTAAAACCTTCCTTTTTATTTAAACAGAAAGGGGAAGTAATGTGTGATTCCCCTCTGTATGCTGTGAATACCACTGGTTAATAAAGAAACTATCTTGGGCCTGCATAGGGAATAGAGGTAGGCACAGAAAACTAAACTGAATGCTAGGAGAAAGAAGGAGGAGAAAAGGCTCTTAGCTGCCACCAGAGACAGACATGCTGAAACTTTGCTGCTAGACCATGACCTCGTGGTGATGCACAGATTAATGGAGATGGGTTAAATTAAGATGTAAGAGTTAGCCAATAAAAACTAATGCGACAAGCAGTGATTTAAGTAATAAAGTTTCTATGTGATTATTTTGGGACTGAGCAGCTGGGAATCAACAAGTGGTCCTCCTCACAACAGAGGAGAACTATGCTTGCCTATGGTGAGACTGTGAACCAGAATGCATTACAGGGTGGTGCTCAGATGGAACAGAAGGTTGCTGAAGCCGGGAAAGCAGAAGAGTAACTGCCTCCTTAGGCCTTCATTTCAAGCAATTTGATTCTCTCCCGGGAGTGGACACTCCAGAAATGCTGGGAAGGTTGATCTCTATACAAAAATTCTAATCCCAGGTTAACTCCCAGAACTCTACTGGTGGCAATGATGGGTCCAGTGATACACAGATGTCATGCTGACAACACCTCAATGATACCTGGCAGTAAGTTAAGTTCACACAAGTCTCTTTGCACCCGTTCCTCCCCACTCATGATTTACTGTGCCACACTTCCTGTCTGAAGCATGGTAGGAGAAGAGAAATATCATGAAATATCTGGCTTGGACCCATGGTATCTCCTTTGCTCAGAGCTCACTCTGCAGTAGAAGATACCCTATAGGTGGAATCAGACCATGACACTGTGTCCTCCATAGGTCACTGATGCTCAAGTGCCCCCTTTATGGAGGATGATAAGCAAGGGGCATCCCACAAGCAGTTCCTGGAAAAGAGAAATCTATAGCTGCTTTTGAATCAGCTTATTTCTCCTAAGGACATCTCTATCCCTAGCTCCCTGGTCACACTGTAACTGAGAGTGAATCTCTCAACAAAGTATAGCCCAGGTGGTCAGAGATTAAACTATAGCAGAAACCTTGGTCTTTAGAATGAGCACTCACTAACTCTTCTCAGAGGCTTAAGACTTTGAGGTTCAGAAGAAGCTGTATTCCAAAGCCTCTAGAAGCATTGCAATCATTGTGTAGCCATCCCACATCTCCAGAAGAATTTAGTGACCAAGATTGTGAATGCCTAGGGAGGTGGATTCATTTGTCCTCAAATCCTCTGCTGAGTCTGGGCTGGTGGGGAAAAGGCAGAAATTGAAGAATAGTGTATATATAATGAAGCCAATATGCCACAGGTTCTGTGTTTCTGTGTCTACCATGTTCATCTAGAGTGAAGCTCAGTATCTTAGCTAGAGATTCTATCGCTGTGATAAAATACCATGACCAAAAGCAACTTGTGGGGAAAAAAAGCTTATTTCAGATTACAGTTCCTCATTATGGTCCATCATCCAGAGAAACTGGGGCAGGAATTCAAGCACGGCAGGAACCTGGAGGCAGGAACTAAAGTAGAGACCATGGAAGAATGATGCTTACTGGTTTGTTCCTCATAGCATGCTCAGTCTGTTTTTTTTTTTAAATATATTCCAGAATCACCTTCCTTGAACTGCTTTCTGTGGTGATGGGCCCACCCATATCAATCATTAATCAAGAAAATTCATCACAAGCCAGTTTGGTAGAGGTATATTCTCATTTCTACATCTCTCTTTCTCAATGACTCTAGCTGTATCCAACTGGCATAAAACTGACCAGCCCACCCAGATGAAGGTCATGGGTTCCCTCAGTTTACCAGTTCTTTTGGCCTCATCTAAACATATTACTGGAAATGTCTTCATGAACCCAAGGATGGAAGGAAAAGGAAGCCAAAGTTGTCTCTCTCAACTCGCAGGTCCAGGGACTTGGGCTTCGTAGAATATTCAGGCCTTCTGTGTGCTAGTTCCGGAAAGCCTAATGAATAGGCTGCCTCAGAAATGGACAAAGTAGGGAAAGTGCTTGTCTGAAAATAAGTTTGGAATCCAGGTTACTTTGTTCCACTGAGCTCGTCTTGCGACTGGAACTTCCAGCACGAGAACCCCTTTCTTGAGTCCTTCAGAGGAGAGCAGGAACCAAAAGAATGAGAAAGAGGAGGGATCAAGCTGCCAGTTCCTTTGAAGACAGCTACAACTTTTACCTTATGTGTGATTACTCTTTCCTGGAGCCTCTAAATATCTATTTCACATACCAAGACCCTGGGGTTCTAAATGAGCTATGAAAGGAATCTTTGTCTGCTGGATTGAGATGGCAGTAGGGAACTGACATTCTTCCTCTATTATCAAAGTGAAGGCAATAGGAATAGGCCCCAGGAGCTAACTAGAACACTAGGGAGTGGGCAGGGGACTAGTGTTCAGATGTCACAGCAAAGAGGGTATCAAAACTCAGGAAGAAGGCAGGGGTGACAGACAGGTTCAGAAAAGAAGATCTTCACTGCTCCCTATACCCTAAAGAAGCAAAAAGGCCCAAATGTACAGCTTGCCATATCAACATATAGGACAAGATTCCATTTGGCACAACACATTTGTAATGCAGCACAGCCACTTTGGTCTGGCGGTCCTACTGAGACATGGGACACAAGGAGACAATGGACATTGCCCAAGCTTGTGGTACAGCTGAATTTGGAACCTAGGCCCTGTCCCCACTGGCTGGCGGCCCCTATAAATGACATATGAGTCATAGCTGGCAAACCTATAGTTCCCCAAGCAGGTTCAAATTTCCTGTGTGTGGTGGTTGCAGCCACACTCACTCTACTTGCCTGTCCACTATGGTAGCCAAAGATCTCCAAAGAAACAAAACTAATAGAAAGGAACAGACAGAGAAAGAGCAAAAAAGATCCAGAGAAAAGATTGATGTTTAAGGAATTATATTTACCCAGTGTAGGGAGTTACAAGTCTGAAGAACATGGGGCTAGAATCAGATGACAGCTGACACTGTGCTTTTGATCCAGACACTGAAAAGCCCAACAGAGATTTCTGTCATCTTTCATAGGCAGAATTACTTCTTTTTGGAGAACTCTGTCTTACCTCCTAAAGCCTTCAACTGAGGCATGTGTTAAAACGCACACAAGAGGGGAGGGGTTAGGTTGTCTACCTGCTTAAAAACTCAGTTGAGTCAATTATTAATCAAGCAATAACTATACACAATGATATATACAGTAGTATTTGTCCATACAACTTTGCCCCACACCTTAAGCAAAATTAATGATTCCAAGCATGAGTTTCTCTCAGCAGCCTAAGGAGATAGCTGCTGGTTTGGGGTAAGGAAAAGAGAGTTATCTTCTGTGCAGGGCTAGCTGCAGTGTAGCAGGGCACACAATGGAGGTGTGGCCTCATGGCCCATGAGGCTTGACAACAGAGAGGAGGAAAGAGAGGAAGCCAGGTACTTATGCCTAGAAACTGGGCCTTTTGGAAGTTCTCATTGTTAACCAGGTAACCAGGTATGGTGGTACATTCTTATAATCCCAGTGGTTTGGATGGTAGAGGTAGGAAAGTCAGGAGTTCAAGGTCATTATCAGGTACACAGTGAGTAGGAGGCAAGCCCTGACCTACATGGCACCCTGTCTTAAAAACTAAAAGTTCCCAGTGAAGAGCCAAAATGCTACATTGACAGACTACCAAGGAATTAAGCCTCCTTCTAGAAGACAGCTATACCTATAGAGTTCTCTAAATGGGTAACCATTTACTTGGCCTGCAAGTATGAAGATTTAGCTGTTGGAACCCCTGAGTACAGATCCAAATAAAAGACAGCAAGGAATACTGTCCAGTGGCTTGTCTGTAAGAGGAGGAAAGATGTCCTAGCCAGAGTCTGCCAGTCTTGTGGCCTTTAAGTCTAGTTACAACATATGATGCCCTTGGCATTACATCCTTACCTGGGCTCAGAGGCCAGTTTCCTATGAAGCGAGTCATACAGGAGTAGTATCTACACTGAATCTGGGCCTGGGTGCCTGGGATCTTACTTAGCTGTACCTTCTTCCCTGGAGACACTCCCCTTGCTACTTCCTTCTCCTCTAGTCAGTCCCTAAAGCCCACAACCTTGAACTTTGGCCAATAGCTGACCTTGTATCTGGAGCAGGGAGCAGAGTCTAGGAGCAGCCGAGCTCATGAGGGTATGCCAAGGCCAAACCAAGGCTATGCTGTCTCAGCCTCCCAAGCCAAGGGATCCAGGTTTTTGAAAAAATTTCCCTTAGCTGTCATCCTTCTCAAGCCCTCACAGCAATCACCATCTTCAGGCCCTCACCATCACGCAAGCCAAGGCACTTCCTTGGAAGCACTAGGTCTTCTGGGTGTCCCTTGGCAGTAGCTCCAAGTGGCTTCCATAGAAGTGACTTATCCCTTGCACTTGCTACTGAGAATGCACATTCCCACCATCCCTTCCTCAATACCTTTATCCTAAGAATGGCTCCTCCTCATAGACTTTTGTGATCTAAGACACAGAGTTGAGAACTTGCAGCCTAGCTGTGTCATGAAGTCAAATAGACTGGTGGAGTTTCTTTTCTGCCATAAAGAATGAGAAAATCAGAAAGATTGAAAGGGCCTTTATCTATAGCTTGTGTATTATTAAAAATCATAGTCAGATACTAATGGAGTCCTCACTTCATGAAAATAGAGCAGACTGAGCCTTTAAAAATGATGGTTATTTTGTTTTAGGTGGTACAGAGGTAGAGATGGAATGGGAATCCAGAGCCCTGAATTCTTCCCTACTCTGAGACAAGCCAACTCCCTTTGACACACAGTCTACCACAAGGAGTGCACATCCTCCCTGCTCCAAACATACAGGCAGCAGACAAGGGGCTGCTAGAAGCACCATTGTGGGCCTCAATCTGTTTAGACAATTCTCATTTTGGATAGGGAGTCTTTGAGGATATATTTCCAAAGGTGGTGTAACCTTAAGAGACACTGAGTTAAGGTACAGGAATTCTCTATTTATGAGCCTTTTGTATGCTGCAGCCACCAGCTTTGCTTCTGGTAGAAGCCTGTAGTTGCTCTGTAGGACTGACAAGATCCAGACATGTTTCATAATCATCTGTACCTATCTCTCATGCCCATTGCAATACTTCATCATTCCAATCTCTCATGTGCTTTCTACAAGGCCCAAATTTCCTTTCATCTTATATTCTAGAGTCTTTCTTACTGTTCCACAGTGCCATTCCCAACAGGCTTCATTCCTGTACCTCTCACCCATGCCAAGAGCATGGTTCTACCAAACCCTTCCCAGGGTGCTGCCGCAAGCACAGAGGTACCTCTGTGGCTTCTGGGTTTTATCTTTGGGAGTGTTTGGCCACCACACATGACCCAATCTGCACCTTTGCACTCTAGTTATTGTCACAGGGTAATTGTGGGTTAGAGGTTTGAAGTCATTGAAGAAGGCAGACTACTATGTCTACTGTTAAAGCCTGGAATCTGTTCTACAACAGTGGGCAAATATACCAGAGTCAACATGCTCACACAGAAACTATATTAATTAAATCACTGCTTGGCTCATTAGCTCTAGTTTCTTATTGGCTAACTCTTAAATATTAATTTAACTCATTTCTATTAATCTGTATATTTCCACGTGGCTGTGGTTTACCAGCTAAATTTCCATCTGGCTCCAGAGGGGCTACATGGTATCTCCTTGACTCTGCCTCCTTTCTCCCAGCATTCCTTTTAGTTTTCTCTGCATTGTTCTGTTCTCCTACAGCTCTGCTATAGGCCCAAAGCAGTTCCTTTATTAACCAATGATATTCACAGCATACAGAGGAGAATCCCACATCAAAGAATCAGGGAAGAGGTGTTGTCACATCAGCAAGATGTATGTGCAGAAACTCCGAGGCTTGGGGATAGGAAAAGGACCAGGTTACATATGTCCAGGGCGGAAAGTAGAAGGTAAGTGTACACAAAGAGGAACAAAAATAGGTCAGGGCCTTGGATACTCAGCAATAAGGATTCATTTTTGCTTTAGAACCATGGGAAAGTCCAAGAAGCATGAAACTATTGTTGATATAACTAATCAATAGGTAAATATGAATTAAAATCTCAGTGAGAGACCACTTTGCGTCCACTAGAATAAAAACAAAATAAAACAAATAACCTATAGAAAATAACAAATTATAACAAGGATAAAGAGAACTCAGATCCATTTTACAAAGTAGTAACTGTGGAAAATAGTTCGGATATTCCTCAACAAGTAAAGCACAGAATTATTATGTAACCTAGCAATTCCACTCCTGGGTACATGCCCAAAAGAACTGACAACAGAAGACTCCTTGAGAAATCTCCAAAGCAACATTACCCATAATGGATAATAGGTGGAAATAAAATGTCCATTGACTGATATATTAATAAGCGAACTGTGCTACATTTGTATAGTGGAGCATTATCTTTCTATAACAAAGAATGAAGCACTGATCCATGGATGCACCTTAGAAGCATATGCTAAGTGAAGGAAGCCAGACACAACAGGTCACATTCTGTCTGATTCTATTCCTATGAGAGGTTAATAAGAGGCAAATTCATAGAGACAGACAATAGATTGGTGTTTACCAGGATCTGGAGGAGGGGGAAGGGGAGAAATAGCTTCTTAATATGAGAAGTCCTTTCTCAGATGAGAAAATGTTCAGAAGTATGATAATTGTGATTATTTTGTATCATTGCTAACGTAACTGATGTCACAGAATCATATATTTATAAATGTGAAATTTTTAACTGGGTATGTGCCTCATCAGTATAGCGCTTGCTTAGAATGTGCAAGGCTGTCGGTTCTATTCACAGCAAAGAAAAAAAAATGAGAGGAGGGGAAAGGAGGAAAGAGGGAGAAAAAGAAAAGTGTATAAAATAACATTTTTTTCCTATCATAGTATAAAGAAGGAAGACTAAATGAGTGTCTGAAGCAGTAGCAAAGGTTAAATAGAATAGCACATATCTTTTTCCTATCCTGTGCTTCTCTCTAAATCTTCACACCCTGAGCAGTCTGAGCTTGCTTTCTTGACTACACAGCATGCTAGAACACAGCATAGACCCTGCCTGATTTTGAGCTTCAGTGACACAGAAATGTGGGAATCTCCAGCACGTGGATGCAATCAGTATAATTTCTGTTTCTGGTGAGGACAATGTGCTATAGTGCTCTTTACAGCTCCATGACCTGGCCTAGGTCACTTACTGTGTGGCCATGGACAGATCCGTTCACCCTTGGGGCCATCACTTCCTTGTGCATAAACGTGGCTTCCTTCTCCACACAGTTTACCAAGACAGAGCGTTTCTCTACCCTAGTGCCTAGACACAGCTGTTTTCTTTCAGAATCCTGCCATTCCTCGTTACATTTGGGACAGTAGAAAGAACTCTAATTTCTCAGATTTCCCGAAAAAAAAAATCACCACATACACCTTGTTCAATGATATAAGAGCAAACTATATATGTTCTTCTTGACACTGGCCTAGAAGAGCAGGAAAATCAGGCAAGTTCAGTCCATTTCTTTACCTATTAAGTGATAATGAAGATGCTGGCTAGCTTTTGCATGGGGTTCTTTGGTGATATTCCTAGCCTAATAGAATATGTGACTAGAATGGTGAATCATGAGAACTCAGGGAATCCCTGAGGGTCTGTCCCTCAGCCCTTACTCGCTTCCTCTTCCTGTTGATTCATGCCTTTCCTCTCATGCTCCTCACTACTTGTACTGCCCCAACTCCATCAAGCTGAAGATTCAAACTCTTGTTCTCTAAGATGACTTACATGCACTGAGGAAAGGAGTAAGACTAACATGGGGCTTATAGGTAGTCCTCATTAAAGGTTAGGGCCAATTCCAATAATCCTAAATAGAAAAAGGCTGTACATTGTTTCTGCCTACACCACCACTCATCTAAATTATTACAGACTAGAATGTTTTGTCCATGACATTGAATAGATACATTTTAATATTAAAGCCAAAAAGCAGCAACTGCACATTACTCTATGTTGCCTCAGCTATGCATAGTCAAAACAAGCTCCTCCCTAGTCCAGATACCCCTCAAGACCCTCTCAGAGCTGGCACGGGTCACAGGAGCTATAAGCAAGAACTTGCATTACCAAGGATTATCTCCTTTAATATTTTTTTTTACTTTTATTCATGTGTAAGTGTGTGTGTACCTGTTTGCTGTATACACACACTGTGTGTGAAGTGTGCCACACATCGGCCAGAAGAGGGCATCAGATCCCCTGGAACCGGAGCCCCTTGTAGGTGCTCCAAACTCAACCAAGGTTCTCTGCAAGAGCAGAGAGTATTCTTAACTGCTGAGCCACCTCTCCAGCCCCTAATCTCCTTTTCTTAAAGTTAACTAATTGTAGATGCTACCTTCAGTAGCAAATACCTTCCAAGCAATACCTAGACAGGCTCACTGGATTTGAGTTTCTGTTCTATTGCCTACTCCACTTTGGCTGACGTCATGCCCTCACTGGCTCCACTAGCCATCTAAATACTCTAAATGCCATAGAAAGGAACTTGAATCCGAGGACCCAGTGTATGACCCTTTGGCTAAGTCACAGTGCTGCTATGTCACAAGGGCTCTTCAGCCTATCTTATGGTGGTTTGCTAGTGCCTGTCCTGTCACTGCAGTTTTCAAAGTAATGACCCAAAGTGTACAGTTTCAGGGACTTTTCTGAGGTCTACTAACTTAGGGACACTCCAGGCCTTGGTGCTGTAGGACATGATCTCTACTTTGGGGTCTTGGGCTCTGAGCCCTCCGAAGGAAAAAAAAATATCTTAATTCTTCCACAGCAGGGGAAGCATAGCTTCCCTAGGTGTCTATGCTTGGAAGATACTCTAAAGTGGCCACTGTCAGAGACCACTAAAAATCCCATGAGACCCTACTTCTTGCAGGCCAGCTAGATTTTCTCCGAGCAAATCACAACTCATTACCTATGCTTTATTCTTTAAAAAAAAATACCATAGAAAATATGCAAGTTGACTGGTGAGATGGCTGAGAGAGGAAGGTGCCTTCTACTCACCTGATGGTCTGAGGCCAGTCTCTGGGACCCACACGAGAGAACTGACTCCTATAAGTTGTCTTCTGACACCTGTGTGCATGCTGTGAATGCCCATAGATGTGCACACAAAATAAATAGATGTAATTAAAATTAAAAGGTAATAAAAGAGATGAGTAATGGAGTTAATCCTTTCTTTTAAAAAAGAAAATATCCAAATGTATTTTATGTAGTAACAGTAAGCAGCATAATTATCATTTATATTAATTTGCATGTGCCTTTTAGCATACTCTTGATGTAAAGTATACTTCGTACTATAAATCTGCCTGAGAATTACCAATGTTTCTATGTCGCCATGCAAATAGAAAGATTAAAGCACAAACTGAGAGTGAAGCTTGTCTAAGGTCTTGTAGTGAGGAAGGCAAGGGAAGCGCTACAGGTTAGCAAGTGACCTGACAGGAGACTATATGCTACATGTTGGCATCTGGGCTGCGACAGCAGCACTCAGAGTTCCAAGCCCTGACACTGTGGAGGCCCAAGGTCTTCACACATGTCCAAGAAAATCTGCAAGGAGAGGAGTCAATGGAAAAGCATATTGTTTTTTGTTTTTAGCTGCAGAGTAGAGTTTATGTTTGTTTTTAGTTTTGTTTAGAGACAGGATCTCGTCTATAGTGCACTTGCCATGAAGCTCCCTATGTAGTCCAGGATGGTCTCAAACTTGTGGCAATCCTGCTGCCTCAGCCTCTCATGCACTGGCCTTACATGTTTGAACCACCATTCTGGAGTGTCTGAATCAGTCAGAGCTCATCCTTGGGGCATGATAGTCCAGTTGTTATATAATAAGAGAGTTAACATAGGGCTGGTGTCTATTGCCCTGTTTAAGCCTGGTGGAGCTGCAAGTCATGTCTTGAGCCCATGGTCATATAAAGGACCAGTTGGGAGGAAAGATAAAACACAAAGAACAGAATAGATCGAAGCCTGTCTTTGGCCACCTCCAACCTCAATGTCTTTTGAAACCAGAATCCCCCCACTTTTTTATTGAGTTATACATTTTTCTTCACTACCCTTCCTTCCTCCCCTCTCCCTTCCTACCCTCTACTGTGACCCCCACTGTCCCAATTTACTCAGAAGATCTTGCCTTTTCTCCCCTTTCTCCTTTCTATGTAGATCCATGGATGTCTCTCTTCAGGTCCTTTTTGTTGTCTAGGTTCTCTGGGTCTGTATACCGTGTGCTGACTTTTTTCTTTCCTTTATACCTAAAACCCACTTATGGATGAGTACCTATTATATTTGTCTTTCTGTCTCTGAATCCCCCACTTTGCCAAGAGCTGCATACACACATCTGAGGAGGTTGCAGGAGGAGGAATGAAGAGGTTGTGTGGCTGTGGAGCTACGCCAGCTGCTTCTTCAACAAGACCACCCAACAGATTAGGGTACTGTTCATGAACTGCTGCAATGCTGGCTTCTGATTCACTGTTGCCTTTCAAATATCATCTGAGTTTTATGTGGCTCCTGGAACTCTTCAGAAAAGAAAATTGTGGAGATCACAGCTCTGACGTACTCAGCTTGCATGGAAGGAAGACAGCACCACCATATTTAGCTCTTAGAATGAAGAGCATTAAGGAAAGACATAGCCAATAGAGTGCATATAAACTCACAAACCTTGAGGTCGGCCTACTGGGGCAGTCCCCAGTGCTATAACAGTGTTTTCCCGCAGACTTTAAATCAACTGTAATCCATAGGTTCAACTTTTCATCAGTCCATGTATACAGGGATTCAAGAACATTAACCAGTCAGAGGCTCAGTTTGTTTCCTTAACCCTTCACCCTGCTTTGTCCCTTAAGTATTTCTGGAGCCCCAAAGGTACACCCATAAATGTGTTCATGAAAATTTCTGTTGGCTCCTTACTATCTGAGGTCTATCATGTTCTTGGTTTACATGATCCATTTCCTTTCTTATAAGAAAATCGTGGCATTATTTTGTTGATGGTACCCTTGGTGGGCTGGCCAAAGAATGTTCCAATTGTCTGACCCTAGTACTGTCCAGACTGCCCACATTTCCTCATGACACAGCAGAATGAGGCTCGAGGATGATGTGAAGAGCAGCTTGCCTCTATCTCTTGGGTACAGTTTGTTCTCTGGGTTCATTGAAGCAAGAAGCACTGGGCCCAGAGGCTGTGAGACTCTCAGCAGAACTGTACCTCATACTACTTCGGAGAACATGACTACTCTCCACGACTCATGACTACCCTCCTCCCACCACTTGGCAGCACCATCTGAACTCTAACCCGTGGAATGTCCTCCATGCGCAGTCCCTGCATGTCTGCCAGAGTTCTGCAGATTGTTTGCAGCTTTGTAAACTGACTTGACTTAGTGGGGAAGAGCAAGCCTTTGCATCTCTTCCTTCTTACCTCAACTCTAATCAGGTGACTTGCTCTTTTCCCAGCTTTTTTCTTTCCGTTTGGCTCCAGACTTAGCTGAAACTCTCAGGGAGGTCACCTTCTCCCAGCACTGTTCATGTAGTGCCAGATAAGAGAGCATAGGAGGTCTGGCCAGGTCTCCATGTCCCCACCGTGGGGCTGACTGTTCTTGTAACCTTCTGAAAACTTCCACTTAGGAAGATAAAAATCTGCTAAAATAATGCAAACTATGCTGAGTGCTATTAATAATTTGGCCCAATTGAACATTCCATATATTCTGATAGGGAAGATAAAAGCCATCATAGCAAGATGAGTGTCTCACAGCTTGGTGTGGGGCCCTGCTACCAGGACCTCACAAGAGATCACCAACAGATGGCAGGTGGTTTGGGAGTGCCTATTCTGCATGACTTTCCACAACAAACAAATGTTATTGACACAAATACTAATCACTGTAGCCCGTTTCTTGTGTCTTCTGCAGCCCATTCTACACGGCCTTTACTGTCCTGCCTATCCTTCTCTGACTTGACTTCATGATAGAGAAGAGTTTGTCCTAAACATAATATCTGTTGATACCAAAACAGCAAGGAGATGAAGTCAATTCTCCATTGTGTTGCCGACCATGGTAAGTCTACATATGGTGTCTTGGCAAGCAGGGGCAGCCTCCTGGTTCTCATTGGACAAATCAGTGGGGTGAGGAACTTGGCTGCTGAGGAGGTAGTTGTCAGAAAGGCCTCACAGGGCTCAAGATGTTTTCCCCCTTTGTGGGTTTCCCTTTTCTCCTCTGGCTGTTGTTATAGAGAGTATTTATGCTCAGCAAAGGGGAGATCTCAAGCTATCTGGACTTACAAGAAAATCCATGATGGTTGATGGCTGCCTTTCCTACAAAATCATCAGAGAATTGACTGAGGCTAGTAGCTCACAGTGTAGCCACTCACAACAGCTTGGCAGTCAAGCGATCCACCTAGGTCAAAATGGGGATTTTTGCATGGCCTCCTGTCTCTCTGACATAGTCTAGCAACTCAACTCAGAGTTACTTTCCTCGTGCCGATATTGCCTGATCCTTGTCAAAGCAAATAAGAAATTAACAAGTAAAAAATATCATTTTAAGTAGTGAAATCAACTGAAAGACAGCAGCCTAAAAATAAAGTAAAGAGTGCTGATCATGAAGTCAGAGGCCAACATGGGGATGCAGTGTGTGAGCCTCTGGCATTACTAGCCCCCAGGCAGGACTGACTGCAGCTGTGGGCAGCAGTTGTCCTGTGGCCAATCAACACAGGGCAAACTGGAATTTCCTGAGTCCTTGGGATATCTCTTAGGCTTTAGGAGTGACAGAGTTTAAGACAGAGACCTAGGACCCTGGCAGTTCACTCAGCTGCATTTTCTGCCACAACAGTGTTTGGGAAGTCACAAGCTTGCCCCTTCTCTCGCTATTGCAGGGCAAGCCTAAGCTATCCCCTTGGGTAAGCCACCAGTACCCTTTCCTCCTCACCAGATGCTCTCCTGCATCCCTTCTGTTTTGATAAGCCAACATCTTCAAGTAGTTAGTAGTCCTAGGAGCCAAGAGTACAGTCTACAGGAGCTGGGTTAGGTCATGGTCTTTGCTTGAAAAGTTTCCCTTTCCTGGAGGGAGCAATTGCTAGAGTCTTGAGCTCCGCTTGGACCACACCTCACAGAGCTCAGAGTCCAATAGGATACTGTACACTGATGAAATGATTCCTAAGGAGGGGTCACAGAAACAAATAACCTTAGCTAACCTTATTGTTGTGAAATACATTTTATATGAAAAGAGCTGAAGGAATGAATGTGCTACTTAACCAGTTGTTGTCATCACTCGTCACTGGATTCAGAAAGCAGGCATGTGCCCTTCCATTCACACATACAGCCCCTTCTATATCCCTGTCTCTCTGAGAATCCATCCCTCGCTATCCTTTACCGCCTAATAGTAGATTGGAGAACAGCAAAGATTTCTTTTGCCACTTGCAAGTTTGTAGAAAAGGAATAAAACCATACATATTCTTTTTAGGTGTGCTGCTAAAGATCAACAGTAGCTCTTAACTCATATTTTGGAGACTTAATTTTGCAATAATTATAGATTTTATAGGAAATTGCAAACATAATACAGGGAAGACTCATGTATCTTTAACTTAACCTCCAAAAAGTACTATTTTTCCTAACAATAATATCATATCAAAAGTAGAAAATTTCCATCACTGCAATCCATTAACTGTATTTGGATTCCATCCCTTGTGTGTATATATTTCTATGACATGCCTCTCAAGTGCTGAGATCACCACTGTATGACACCATACCATGGTCTGTTTTATGTGGCCTCTTTTACTTCACATTGTGTTTTAAGGACTCATTCACATTTTTATATATTTTTATTTTTTAGATTATAATATAATTACAACAGTTCTCCCTTCCCTTTCCTCACTTTAAACCTTCCCATATACCTGTCCTTGTTCTCCTTCAAGAATATCATCTCCTTTTCATAAATAGTTGTCATTGCATGCATATGTGTATGTGCATAGAAATATACATTCCTGAACATAACTTATCCAGTTCATGTGAGCATTTCTGTATGTTCTCAAGGATGGCACTGGATAACTCATTGGTGTGCTCTCCCTGGGGAAGACCGCCTCTCCCAGCTTTACTCACTTGTCTATAGTTATTTGTGTAGAGGCCTCATGGGATTATCCCCATCCAGTTTGGCATATTTGTTGGTATCTTCCTTATTCGGCTCACGTGTAGGCGGTCGTGTTGGCGAGACTTTATGGGTGTAGCTTCTGATGATAGCAGGAGACACAGTCTCCCAGTAAATTCCCTTTTCCTCTGGCTCTTACACTCTTTCACAGTGTCCCCTGAGCCGTAGGTGCAGGAGCGCAGTAAAGAAACTCAGGTGCATCTTTACTACAACTTACATTCTCCCCATGGAAATTCATCAGCGTTTACTTGTTCCCACTTCACAGGGAACAGTTAGGTTTCTCCAGAGTCTGGATTCTGTATGTACCATTGTCAGTTTTCTCCTGATACATATGTATACTCATTTCATTTATATATAGGGAAATGAAGTGCTGGGTCATTCATTCAATGTGACTGTTTTCAGCTGTACTAGATATTTAATTTCCCAACTGCCATTGTACACTCCTACCATGAAGCGGTGTTGGAGACTTTCAGGAACTCTCTTCATCCTCACCAGCCCTTGTTGTCAGCAACCTAGTTCATTGGGGTCATTCTGGTGGCTATCACTGTAGCTTTTATTTTAATTTCTCTGGTTAGTAGGAAATCTAGCGCTCTTTCATGCCATTATTAATTATTTGCATTTCCTGGCTTAATATTATCCAATCAGACTTTTACCAGCCTTTTGACTGAGTTATCCACCTATTTATTAATAATTTGTACACCTTTTCCAAACTTACTTGATAGAAACCCTTTTGCAGGGTTGGGTGCCGCAGATACTCTTTTCTGCTCTGTGACTTATCTGTTTCAATCTGTGCTACCTTTTGAACAAATAGGACATCTTTATTACAATTTAGTCAAACTGGTCTATCATTTCTGTGCTTTATGTATTCACATCATGTTTAAGACAACTTTATTGACCCTTAGATCAGGACAATGTTCTTCTTCTTCTTCTTCTTTTTTTTTTTTTTTTTTTTTTGGTTTTTCGAGACAGGGTTTCTCTGTGGCTTTGGAGCCTGTCCTGGAACTCGCTCTGTAGACCAGGCTGGTCTCGAACTCACAGAGATCCACCTGCCTCTGCCTCCCGAGTGCTGAGATTAAAGGTGTGCGCCACCATCGCCCGGCCTGACAATGTTCTTCTATATAACCTTCTGAAAGCCTTAGAGTTCTACCTCTCCCGTCTAAGTTGTAGTTCATTTTTCTAATTCTTAAAAACACCCATTGTCTTTGTTTCTCTGTCATCAATTACAATTTATTTACCCATGAGTCACCTGTAAGCTAAATCTTCTATTTCATCACTTTATCTCTTTTTCCTAATGGAAAACTATAACAGACAAATGTCACCGAACAGTTATTGACAACATACTGCTCAGTAGGGATTTAAAAGGCTAAAAGATAGGGATAGCCTGATTAGTAAGGGTCTTGACAATCACCTGCAAAGACTTGCACTTGACCCACTAAGCAAAGGGGTAACCTGGCATTTCAGAGACAAAAAGAGACTATGAAGGAGCTCTTTAGCATGATAAAGCTAAGAATCACATCTCAGTGTGGAGCTGAGAGGAAAATGTGGAGGTTAATCTAGCCTCCCAAGGCTGGTACCCAGGGGCCTGGAACAAGAAGGTTTCAGTACAAGCAGAAAAGAAAATATGCATCCAAAAGATGTTTAGAGGAGAAAGATGAAATTATGGCATTTTGCTATGAGTCAGTGTAAGAGGGAGGAAGTTGGAGCCTGAAAACTAGTGCCAAGCCTTCCAGCTTGGAAGCTGAGAGATGATTCTGGTTTAATGAAAGACACAAATAAAGTAGTTAGGGGAGTGTTTTCCACCACTTGGTCCTGACAGCTCAGTTCATGCTGGAGAGAATCAAGTGGAGTAACCTTGACTCTATAGAGATCTCATTTGCCAGGCTGTTGAGCAATGGCACATGTCTGGATGTTTGAGAGTTGAAGTGGGATTTTGGGTCATGTTCAGTCCCCGTAGGCATGACAAACTGGATCTGCTTTGCAGACTGAACACAGTTTGATCACGAGGCTATCCAGGAGAATACTATTTGATCACTAAGCAACCGTGTTTTCAATGGAAAAATCAGACACAGTGTAAGAGTAGCAGCAATGAAAACAACTACCAAAACTAACAGAGATAAAGCAACAGAAAAGGTCAACTAGCAGGAAAACCCAACAGCTAGCTCTGGGTTAATTCATGGAGCACTGTGAATTTAAACATGGCCGAAATGCACTTTGGACATTCACAAATACACAAAATGCTCTTTTTTCTCTTGGATTTGTACATTTAAATGCACACTGCAACCTTCCTCTCTGACACTGATGATGGGTACCAAAGCATTCGGAACTAATCTTTCTGAAAAGTCAAAAGAGTATTTACAGAGATTGAGTGTGTGGAAAGAGCAGACAGATGAAGCAAGTTCCTTGAGATAAAGTCCCGTAGTAGATTATGTTGTGCAAAGACTACCATAGTGTTCATAGTTCAATGACACCACCAATTAGATTGCTTGAAAGAGGCTATTCACATTTTAGATCATAAAATGATTTCTTTCACGGTTTAAACATCAAGTAAAACCAAACTTTGACCAAAGATTCACTTGGTAAAAAGGGACCTGGAAAGATATGGCAAATAATTAAATGGGATTTGGTAATGGGATTAGCTAATTTCAGAACATATTTAATAAAGAATGGGATACGGGACAAGCAGACACACAAGGGTTTTGTTTGTCTTATTTTGTTTTATAACAAGGGAGGAATGCTGGTTCTTCTCAGCACTACTAATGTTTACTAAAGAAACAGAAGGTGATATGAGAGCATGGGTGTGTATCCGGAAGCTCATGGGCTAGGTCAGCAAAATGAGTCCCCTGGAAACATCATTTCCTGAAAACAAGGCCAGAGTCCACAGTCACAAGAGGTTTGAAATGTGGCATAGTCCATGAGTCTGATATCTTGAGCCACCTTTAGTTTGTTCTGTGATGTGAGAACTAATGAGAGCATTTTTGTTGGTTTCTAGAAATTCTGTGCTTGGGTCACCCAAACTTTGAGTGCAGAAACTTTGCTTCAGAAAATGAGAATCTCAGCAAAGGCTCTGAGCCCACAGACTCTTCCCTCTTGGTCAGCCACTCATTCACTCTGGCGTTCGCTCCTCTACTTGCTCCATTTCTTACTCATTTTTTTGTTTATCTACATATTCTTTATTAATTAGTCACTTACTCCTTTACTCACTCACAGTCAAACATCCTTACTGACTCACTTACTCATGCACATACACTCACTGATTCATTAATCTACACACATGCGTGCACACACATGCACACACACATTTATCCACTTACCATGTATCCGTTTGTCTACTTACTTTCAGTGTCAGGATTCAAGCTCAGGGACTCATGCATGCTAGGTCAGTACTAGATCACCCACCCCAAGGCATTGATTTCTATCCGGCCACCTCTTTGTTTTGTTGTCTTCACTATGTGCCCCAGGATGGCTTAGAACTTGTGGTCCTTCTACCTCTGAATCTCACGGCAGGAAATACACCTGTTCTCCACTCATCTGGCCACAAGCATTTCTGGAGTAAATACCCCAGTGCTGTGGGGCTGGACAGAAGCCCTGGTATTGGGTTCTCAAATGGCTTAGTCCCTAGAGAGGGCTGTAGCATAAGCAAAGTAACTAAACACAAAGCAATATAAAGTATGGGCTGCTTAAAGACTATAAAACCCAGGCATTGCAGGAGAAACAAATTGTACCTCTCAAAGCCTGCATGATAGGGCATGGAGAGATGACTCAGCAGTTAATAGCATTGGCTGCTCTTCCATAGAACCCAGGTTTGATTCCCAGAACCCATATGGTGACTCACATCAGTCTGTAACTCCAATTCTAGGGGATCCTCCACTCTCTTCTCGCCCCCACAAGCATACACACACATGGTTCACAGACATATATGCAGGTAAATACCCATGTATATAAGACAATAAATAAAACTGTAAAAGCTTTCTTGGTTTGATCCTCTTATTAGTTCTCTCTCCCCACTAGAATGTCTTCTCCATGAAGGCAGAGATCATCTCATTTCTACTGTTTCCTGTGTGCCTAGCACAATTCCTGGGACCCAGAATACTCATGAAATAGCACTTAAATAAGTGAATAACAAGGTGGGGCGTGGGAGTTGGAGGAGCTTGATGATGCTTTCTTTCAAATGTTTTGCAGAGGAGAGAGCCCAGAAAATGGACCTTGCCAAATGAGAAGGGTCTCAGAGACGACTGAAATTGGATGGCATCTTGTTCTGAAAGACAGTTGGGTAAAGGGCCAGAGGGTAGGGAACTGCTTGGAATGTTCAGGGAACAGAACTATCCCCCCAAAAGAATGCAAGGATTCCATGTCTGTGAAGGCAAAGACCAGACATAGTGTACATCTTCCTGAAGACACTGGGGTCTCTAGGGAAAGAAATTTGATACCTGCTTGCTCAGAGGCCTGGCTGCCTTTCTGATCAAGGAGGGAGCATAAGAGCTCCGATTCCAGGCACCACTGGGTACCTTCAGAATACTCTCTGGCTGCCAGAAAAGACAAATTGAGTAGGAAGGCCCTGGCAGGGAGGGAGGCAGGAGGGAGGGAAGCAGGAGGTGGGCCCCCAGCTGGGCCTCGTACCATGGTTGTCAATGATGTGATGGAGACAGGCCAGCTGATCCTAAGGGCCTCAACAGCCCTGACATTCTAGAACTCTAATTATAGAAGTGAAAGCTTCATTCCAGATAGCTGGGGAAATCCTCGGGTTCAATTTCACCTCCTGGGGCTTTAGTTCAGCTGGCAGTGAGGCAGTTAAAAAGAAATGGAATGGGCATCCAGAGAGCCTCCATCAACCTAATTGTCCCTCAGCAGACTGTTTGCTTCTAGATGTCAGCAGTTCTCTGAGGAACGCAGAACAACAGACTTTTCACAAGCAAGGGTCGGCTTCGGTTCCTGATCTTTTAATTTTTGCATAGGCCAACAGGAAATCAAAAGCCAGATTCCTTCCAGACTTTTTTTTTCTGAAATGCTAAAAGGAAAGGTGAAACTATAGTGGTCAGAAAGAGACATTCTTTTTTTAAACGGTTATCAGTTTGCACAGAAGAGACTCCCTACTCCAGAAGCTCTCCCATTGCTGGTCTGCCTAAGGAAGGCCTATGTAGGGTCAGTATGATACCTAATACATACAGGTATCATCTCAACATACACTATTTACACCCAGAAGCTAGTTTAGGGGAAGAGGCTAGGAACAGTCAAACAGTCACTAGAAAACCAATAGGACTAGTCACAAAAACGAACTAAAGCCATACTTTGCACAAGCTAGTAATCAGTCTCTCTGTGGTGTCATGGTATTCCAGTGCTGCCTTGAAAAGTGTGAGTGCAATAGAGCCTGATCCCAGGGAGTGCTAACAAAGTCAAGCCAGGGGATGGCTAAGAAGTCCAAGTTGTGAGGAAGTGAGGGGGAAGGCTGAGTGAGACCCAGAGTGAGAGCCTTTGGTTAAAAGCTCAGGATCAAGCTGTGGAGCCTGATAGAGGATTCCATGGGTCATCTTGGAGGCTAGGGCAAGAGGAAGAGTTGGGGAAACAGATATGCCTGGGGAAAGAAATGATGAGTACGGGGAACACCCTTCAACAATCACCTCAGTGGTCTTGTTGGCCAGGGAAGTAAGGGGCAGAGAGTTTAGGTTTGTCCAGTGGTTAGAGTGTTTAGGAATATCCGAATGGATCATGTTCAGCAGGCTGCTAGATATCAGTGTGGCAATGATGAAGAAGCAGCAACGAGAGCCCCAGGGAGTGATAATTCCCTCCCCAACCCCAACCCCAGTTCCCTCCCTCAGCACCATGGCCACCAGGACCACACAGAAGGTTGTTTGGGTTTCATAGAATTCCAGGAGATATCGGAGCTTCTAAGATTTTGGGAGTCCTTAGCTGCCCACCCTTCATGGGGCCCAGGTCCCTCCCAGGCTAGTCTACTTCATCTAGCTCCATCCTGCTTACCTAAACATCTTCTCCAAAGTGTGCCCTCTGACCTTACCTAAATGCCATCTGTCCCTTGGCCTGAGCTGTGACTCCTGGTCGGGCCTCCATAGACACACTCAGCATTAAGCTAGGACACTGGGAAGAAGTGATTAAAGTATATGTTATGTCTTTGCAGTGGGTCCTGAAATTCTAGGGATACAAGCATTTTAATGCTATGGCAGGGCTAGACTTTCCGTTAGAATCGTGGTGCATTTTGACAAAATCCTTGTGTATCTGAGCCAGGCCAAAGGCCTGGCTGTGCTCATCTCTGTCCTGCTCCTTTGCACAGCGGCCCAGTGTTACAGGTGGCTGAGAGAGTCACGGGCCTATTTCTAACTAGAAGTGCCCCCCTTGGGATGACTCAGGGAGAAGCCAGTTCTTGAGTCTTCTGAGAGTGCAGGGAATGAATGGCAGTGGAAAATTTCTGGCAGCTTCCATCCAAGTTAGCCTGGGACCAGGGCAGTTGCTTCTGAGATGCATCCTGTACCCTTGGAAGCCATGCACTAGACAGACACCATCTTCACCAGGTGAACTTTGGGGAAGGATTCTGGGTGACCCAGGGCAATCTTACAGTCACCCGGAGGAAGTATCCATCTGGCTTAGCACTGAGCATGCTACTCCTGAGCATTGTGGAAAAGCTGCTGGATCCTCCATGGCACACAGGCATCTTGGAAGGTTCTGCCAAGAGGTCTAGCTCAGGAAGCAGGGTCGCTGGTTTAACATGCTATGCATGTATCCTTGGGATATCCCTGGCCCCTGTGGTTGGGGTCATCTCACCTGTCAGCAGTTTGGGCTTGGGGCCTGCCTGACCTGAGAGGTCTTACCTACCCCTCTTATGTTCTTGGGAATGGACCAACTTGAGGCTCAAAGTATTGCAGGATACCATGGGAGAGCTTAAGACAGCTGTGACTGACTATTTCACGGGAAGAGAAAGACATAACCATTCAGAGAATAAAAGGGCCAGGCCCCCACCTTAGAACCCTGACCCATCACTACACTTCAGCTGCAGAAATATAATTCTACCTCATAATTCAAATAATAAAGGGAACTCATACTCTCCACACCAAGGGAATACCAATCTGGGCCAGCCTTGGGGGGCTGAGGGAGACCAGTGCCCCTCACAGACAACTCTAAGCTCCTGGCTTTGTCTCTCGGCAGACAACATCCTCTGCTTGGGTGGTAGCAGCTTGTTCTCTGCCTCTTGTTCATTTTATTTTTAGACCCACTTGGCCAGCCTCTCTCTCTCAGCCTTTGCAGAATGAGAGCGTGCCCAGGGAAAGCGGTGGGCACATTAGTGAGGTGGGCAGGCAGACGGGCACACTGAGGGGCTATGAGGACAGCTGATAAATTGTTTGCTTAGCTTCCTCTATTTATTAGTGTGGCTAGAAACTGCTATTTATGTTTTAACCCTCCAGGGAGAGTCGTGAATCTTTGGATAAAAAGAGTTGGTGTATTTCCAGCCGAGAAAGTAAGAACTAATCAGTAGTTACAGATCTCGCCAAGACTGCCATGGGCAGGAGCCTCCCCCACCCCTCAGGCAGAGATGCTCTGAGCTTGGTTGCCAGGAAAGTTTGGCGTCATCATGCACAAACTCTCTCAGTTTGCAGTGTCTCACATGGTGTGTTCTGATGGCAATTGGGGCTGATCTTGTGAGACTCCACATAAGCAAAGGGTAGGAGATGTCATGAGAAAGGTGGCTTTCACACCTGGAAAAATGGGCACTCTCAGCCCATCCCCAAAGGCTGTGTTAAGTGTGGCTCAAAACAGGAAGCTGTCAGGCTCTAGTGAGAGCCAGCATCAGGGCTCCTCCCCCTGCACAGGAAAACAGAGTCCAGAGAATGAGATGTGCTATATAGTCTTGCTCATCTTGGGATCTCACTTCTGAGCATGTGCAGACCACCTTTATCATAGCAATTGCATGTTTCCTCACTCTCCCTGCCTCCTCCTCCTTCCCTTCACCCTCAACTCTAGCAGTTAAGGACCTGGAGTGAATCAGAGGAACCTGCAAAGGTTAAGAGAGCTAACAGAAAGGAAGATGTTCTAAAGAGACACTTTTGTCTCAATCTAACAGACAATTGAAACAACAAACCCCAAGGAAATGAGGGATTTTCCCAGGTATCTCATGGAAGGAAAAGGAAAAGGCCCTGGCCAGAATAAGAACTTGTGTCTCTGAAAGAGATTTCACACCACTGTAACAACTTGCTACACTGTTGTACAGGATGCTACTGAAGCCCAGAGGATGGATCAATGGCTGGTGGAACAACACTGCTTAGATGCACATGTCCTTCTATTTAAACTTTAATCTCACTTCGGGATGTTGAAGATGAACTTGGTTCACTGGATTGCTTGTCCTTTCTTCCTAATATAGCCACAATGAATAAATCTCTGTCTTCTGATTTCCACTGTTAATTTGATTCTTTTAATTGGCTTATTGGGGATGGGAGGCAGAATGTAGCCTGGGCCACAGGTTGTGACCCCCAAATTCAATAATACCTTTAAGGGAAAAACTTTTCCAACTGGCAGCTATACTAATCCTGCCACTGTCACCTCAAAACATCACACAAGAGCAAAAAGGCATCCTTCCCAGGAGGAGAAAATCCTAATGTTAAGATATTCCCACTGTTTGCCCCTAGCGTGCCCTTATATTTAGTCTGTGATGGAGATGTTTGGGAACACTTATCAATAAGCACATTAGCAATCTCTCCTGGCCTGCTTGTGCTTTCAGGACCATGGGCTCTTGTCTCTGCAGCTTTCTCCTACAATACTAAAGTTTAAGGACACATGTAGACACAACTGAGTTCTGGAGCAGGACTAGCTTACAGGCATCTCAGAACTGAACTGGAGAAAAACAATCCAGCTCTGGCAACTCTCCTAAGAGATGGTTTTGCATTGCAAATGTGACAAAGTAATATGCCTTTTGGTTCCTGTAGAGAGTATTTTTCTCTGGTATCTGGACCCTCATGGCCCCCTTTGCCTGCTGTCTCTAAAGTAGCTGACGTAGGAAGGATTGCCATTAGCCATAGTCTGCTCTGTCTGGCACCAGATTAGAGCTCAGGTTTAGCTCAATTCACAGCCCAAGCTCATAGTTTGGGCTAAATTTATGTACAGCATAATGCAAAAACAAACATATGCCTTTGATAGGTCTGATTTATGCATAGAATCACTTTGTGGTTTGTGTCTTAATTATTTTTTAATAGCTTCATAGCAGAAAACCAAAGCCTGCTGAGTTTTATATTATGCTCTGTGACTTATTTTCTTGGTTTTGGTTTTTTTTTCTGTTTTTCCCCTTAGCTTAAAACATCTAATTAATCCATGTAGTGTAGTTTTTTTTTCCTGTTTAAAACTTTCATGCTCATGAGATAAACTGAATATAAATACAGCTAATTTATTTAGAAGCTATTCGCTTGTATTCCAGATACAACAGCAACTATATGTTCAGGATAAGGAAATGAAAAGGCATGTGCCCCCCGCCTCTCAGAAAATGATACTATTCCCAGAAAGAGCTCTAGTTCATACACTGCTGTTGAAATAAGAGCGGCGGGGCTGCGTCCCCAACACCCCAGCCGCTTGGCTAGCTCACGCCCGAAATAACAACACACAAACTGTATTCATTTAAAGAACTGCTTGGCCCATGAACTCTAGCCCTTACAGGCTAATTCTCGCACCTGGACTAGCCCATTTCTAATAATGTGTGTAAGCACCCCAAGGTGCGCTTACCAGGAAGGTTCTAGCCTACATCCATCTTCATCGCGTGTGCCTCAGAGAGCAGAGCTATCGCGTCTACCCGGGAGAGCTGAGCATGGCGTCTGTGATCCGGAGAGCCAAGTCTCTCCGGGAGCAGAGCAGAGTCTGACCTCACTTCCTCTTCCGCCCAGAATTCTATTCTGTTTCCTCCTCCCATCTATCTTTTAACCTATCAGGGCCAGCCAAGCAGTTTCTTTTATTGCTCAGCCAATGAAATCAACGGATTGATATATGACACTCCCACATCACACTGCCAACAGGGAGCAACCTTCCTCCTTTGCCCTACACATCTCCGAGTCTTTGTCCAAAAGGGTTTCTTGAGAATTACAGTGCCTGCTTAGCCTGCTTTCCTATTGGCAATGCTTCCTATAGCCTCCATCCCTCATCCGCACTCCTAACACTGTATTGCTGCCTTTCTTTGTAGTACCCTGGTTGTGCCTGGCTAGGGAGAAGACTTGTCTGTAGCCTCTCCGCAGCTCTGTGAAGAAACTAGAAGGCACTCTTAGAGCCCCTGACTCGAGATCTTTTTGTGACCCAAAGAAAATCTCCTCAGACCTCCACACCAGAAAGGCCAGGGTGCAGCCATGGAGTCAGTTCAGCCTCCTCCTGGTCTAGGGCAATCTCTTAGGTTTGGCAAGGCATCTCAGGTTGGTAACCAACCAAGCACCCCCCCCCCTTCCCTCTTATGTTCATTTCTGTTAGTCCCTGTGCATTACCCCTTAGCTCAGGGTGAAATCTCAAGAAATGAAGAAGTTGTTTAGGTGTGGCTATCACTGATGAGTAAAGAAAAAAGTTCTCTTGGCAGGTTCCTTAGGGTAAGCTGTCCAAGCCATTCCTCTTCAGCCTGGGAATGTCATGTGCACCAGCAGCTCTCCAAAGTCGGTCTTTAATCCCTTCCTGGAGCCAAGACCTGCAGTCAAGAAGTGAACCATTTATAAAATATTAACTCAAGAAGGGGCCTCTGGAATCCTGTGAGGGAGGAACTCCTGGAAAAGAATGCATTCCCTAGACTATTCCTTCCACTTAGGAATTTGCCTTGTCACCAGGGAATAAGGACGAGCAGATCCCTCTTGGGTGTTTCTGGCAGACTAGACTCTTCCCAGGCCCATGCAGGTGAGTGTCCGTGAGATGGCTGATTGTCACTGGCAGTCTGGGAATCACTTCACCTTGCTAAGAGGGCCTGCTCAGGACTAATGGGTTAGAAGCTGCATGGGACACAAAAGCCTGCTGCTTTCCCATTTTGACTTAGAAACGGGATGTGACAGAAAGGAAGAATCCCAGGCCTCACTTCTTCATTGCCCAATTACCTCTTCTGCTCCAATACAAAACATTCTGCAGATTCTAAGTAACTGCAGGTAGCATTAATTTTATTTGTTGAGTAAAGAACACAGATAGACAACTGGTTTGAGTTCAGAACCACTCTGATGAACCTTGTATTTGTACTGGCTCCTAGAATACCGCCATCCACAGACAGTGCTCAGAGCACATGAGGATTCAGACACCACCCCCACAAAGGTCCCCATTCATTCTTTCAGTGACTTTTCATCAAGACCCCAATAGGTTCCAGGACTTATGATTGATACTGGGGCTACAATGGTGAATAAAAATGGCAATGGCGTGGCTGCTAACTTTAGGGAGTGCATGGTTGGCTGGGGAAGGTAGATTAGAAAGCCCCAGCGGCCTTGGAGAAAATCACTCTCACCGCATTGCAGTCAAGGTTGAGCACGCCATGTTCCCTTCGAAGACTGCTGGAGAAAATATCTCTTTGTATCCTTTTGCTTTCTGGCAGCTCCTGGCTTTGTTGCTTTGTGGCTACGTCACACCAATCCTTGCTTTTATCTTTATATGGCCATCTCCTTAGTTTCTCTTCTTTATACGTCTGTTTTGTTTTTGTTTTTTAAGATCGCTTATCATTAGATTAGGGCCCACTTTAAAAAATCCAGGCTAATCCCTTTTTAAGATCCTTATCTTCTTTACTCACTCGTAAGTGGTTTTTAGACATAAAGCAAAGAAAACCAGCCCACAAATCACAATCCCAGAGAAAATAGATGACAATGAGAACCCTAAGAGAGACATACATGGATCTATTCTACATGGGAAGTAGAAAAAGACAAGATCTCCTGAGCAAATTGGGAGCATGGGGACCATGGGAGAGGGTTGAAGGGGAGAGGAGAGGCAGGGAGGAGAGCAGAGAAAAATGTATAGCTCAATAAAATGAAAGAAGGAAAAAAGATTCTTATCTTCTACTTTTTTTCCCACTCCAACAGAAAGATTGAAAGTTCAAGACCTAGGGATCTTAGAGGGTTCAAGGGTGAACTTCTTACTACTACCTTTTTTTTTTCTAAATGGACATAGTATCAAACTTTTTACCAAATTCATCTCTCTCAACTTATAGATTATTATATCACACATTCCTTACCAAAGAAGTTTCTTCGTGGAAGGGAACACAGAAAATCCTAACTTTCTGTGAGAGAATGAGCATGGAGTACCCGCAGCAAATGCGTGGACTCCCAGGAGCTGCTGTTCTTAGCACAGGCCTTGCACAAGATCAAGTCAGTCAGCCTTCTACCATGATCCCCACCCTAACTGAGGCACCCTGGACAGCTGCTGAATTCTTGGGAAGGGGCAGTTAGTTTTCCTTAGGTTCTAGTCCATCATGTTCCAGTGGATGATTCCACACCCATGATGAGTATCTGGGCAACAAAAACTAGACTCAGTGGATTACTAAAACAAATAAAAAACAGGGGGCATTGAGTTGGAAGGGGATAGATCTAGAAAGAGAGAGTAATTGTGGAGTAGATATGATCAAAATACATTGTATAATATTCTCAAAGAATTAATAAAATGTTTTTTTTTAAAGTTTAAGGCTAATCTGGGGAAGCAATGAGATCCCCATATCAACAACAACTAAAATGAAATGATCTGGACTTTAAACCCGAAAAAAAAACACTTTTCCAAATATGGTCACAGACTTGTTCACAGTCTTTGTGTCCCCCTGGTACCAATGAGGTGCTGTCTGTCTTGATTTTCTCAGTTGGTACTCAACACTTTCCAGTCAGACCCAACTAGCTTTGCAGTTACTCACACCCT
Organism: Alexandromys fortis; assembly: GCF_014885135.2. Classification (NCBI taxonomy): domain Eukaryota; kingdom Metazoa; phylum Chordata; class Mammalia; order Rodentia; family Cricetidae; genus Alexandromys; species Alexandromys fortis. The sequence continues at coordinate 2,099,920 of NW_026068097.1, read as the reverse complement.
GCATACCATCTTCCTCTCACAAAACTGCATCTTTCATCCCCAGAGCACCTGGTCCTGTTCTGCCCCAGGTCTCAGATGGCTTCCCCTTTGCCTGTGATGTTCTTATCAAATTGTTTACCATATTTCCCTCTCTTTGAGGAGCAGTTCAAGCTTCACTGGTTTAGCAAAGACTTCCCAACTCCTTCCTTCTGTTTTAGGCCTTTCCTGAAGGTCTATCTGAAGATCATGATCTGCCTGGAGGTCAATTCACTGAACTAGAAGTCTCTCTTTCCTACTATAGGCTATATATTTTACTTGTTCTTGGATGTGACACCTCACACCCAGGGAGGTATATAGAGGGGTTTTGTGCCATAAGATTAAAGGTGATCTGTGAATCTTATTATTTCTGTGTTGTCTAGTGGGGAACTTTAACCATGTCAAAAGTGGCATGTACTAGGAAAACAAGCTGAAAGACAAGTCCGGGATCATCCAGAATGGCAGATGGCATTCAGAAGTCTGACTTCTGCCTTGGCCTCTCTAGCTGCTCCATTTTCTGCAGCTGCTGTCTCTAGCTAAGGGTTGCCCCTCTTGCCTACAGCTGTGAGTGACTGCTGGTGTCTTGGCACAGAGACTCAGGGTTTAGTATGGCACTCTACATGAATGCACAGCAACAGCCTCTGTAGATGCCCACACAGGCCTCTTCTGGATTCTTCCTCGTTTGCCAAGCACACTGCACTCTTTTATTATATTCCCTTGAGCTTCTTGGAAAACAAGAATGATTATTTTTCATCAAAATTCTAAGACCACAGGTAAAGTTCACATCTCAAAGTCCAACTACATAGCACCCCTAAAGTCTGTTTCTAGAACTTCCCTAACTTAGGAAAGATTAGGTTATGGGCAACCATACATATAACTTGCTCATTTAGAAGCTTGAGATTTTCCAGTTCTGCCTTTGTTCATCAGGGTCTTCATACCTGCTCCAATCAGAACCCTATCTCAAGAACTCTTACAGGGTCATGGAGATATGTAAAGTAGACTGGGCATAAACTGTGTTATCACCCTGGGATGGTAACATGCCACCCTGGGTCCGCTTTGAGTCTCAGTATCAGTGAACTCATGTCTCCACTAACTCAGTAAAAGGAAAGAAAGAACTCTATCGAGTACCTACAGAGTGCAACAGTGAACTCGAGAGTCCTTGATCTCATAGAACCATCCGGTGAGGTTGTTCTCGTCCATTTTCTACTAGTATAACAATATATTTGAATAAAAATTTTATAATGATTAATTACTTGACTTCCTCTTATAAAGTCACTAATGCCATTGTAGGGGCCCTAACCTCATGACCTTATCTAATCCTAATTATTTTCCAAATCCCATACTCCAAATACTATCTGCATATGAATTATTTGATTAAAATTCTAACACATGGCACTTTTAAACCACAACAGAGGTGCTAGCTATGTGACTAAGCTCAACAGAGCAGGACCAAATGTATAATGCATAATGTTGATGCTATGCCCTGTGCTTTTGTGGACTGCCAACCTCCTAACCAAACCACGTCCATGTGCAGGAATTCTAAGAGCGTATCAGAAGGCTAGGGACTAGAGAATTCTTCACTCATAATAGAAAGTAACTTTTTTCCTGTAGGAATTTCAATAAATGTTTTTTAAAGAGCAGCAACAGCAACTGTAGCTGTGGGCGTATTTGGCTATTGTAAGCTAAGATAACCAGCTGCTTCAAATGAAGTAAACAGACTTGACTACAGAGTCCACCCTGAACAGCATCTAAAGTCAAAGGCCAACTTATAGATAGCTCAATTACTGTGTGCCCTAAAGTTTAATGCAATGTAATTAATAAGATGCACAAGATTTAATGATAGGGTTTTTTTAGTAGAATAAAAAAGGAAGCAGCCCATCACTGAAGTCATCCACTGACAGTGATGTGCACACAGCAGTAACATATTATGAAGGCATTTGGTTCCAAAACACCTCATTTTGAAGCCCAGACTGTGGCCCACAAGGACCATGCAGCCACCTACACTTCTAGCACATCTGGGTTTATCCATCAATCACAGGTGACGGTCTCCTTCCTGCTCTCTTCTACCACCACCATGGTGCGCCTAGTCTCAATTCTGGTCATATTATCACTAAAAGCTAGTTACATAAACATCATTCAAGCACCCCCTGATGCTTTTCTGTCACAGCAGATGGGAGACCAGGGAAAGAAGTAAATTCCAGGAGGGCTGCCATGGCTGATGTGTTCTATAAGTGAGAAGTATGAGGAAGGAAAATGATTGGATTGACTATGAAGAAAAGAGACAATGAGTTGGGACCTGGAAGGTTTACCTGGGTTTTCTAACTGAATACCAAGACAGCCACTCAGGAAAGGCACTACAGTATTAGGTAAAGAACTCCCAGGTCCAGATCTACCCAAGAAGACAGAGTGAGTAAGCCTAGGCTCTTATTTCCTCTAGCACCATCTCTGTAAGGTTTTGGAAGGATCCAGATTGGCTTAACCATGGCCCTCGTCTCTAGGTCATACTGCAATCCCTTCTCTTGATGTCCCAGAACTGAAGGCACATGCTCTTTGTGCTTCATTTTCGATCTTTAGTATAGGGTTGTTTTAAACTTACACTGTTTATTTAGACTGTGGCCTGGCATCCTTCTGACTCTGCTGCCCAGAGGTGAATCAGGCCTGAAAGGCCACTTCTAGAGCTGCTAGCCTGATGGGTCCCATCTCTTTCTAGCTGAGTGGGTCAGACTCTGCTAGCTCGTGTTCCATGTCTCCTCCACTCTTCAGTGGGGTTGAAGCAAAAAGAGATGGGATTATTTTGTTTAGATGGATGGGATTCGACTCTGAAAGTAAGTAGATATATTGACGTGGCACTTGGTATGTGCTCACTAAAGTCTCGTTTTTTTTCTTCTTTTCTTTCTCTTCTCCTTTCCTTTCTTCTTTTTTTCTATAATATTGCTTTTATGATACACATATTGGTTTCTGTGGCTACCATAACATTGTCATAAACTCAGTGGTGTATAAAATATAGATGTTCCTTAATTCACTTCCTTGCTTACCCTCCCCCAGCTCTGAAGTCTGGAAATAAAGTGTCAGAAGAGCTACTTTTCCTTTGAAGGCTCCAGACAGAGTCCATTCTTGCCTCTTCCAGTTTTCAGTAGCCCCAAGTGTTCCTGGGCTTGTGGCCCCATTACTGCAATTTCTATTTCTATCTTGGACTCACCTTCTTCCTATGGGTTTCAAATTTCCCTCCCCACACTTTTTATAAAATCATTTGCCACTGGATTTAAGACCCACCTGGATAACCCAAGACTACCTTATTGTGAGATATTTCACTAAATTACATCTGCCAAGATCATTTGCCAAATAAGGTCACATTCATGCCATGTGGGGTAGACAGACATCTTTGGAGTAAGCCATCATTCAATAACTCCAGTGTAAGTGGTAGCAAACTCAGGCTCAAAGGCCAAGCTACCTACGAGACATTCACAGAGATAAGTGTTCCAAGCTACAACAGGGGGCAAGACCATAGCTTAGGTCAATTTTGACAAGTTCATTGGGCAAATGGACAGCAGGTCACCCAAGCTATCATTGGCCTAGAAGAGGAAACTAAGCTCCCAGAGTAAACAGTGGGGATACAAGGACGCCACCCATGGCTGGACCAGGCTTGCTTCTACAAAAATGCTAACAACTGTCACCACCTGCTTCTCCAGGCTGCCCAAGGTATATGCCTGTTCTTAATTTGAAAATTATATACATTTAGCTAAGGGCACTGCCAACTGACTGTCATTGCCAAAAGTTTGGAGCCAGAGATGGCCAGCAGCGGGGGCATGAAAGCACAGAGGGTGGCAATGTTATAGGCAAGGACTAGAGTATGATATCTAGGCTCTTTTTTCTCAGAACAAGGAACTAGAGCAGGGACAATGTTGGAAAGCGAGCCAGTTTCTTAAAGGAGAAAGCACTGTTGAGGTTGGACGTAGGACAGAAACTAGGGAAATGTTATTAGTTGAAGGACTCTGGCCGAGTCGGGACCCTGACCCTTATTCTTCATTTACATAGCACCTACCTTCTGCATTTGCAGCTCTGCGAGCTTTTCTCGCACAGCTTTGTCCCTTATAAGTAGCCAAGTAGTCCTTAGTCCGGAGCTGGCAGGTTTATTCTGTCATTTGTTTCTCACATGTTAATTTTGATGTCCCTGTTTGCATGCTGCTCTCCTTCTACAGGAAGAGCTCATCTGATCAGGGCCCAGAAAGCAAAATTCTGGTTTTAAGCCATGATCAGAATGTCTGCCACTCTAGACAGCTTCTTTAAGTTATAGTGACAGTGTGGACCCTGGTTACCTTTCAGAGTGGAATGGAATCTGCCTGGCCTTCAGTCTGGGTCTTAGATTTTTCCTGTGTTTTCTCCTGCTGGGAAAAGTAGAGACTCCGAGAGAAAGCTGGAGCTTGGAAGATGGAGGGATGATAGCAGAAGGAAAACTGCCCCACCCCTCACATTTCTAAAAACAGAACAAGAAAAAAACGTTAGTTCATAAGAAAGGGAAGAAACAATCTGGTGAGCAATTTCAGTGATTATTTCCAAGGAAAGGGCCCTTAACTCTGGGCATGTGTCTGCCTTTTAATTTCCTCTTGTGGGCTCCTGAGGGGGTCTGCAAATGCGCAATTGGTATTCCTCTCCAGCCTTGGGGCATGTGGGCACTCTCTCAGCAAGTGTTCCAGGTGGTATGGTGTGCCACCTGCATGCTCAGCTTCCCAGCTAACTGCCCTGCTGCAAACCTCCATGAAATGGGGGAGGCAAAGTGCTGGGCAGGGAAAGCATTGACCCAGGTCCTGGGAGATCATCATTTCTAGGCCAAGCAGCAGCAGCACTGCAGAGGGGATGATTGGCTTTAAGACCATCATACTTTCTGAGGAAACAATTTAAAAATACTATATAAGTGAGAAAGTACTTGGGCTCCTTAAGCAGTTAACATAGATGTTTAACAAAGCCAATTACAGGATGGCGATTTGTATTACAAGAAGACTTTTTGTTTCATAAAATGACTTCACTGGATCACAAGACCCCAGGGGTTTTAAAGGTTCCTTTTTAAAATAATGATTTGCCCCCAACTCTGACTTTTCTGACTTTTACTGACTTTTCTGACCTCCCAGCCCCAGCATGTTCTAGCAAGTTCTAGCATGTTCTGCTATGTGGAAGCAGAGCTCATGTACTGACTTTTCTGGTCTCCCAGCCCCAGACCTGTTCTGCACTTGACATTCCCACAGTCTCACACACACCCCTCTGCTCATTCATTCATTCATTCATTCATTCCATCTTGACCACAGTTTCCCCTCCCTCCACTGATGTGGGAGTGATTTCTTATTAATAAAGAAACTGCCTAGGCCCATTTGATAGGGCAACCCTTAGGTGGGCAGAGAAAACAGAACAGGATGCTGGGAGAAAGAAGCTGAGTCAGGAGTGGCCATGATTCTCCCACTCCAGACAGATGCAGGTTAAGATCTTCTCTGGTAAGCCACCTCGTGGGCTATACAGATTATTAGAAATGGGTTAGATTAATATGTAAGAGCTAGCCAGTAAGAGGCTATAGATAACGGGCCAGGCAGTGTTTAAAAGAATACAGTTTCTGTGTAATTATTTCGGGCATAAGCCTGCCATGTGGGAACCAGGGCTGCCAGAACACAGCCCTGCCGCTCCTATCTCTACACTCCACTCCCCACAGTCCTCTCTCCTCTCCCCCAGATCCACTCCTCCTCAATTTTCCTTCAAAAAGAAAAAGCACAGGCCTCCCAGGGGCATCAACCGGATATAGCATAACCAGTTACAATAAGACTAGGCACAAACCCTCAAATCACAGCTGAAAGAAACAACTCTGTCAAAGGAAAAGCGTCCAAAAAGCAGACGAGTCTGAGAGATCCTAGTTCTCACCATCAGTAGTCTCATAAAACACCAAGATACTCAGCCATAACATAGATGCAGAGGACCTATGTCAGACCCACATGAGCCCTATGATTGTTGCTTTAGTCTCTGTGAGCCCTTATGTGTCCTGGCTATTCAAAACCTGGCAGTAAACACTTCATACATAACTGGTGACTGGAAGTACCCCTATTCCATCTTTCCTCCTGCCATTGCTGGAGGGGAGAAGCTTTGTGAACACCTTAAATATTCAAAGAGGTCCACACAAGTTCATGCCTCAGCTGGAGAGTTCTTCTCAGACTTAGGCAGTGAAAGGAACTTAAAATGAGCCAGGATAAAGGGTCACTAGACAAAGAGTAATGAGAGAGGGAAAAGGAAGGAGGAGACTCTGAGGAATGGAGACAGGGGAGAGAGGAGAAGAGCAAATGTGAATATTTCCTGGTGAGTTTCATTTTCACATCATGAAACACTGCATATCTGTCAACCACTGTAGTTATCGAGTGTTGAAATAGGAGCGGCGGGGCTGCGTCCCCAGCACCCTGGCTGCCTGCTAGCTCATGCCCGAAATAACAACACACAAATTGTATTCTTTTAAACACTGCTTGCCCATTTTATATCTAGCCTCTTCTCGGCTAACTCTCGCACCTGGATTAGCCCATTTCTAATAATGTGTGTAAGCACCCCAAGGTGCGCTTACCGGGAAGATTCTAGCCTACGTCCATCCTGAGTCGGAGCTTCATCACGTGTGTCTCTGAGAGCAGAGCTATCTTGCATCTGTCTGAGGAGTCTTACCTCACTTCCTCTTCCTCCTGTTTACTCCTCCCACCTATGTTTTAACCTATCAGGGCAAGCGGTTTCTTTATTTAATTAACCAATGAAATCAACAGATTGATATATGACACTCCCACATCAATCGAGATACCTACTGTGTCCTCATAGATGTACCTCAGGGAGAGAGGAAAAGAAAATTCACTCTTTCTTCCGCATCTTAACTTGCCCACAGTTACTTTGGCACATAAAAGGGAAAGAAGAGTGCTGGGAAACTGCCAAAGGGTTCTCCTTTCTCAGGGTGATGACGAAATTTTACAACCAATGGAAGAATGAGAGTTGTCCTAAGCTGCCCTTTTAAGATACTTGGGTTCAACAAAAGCAAGACCATGAGTTGGGGTTGTCTTGGCTCAGCAATGCCACTGGTACCCTTTATTTCTCTCTTACTCCTGGGGGCTTGGACAGAACCTCAGAAGTGGTAAGCATCTCAAGTAATGCATACTCCAGTCTGGCCTTTGAACACCTCCATCAGCAATGGAATGATTTTCCTTTCCCCTGTGCTGAGGACAATCCATGGGCTTCATGCATCTACTCTCTGACTTGATGTGGTTGGATAACTAATGACACACTTCAAGAAAGGGACTTTAAGTGGGTAGCTTCTAAGCATCTTCTTGCTCCTGAGCCATCATGATCACTTCTGAATTCCCACCTTCCATTTCTACATCCATCCAGATGCTAAAGAGGCTTGGCTGAAAGAAAGAGGAGGCATCTGCTTGTATCTGGGTAACAAGCTGACTGGCTTCCTACCAACTATACCACTTTCCAACTGTATCAGCTTCACCTGCTACTATGCAAAAATTACCAAGTGTCTTCAAACAGCCCAAATCTCTTTCATACTTCTAGAACTCCAAATTTCAAAATCTATTTCACTGGGCTAAGATCAAGGTGTTGACAGGGCTAGCCACTTTTATAGGCTCTAAGGGAAATCCATTTCCTTGTCTTTTTCAGCTATTAGGGTCCAATTGTAGACTTTAGTCTTCATCTTTAAGGTACATGATTTCTCATCATTATACTCTTCTCATCTTTCTATACCAAATTATCCCCCGCTTTCCTCTGACAAGAACTCTTGTAATTACTTTTAGCACCTTCCCACACGATCCAGAGTAGCATATCCATCTCAAGCTGCCTCATGAGATCATATCCACAAGTCCCCTTTGTCAGGTGTGGTCATGATTACTGGTTTCAGTGACTAAGAAGTGAACAGCTTTGTGGGCTATGAGGCAGTCTCCCCACACTAGTTCTGAGTCATTGGCTAACTATGCCACCTCTCCTCTCTGAACCTTGCTATTGCACTCATACAAAAAAGATGAGGGTCTTGCCTTGGTCACTTCATCACTTCCTGGGCTTTAGAGTGGGTTCTAGTAAGATAATAAGTTATAGTATTCTGAAAACTATTGAATTAGACCAGCATAAGTACTGTGGATTATTTTGCTATCGTTTCTATGAGGCTGAGTTCCTCTCAATTCAGTCACCCAGTGCTACCTTCCTTACAGGGTCCTTCCCTCGATGGCCTTCTCTAAGCGTGTTTTTATAAATACACTGCATGAATTTGTCCCTAAGTGAGCATGTAGAAAGAAAAGCTCTTGGATGGGTAGGGGACATTCTGTTTTTTGATCCAAGGCACTGATAAGTAAAAACTTCAATTGACAAAAATGTCCTTTCTTTCTGTGTTATGGCTCCAATGACAGCTACATATTTATAAATGAGAGTGTGGTCACAGAGTCATCATTTTCTGTGATTTTCATCTCTTTGTTGCTTCTAGGACCATCTGATACTCCCTTCTCTGGAGGACAGCTCCTAAGATCACGTCCAGCTGTCGCAGAAATAGGGTGCTAGCATTCATGGGTTGTTGTGCCATATTGGCCCTCTGTCAGTTGCTGCCCATAGTCATTTGATAGTTCAGGGCCTACCATAAGTCTCAGCTGGCTGGCTTTCCTGAAGACAGACTACAGTTTGCCCAACAACTAATACATGTGAGTAAATATTATCGATTATTCTGAATAGAAAGGCTGGCCAAACCACTGGGCATTTGTCCTGACTGTCTCCTGGTAGTTAACAGAAATGATCAATAAGCTGTCTGAAGGAAATGGTTATCACTCTACTGCTCATCATAT
>NW_026068097.1:1913370-2088400 GCF_014885135.2 Alexandromys fortis | reverse complement strand
AATGCTGCTATGAACATAGTAGAGCATATACTTTTGTTGTATGATAAGGCCTTTTTTGGGTATATTCCCAAGAGTGGTATTGCTGGGTCCAGGGGTAGGTTGATCCCGAATTTTCTGAGAAACCTCCACACTGCTTTCCAGAGTGGTTGCACAAGTTTGCATTCCCACCAGCAATGGATGAGTATACCCCTTTCTCCACAACCTCTCCAGCAAAGGCTATCATTGGTGTTTTTGATTTTCGCCATTCTGACAGGTGTAAGATGGTATCTTAAAGTTGTCTTGATTTGCATTTCCCTGATTGCTAAGAAAGTTGAGCATTTCCTTAAGTGTCTTATGGCCATTTGAACTTCTTCTGTTGAGAGATCTCTGTTCAGCTCAGTGCCCCATTTTGTAATTGCGTTGATTAGCCTTTTACGGTCTAGTTTCTTGAGTTCTCTATATATTTTGGAGATCAGTCCTTTGTCAGTTGCAGGGTTGGTGAAGATCTTCTTCCAGTCAGTGGGCTAAACCCACTTTTGAACTTAAGATAAGCATCCCTCCCTATCTTGGAAACCCACAGCTAAGAGTTAGAGTGAAACAGTTTAATTAACAGTTAATGAATAGTTTCCTCATTAATGTTAGTAGCCTCTTTCATTTTTTTCCTACCTCAAAACCAAGGACAGTATTTCTCATATAAACAAACATATACAGTGATATATCACACGGCAATGTTTCAGTTAATAGCAGACTGCTTCTATGATACTAATTCCATAAGATCACACCAGAGCTGGAACATTCTTATCCCCTAGTAATGTCACAGCCATTTGATTACCTTGGGTCTGAGAGATCTGCACTAAAATGAAAGAGAATGCAGAGTGGTCTTCTTGATCCCCTTGAGTACTAGAGATGAGAAGAACTTTGACCGCCAATCTCTGGTTCCTGCATGGGGACTGAGCAAGCTTAGTATTGAATCTCTGACATCCTTTCTTACCCGAGGTCTTCAACTTGCAACTGAAAGCTACTGTTGCCAGAGATTTCTCTCCCACCCGGTCCTGCAGTCGTTCAGTTCCAAAGAAACACAGAGAGGCCTACATTAATTATAAACTGGTTGACCCATCAGCTCAGGCTTCTTATTAACTAATTCTTACATCTTAATTAGCCCATTATTTTTGTCTATGTTTAGGCACATGGCTTGGTACCTCTTATCAGTGAGGCATTCTCATTTTGCTTCCTCTGTGTCTGACTTCCTCTGTGATGACTACAGACTGAGCCTTTCCTCTTCCCCAAATTCTCCTGTTCTTATCACCCCACCTCTACTTCCTGCCTGGTCACCCCAACTATACTTCCTGTCTGGCTACTGGCTAATGAGAGCTTTATTAAAACAATACAATATAAGTGACAGGGTACAAGATCATTGTTCCACAATAAGCTACCTCAACAGTTAGACACATTTGCCATCACTATAGGGCTTCTCAGCCATGTACACGGGCTGTCCCGAGATCAAGGAAAACTTTCTAGAAAGAATGAAGGAAAGAAGAGAAGGAGGGAGGGAGGAAAGATGAAGAAAGAGCCGGGAAGGGGGAAAGAAAAAGGGGTGATTTCTACAAATCATTAAAAGGAATGATAACCCAATGGAAATTTTTGCAAAAATACTCAATAAACATTTCACTTAAAATTTATCTAAGGACCTAAATCTGTTTAGGTCTAGAACTCTTCAGAGAAAAGTAAAGCAAAACCACAATGAATGGCCCATGCTGTAGCACAGCAGACTCTGCAGTGAGTCCAAATTCTCCAATACACCTTCTGTAGCAAAGCACTCGTGTTCCCAGTTACCATAAACATTGACAGATGACAGTTCATGGCCCAGCTCCTCTTTCTAATGATTTGTTCAGTGCAGAAAAGCTCTGCCTAGCTACCTCTCCCTGCAGGGAAGCTGAATGAGATGGTTCCTTGTATGGACCATTTGATGGATCTCTGTACCCAATCCAATTTAGAGAAAATTCTGAAGGCTCATCCCAGTTCCATTGCTCTCCATGAAACTGACTGAAGTATACTCTCTCCTTCTCACTCCCTCAATGATATTAACCTTCAGAATATCTCTACACTTCCTGCATTCTGTTATTTGCTTTAGAGTGTACTTTCCAAGAAATGAAACTTGAGACAACTACACTCCCCTCTGAATTGCAAATGTAAAAATGAACATATTTTCCTGAGAAAGTGGACAAGCCAGAACTCTCATTTACCAAAGTGGGCCAATTATAATGCTTGTATATATCAGTGGAAGCATAAAATCTTTGATCACCTTGAAAATCAGAATGTCATTGTGGCAGTGTCTGACATAGCTGAACATACATATGTGACCAACAACTGCACTACTAAGTATTGTAGCTACAGGTAAGGCATATAAATCATGTACCACATAATGTCTTGACCAATGAAGGAGAGCATATACAACAGGGTTCCTACAAGATTATAATGTTTGGAATTCCTATTGTCAACTGACATCATAGGTGCCATTACTCCAAAGTGCAATACATCACTCAACTATTTTGGTGATATTGCTTTAAACAAGCCTGAGCTGCTGGTTGGTCTGAGAACAGCACATAGAGTTACAGCCAATATATAATGCTTGATAATGGTAGGTGATCATTTTATTGGCTTGTGCATTTATTACACTAGACTTTCACTTATTTTGCATATCCTTTATACTCATAGGGAGAAAATAGTTTACTGCAAAATATTCTGCTAAGCAATGTACTATTACTAGCAGAAACCTCTTCTTACATATATTTGCATTAGGAGGTTTCATCAAGTGATTGACTGGTACTATCTAAGTACATAAAGGAGCCTGAGTAGTCTCAAATGTTGGGGTTGTCCAGATTTGGCCAATAGCCAGTGTGTCTATATGAATCAATGAAGGGCCGGACTGGAAGGAAGAAAAAATGATAAATATTAAATGTTAACAATTGGAAGGCAACTTCAGAGACTCTGTCTTTGCTAGGTTATCTCTATCTATCTATCATCTATCTATCTATCTATCTATCTATCTATCTATCATCTATCTGTGTGTGTGTATTCTGATCTTTTTATGATTCATGGTTGAAGATGAGTACCAATGGACAGGTACAGAAATGTATACAACAACACTTCTCATACTATCCACACTGGAAAGTCCCATCAGGATTATAATATGTAGAGGTATGACATCTATATATAGATTTCATAAGCATAATATTGAGTCAAAACAACCACACATACAACAGAAAACTGAGCAAAACTGACAGAACTTTCTATTAGATTGGATTAGTGACCATAAAGGCTCTGTGGGGGTTGCTGGAGAGTGTTAATATTATGTCTTGATCAGGATTTTTGTTATAGAAATGTGCTCATAAGTTCATCAGATTATATTTTGTGATTTGGTACTCTCTGTATATAGTTACTAAATAAAAAATTGTCTAAAGGACAAAGAATACACATACACATGCTTGCATGTATGTAAAGGTGGAGAGAGAAATGATAGATGATAGATAGATAGATAGATAGATAGATAGATAGATAGATAGACAGATGATAGATAGATAGATAGATAGATAGATAGATAGATAGATAGATAGATAATAGATACATACATACATACATACATACATACATACATACATGGACCTAGCAAAGAAAGAATCTCTAAGGTTTTCTTTCGATTTCTAACATCCAATATTGTGTCCCTTTCTTCCCTATTTGAGTCCTCATTTATTCATAGAGCTATGTAAGCTGTGACCAGACCAAACTAAACTCAACACTTGAAAATGTCAAGATTCTTTGCTATATGAATGTTGGCTCCATGTTGGTGTTGTAAGGAACACTTGAACCAAATCAGAAGTTTCCTACACACCTGCCTTAGCCTATTAGGAGGCAGTATGGAGGTGGGTGTGGTCCTATCACTACTGAGTAAATGTGAGCTTGGTGAGTCAATGTAAATTAAAGCAGGGTACTTGGTGGTGATGAAAATTATAAAAGGCTTTCTTCCCTGCATGTTGGAAAGGTTCAGTGGGTATGTTTTTTGATAAATGGTCACAGTAATGAAATTCATACTCTTTAATTACAAGGACTATACTTTAATTAAAAATACACCAAGGATTTATTTGGGTGCAAAAGCTCTCACAATTCTTAGGTTTTATTAAATCCGTTGTTTCTTTGCTCAGCCTCTTCCAACATGCTTAAGTATAGAAAGTAAGGAAAGGACCAAAAGGTTGTGTGACTCACCTGGTAGAATGTAAGATAGAAATGCCTTCCTGGTACACTATTTATGAACCACTCTTCAAATAGACCTTCCCCTCCTCAAGTCCATGGGAAGAAACTGTTCTAAAATAGTGCTTCTCAAAGCATGGTCACTACAATAGTAGTATCATCACCATCTGGGGACTTGTTAGAAAAGCACACTTTCAGAATCAGAAACTGAGTAAGAAGGACCTTGTGATTGGGGTTGCCCAGGCCTTTAAGAGATTGTGATATATGATCAGGTTTGAACATGCCTGACATAAAGTATTTGTCCATCAGGAAATGCCAAGGTAATTTAAATATGCACCAAAGCATAAAATATTACTATCTCAGTCCTGCCTTGTGAGCCTCTTGTTCCAGAACATAAGGAACAGTACTCTCATAAAGCACCACAAAGGGAAGTAAAAACTTTATAAAACAGCTTCTTATACCCAGATGTAGGAGCCTTTTCCATTTAGGCATCATGGAGGCTACATGGTTTCTCAGGTCATAAACATAATTGCAGGTCTCCATGAGCACACAATGCTGTTCAAGTCCTAGGGAATCCATTGCTTTTTATTCTCCTGTCCTGTACACTCCTCTGAGAAACAGAACACACTATCCCCTTCTTTATTCTTTGCAGGGAAGAGGATTTGTCCTATATATCTGTGGGGGTGAGCTTTAAGAGACTTTCAGAATGATTGAGTTAAGGGAAGCCAGCTGGCGTAACACATCTCTTATCCAAACTGCAGTTCTCACTGATCTCAGCATCAGCAGTTCTGCTTTTCCAGAAAGCTCTCTTAGACTCCAGAACTAATATTTCAGACTTGAAATATAAATGGCGAATCCTGGGTACTACCATTCCCGTGACTCCTACTTATATAATTTATCAACCATCAATCACACTTTTCCATGAGCTGCAACGGGGCCTTGGTTATCTTCTAAGCTCTGATGTCCCCAAATATCTCCAGGAATAAGTTAAGAAGCATAAGCCCATTGGCATTTTCAACCACCCCCTAACTAATCTTCCTATTTGATCTATATGGCCTGTCTCCTTGTATTGGCGGAGACTGCTCATTCATTTCCTAGTTGCTCAGACTTGAATAATCACACAGAAACTGCATTAATTAAAACACCATTCAGCCTATTAGTTCAGGCTTTTTATTAACTAACTCTTACATCTTAGATTAATCTATTCCTATTATTTTGCATTTTTATCACGAGGCTCATTGTTTACCAGTAAGGTTCCCGGGTGTCTGTCTCCTTCTACAGCTCATTACGTCTCTCTGACTCTGTCTTCTTTTCTCCTCTATCTCTGCTTGGAATTTCTGGCTTGCTCTATTTTGCCCTGTCATAGGCCCAAGCAGCTTCTTTATTTATTAACCAATAAAAGCAACATATAAAAGGACCTCCCATACCATCTTTGTAATAGACAATTGTCAGGATATAGTGCTAAATAGTTCTTTAGTTCCAAGAATGTAGGTAGTAAAATACCCCTGGATTCTCCATGGCTCTTCTACACTATATCCTACAAACAGCTAGGAGTTGTTCTAGTAAAAATTCTTCATGACCTGACCTTTCCAATATTTTGTAGTTCCAAAACTAGAAATACCTAGATATTTACCATCCATGGACTTATTTACCTAGATTATTCCAGTATTGTGTCAAGCTCTGACCTATAAACATTGATCATAATGATTCTTAAGGAATTATTAAATGGATGGATAATTTGTGAAGCAAAGTCTGGACTTCTCATTTGCCTTTTTTGTGGAAACTGGACTGATTCTTGTGGGAGTATCTGTGAGGTGAATTCTTTATGTAAAGGTAGCATAATCTCTCAGGTCCAGAATTTTTATTTATACTATGTCCCAATTAGAGAGATGCCAGACACTGTTACAAGGTCCACATAAAGGCATCTCATTGTCAATTTCAATAAAAGATAACTTGCTCATGTATTATGTATTTTTTGTTGATTCTATTACAGTATGTTCACAGACGTGTCCCCTCTTAAAAGCAGTGATTTACACAATGAAAATTCAACTCCATACATATCCAGGATCAGTATGTACCATGCAAATATATAGGAAGGTAGGAATTGCAGAAAATGCATAGCTGTGGGCTAAGTTGGCAAGTAGCAGTTAGGTAGGATGTATGTGACATAGCAGCTTCACTGAGGCTTTGATTAAGTTTATATACATTGTTTTTATTCTCTGCCTTTTGGTAAAGAAAGGACTATAAACCATCCTACATGCCAGGGAAGAGTCGGCCTTCAATATAAAATTTCCATGAACATTAAGACAGAGTTAAATAAGGAAACAGGAAAATTAGAGTGGGGAAAGAAATAGGTAATAAAAACCATTTTTTAAAGGAAGCTAAATATCAGAATCATCAGGCAAAGTTCTCAATGCTGATTATGAATATATCTTTAAAAGAATGGATATTTCCACTATTAGAAGGCAGTATGATGAAAATGACTCTTTAAATAGACAATGTTAATAAAGAAAGTCACAAGATCTGAAGAGAAGTCATGGCTTTGCAAAGTACAGTAACCAAAATGTAAAATTAGCTAGAAGATTTCAACAGGAGATTTCAGGTGGCAAATGGTGGTGCTCAGGAAATAACAAGACTTAAAAAATGAGTTTGCACCAACAGCAAAGGAAACAATTAACAGCATGAACAGAGAGAAGGCCAACAGAATGGAATAAAATCTTTGCTAGATAGTCCTCTGATAATACTAATATTCAGAATACATAAAGGGCTTAAATAATTTAATGCTAAAAGATCAAGAATTCTAGTTGATAAATGAGTAAATGAACTGAACAGACACTTTTCCAAATAAGAGGCATAATGG
This sequence comes from Alexandromys fortis, assembly GCF_014885135.2. NCBI lineage: Eukaryota > Metazoa > Chordata > Mammalia > Rodentia > Cricetidae > Alexandromys > Alexandromys fortis. Next base: position 2,081,316 of record NW_026068097.1, on the reverse strand, counting down.
GTAATTATAAGCATATATTCAACTAAAACCAAGGTATAAAATACATGAAATAAAATTTAAGAGAACTGAAAGAGCAGACATTTTAATGATAGCTAGAAAGTTCAACACTCCACTTCTCATAGTTGCTAAGCAACTCAACAGAAAATCAAAAATACAAAGAAAAAACCCTCAACTACCTGACCTGTTATTTCTTATATACATGAACACCTTGCACAAGAACTGCAGAATGAATGGAATGTCCTTTTTGAACCTACACAAAACATTCTTCAGACTATGGTTGCTATTAGAGCTGCACTTTTTGATATCTAATGTAATACATTAAAATAAGTGCTGCTTAAAATGCTGATCGATTCATTGAAAATATGTAACAATATTTCCAGTTGAAATGGTTAATTTTATATCATCTTCAGAGATTGGTCATCTTGGGTATTTTTGCTACAGGCTTTTGGGTGAAGTTAATATTCATTTCCTCAGTAGACCAAGTAAAGCACATTACCTTCTCCAGTATGGATGGGCCTCACCCAAGCTGATGAGGACCTGAATGGAAAAAAAAAAGCCTGGACAAAAAGGAATTCCTGTGCTTAAAAGATTTCAGATTGATACATAGTATTTTTCTGCTTTTGGACTTAAACTGAAACAGAAGCTCCTTCCTGGCCTCAAGCTTTCCAGCCTTCAGACTACAATCACATCATTGGTCTTCTGATTTCTTAGAGACTCTAGGTTGAATAGTATTAAAATAAAAAAGATATTTGAGATTGAAATTAATGAAAGCAGAAATTGGTTTTATTCTTGTCTAGAACCTTAACTAATGTAGTGTTATGTGTCAACACAAATACCATTTGTTTTTATGGAAAATAATCGTGTTTTTCTAAATAAATCATTGTGTAAAGATTGGTCTGGTTTTAGAGTTTTACAAAGTTCTTTAGTGGCTGGCTTTCTAGAAGACAGTGGATTCTCATATGCATCCCTGCATTCAGCCTGCAGAGACATTACATGGGCTCTGGAAGGCCCCCATTGTATCCCTACAAAAGAAAAAGAATGCAAAAGGCGACTCATATCTTACTACTAATATGGGAAGAATTTTCAACTTTCAGCCCCATTAAAAAGTTATTGGAGATACCAAGGGTCTTCAGACCCCATCCGAGAATTGCTAACCTAGAGATTACAATACTCAACTTTGATTTATCAAAGCATGTTGATTTGTGCTTTCATTTTCTTTCCAGGCAATGAAAGAACTTTAAAGGCTTCAGTTCTACCTTTTCTCTTCCAGTTTACACACTGTTAAACCAGTGTGCTTTGATTTATACTTCACAGCCCTATAATATACCAGTCGCAGTGATATGCAGTTTAGGTTTAGGCTTATTTGTTCATGAATTTGCTCCTTTATTCTGCCTTTCAAGCTTTCATTGAGAGAAATGATCCAAATGATGTAGACAAATATTATCAAGACTAGAAATCAATAAATCTGTTGATGTGTATTCCTTTGGCATATAATGCCTTACTCTAAATTGTACTTCCTTTTTTTCTCTATCTAAATTGTACTTCCTTTTATGTATTTCACATTTGAGGGGGGATTTTCTGTTTTGTTTGGTTTTTGCTTTGCTTTTATGAAATAGGATCTTGTTGTAGAGCCTAGGTTGGCCTAGACCTTGCTGTGTAGCTCATGTTGGCCTCAAGCTCATGATGGTTCTGCCACAGCATCCTGAGTGAAAGGATTACTACTATTCCAGCAGGAGCAATTTACTGAGCATCTACTATGCCCCATGGTTTTTTCCAGAGCCCTGCTGACCCAGAGAATGAATAACACTGTTCCTATGGGAAAGATGGCCATAAATAGCAATCAATAGAATATTGTCCCTGAGCCCCTGGTCTGTAGAATGTCAGCGTTCAGTAAATGTGGATAAAATCTGATGTGGTAAGAAGATATTCACTCCCAGAGGATATTTTATGGCAATGTATGAGTTATCTACACCAAAAGAATGAGCAGACCAGAGGGAAGAATATGGGATTTTGTAAAATAATCTTGGTCAGAATCTGGTTTCTGGCCACTTACTAGTTCTGTTTGGGTTGTAAACCCCAGTTGACCCATATATGTAGCAAAGTTAATGATAACCACCTTGCAAAGTAGGAATGACATGGCAACAGACTGAATGCATGAAATTTTGTGCCCTTTGAAGTCATTTAAATGTCCATTTACTGTCCTATTCCAGAAAATCATACTGTCACTTGTGTCCTTAACTGTGGCCCTATCATTGGTCCCCAAGCTTGCAAGCCATAAAAACAACCAGGGAAATCCTCTTTGGCTGTTTCAAAGGCATTCATTGGCCCATGCCACAGAGGAGATGGAGCCACAATAGGACAAATCAGTGTCCCACATCTGTGTGGAGAGGGAAAGAGGTAGCAGGTTCCTTCAAATGACACTCATTCCCTTCTCTTTGAGGTATTGTCTTCTAGAGAAAAAAGAGTTTCAGCCTTGGAAGGGCTTTTCCAGAGACCATCAGGCCAGGATCAGAGGGAGAGGGTAATGAGGTAAGTTCCACTTGGGATCCTTGTTGAAATAGGAGCGGCGGGGCTGCATCCCCAGCATTTTTAAATGGTGCAGCTTTTTCCTGCTACGGCTGAAAACCAAAAAGCATGTGGTCAGCTTTTTGTCAACACCGTTTAAGTGTTTCATGGCAGGACCTCTCAATGAGCTGCAGGGTTTTGCAGCTAAAGCTGAGTCAGGAAGCCTCTCTTAGATGAGAGCACTTGCTTGCCTCTAGCAAGCAGAGTAGACCCGAGAGAGTGCTGCTACCAAGAAACCATGCACAAAGCTGTCATTTTGTTCTAGAATTATTTCCCAAGCTGTCTCAGGCTTTATGTGGAAGCAGTTGTCCACGTTGGGCGCCATCTGTTGAAATAGGAGCAGCGGGGCTGCGTCCCCAGCACCCTGGCCGCCTGGCTAGCTTATGCCCAAAATAACAACACACAAACTGTATTCATTTAAACACTGCTTGGCCCATTTCTATCTAGCCTCTTCTCGGCTAACTCTCGCACCTGGACTAGCCCATTTCTAATAATTGTTTGCAGCACCCCAAGGTGCGCTTACCAGGAAGATTCTAGCCTACGTCCATCCTGGGTCGGAGCTGCCTGGGAGAGTGGAGCCTGGCATCTCAGCTCCAGAGAGCAGAGCTGTCGAGTCTGAGATCACTTCCTCTTCCTCCCAGCATCCTATTCTGTTTACTCCTCCCACCTATGTTTTAACCTATCAGGGCAAGCAGTTTCTTTATTTAATTAACCAATGACCTTCCTCCATCAGGTCCTGTTGAAGTTTGTATTCCCAAAATGCTGGTTAGTGAATGATAGCAAAATATTCTGGGACCACAAATCAAGCTATGGTTTAAATCCCACATAGAAGTTCAGAAAACTGTGAGCCGACAGCGCAGAACAGTTCATTGAGCATAGGCAACATGAGCAACTACACATGCACACAGCTGACTCCCACAGTGCACAACTCAAAGCATACTTTGCCCCATCCACAGCCTGTCTCTTCACACTCTCCCTACCAATGCCTGGGTGCGACTCCACTGGACTGGTGGGCCTTCTGTCAAAATTCTGTCTGCTCTCCTGCACTCCCTGCTGACTTGACACCAGAGTGTGGACAAGGCCCAAAGGCTTAGATTCTCAGAGCCCAGGCACCAAGATCAGACATCTGGTGGCTGAACACAACTCCATCCTACATAGAAGAGCTGGGTACCTTCTCAGATAACACTTATTTTGAGTATTTTCTGGGCACTCAGTGTGGCACTCCACAGAAGGGAAAGGATAACTACTGAATGAAAGGAATTCGGAGCTGGCTGGTAGGCCCCCACTTTACAGTCTGCTGTGGTAGCCACAGTTTAGAAATACTGAATATCAACATGTCATAAAAGAAAAATCTTATGGTTTGACTTTGTGTTGGCCTGGGTGCCAGCATTCCAAAGGCGGGCAGGAGTTGGCCCATTCAGTCTAAATCCTATGGGGACTGCTACCCAAACATCAAGGTCAATAGTGTTCATTTTGAGCTCTCCTCATGATTTTCATCCCGTTCCCTGTCCAGTGCTTTTCTACCACCCTGATTCTACTCAAATCATTCCATGGGTTCAGTCATGGACTCTCATGGGCTTACATCCTTTCAAGTCCCTAAAGAAGCCATTGCCCTGGGAAAATGTGGCAAGTGACACTAAGATAAACCAAGAGTTGGGCAATGCCTATGGGATGGTCAGTGCAATGGATGGTAGACATGTGCAAAAGAGCCTAGCACACACCTCCTCTTCGTCAACACTGGTCACTCACTGCGAGGAGGCTCCAGTGCTTTCCTTAGATGCCCGTGCCTCTCTTGTCCAGATGAAGAATGAAGACATGTAGCTCTCGGGGGCAGGTCCAGCTTTAGTATCCTGAGTGGCTGCCTTTCTAAAATCTCTCCTTGCAAGATTTCTCTAGTGTTGTATAGCAATTTCCTCTAAGATAAAACTTTCTGTCTTGGAAGAAGGCTTGTATAAGACATAGGCTATTGTAAGGGCTGGAACCTTACAGCCTTCAGGGAAGCTCATTAAACTCAGGAAGTAAACAACTCAGTGGCTTTAGGAAATCCCTGAAATGGACCAGATTCACTAGGCATCTCCTTGTCCTATATAGGCAACAAGGACTGCTGAGAAACACTGTCAGCTAAGCCGAGATGCCTAGAAGAGGCAGTGACCAGCACAGCTGCCAGAAAGGGATACTCTCTAACATGTTGAGCTGCCTGCAGTTTGTATTGTATGCTCCAGGGTTCCATTTTTATGAGCTGCTGCCCATTCTGGGGCAGGCTTTCAATGATGCAGCTGTCTCTTCTGACTCATTTCTACTCCTGTAAGTAACCCCAGGAAACTCATCGGCTTACCAAGTTGGACTTTGGTGATATCCTTACTATGATCTATTGTTGGGTCCCTATCTGGAGTGAGTAGGCTTTGTTCACATCTTCCCAGGCATGGTGTCACATAGCACCCAGGAAAGCACATGTTCCTGTGGGAGAAATCTTTTCTCCTCTCCAGGGATTCCTAGCATTCAAATCCTCTGAGTGAAGAGGAAGCACCAGGGGCTTTTGTTTGTGGGCCAAGGCCTTCTGTGGGAGGCCCCTGTCTCCCTCTCATTCCATTTTCCTCTGAAGCCAAGTTTTCTCCCTTCCCCCTTTTCAGCCATCAATTTTATTTATAATACAGATGTCTGTTTTAATGGGAAATAGTGCGGAGTAGAAATATAGGAGGACAAAAGCCACCACCTAATCCAGGCACAAGAAGCAGGGCACAATGGCTTAGGGCTACTAAGGACTGTGGGTTTAGAGTCCTGGGATAGCTGTTGGGAGGGACAAAGATCATAGTATTTCACTTGTAGTCCAGAGGCAATAAGCAAATAGTCATTTTGTGATAAGTGTCCGACATTTGGCACATCTACAAGGCTTCTCCATTCTGATTGTGTAGTTTGTTTAAGTATGCACCAAATCCTGAGCTTCCTCCACTACCTCCTATCTCTTCATGGAAAACCCATGCACAGACAAAAGGAGATTTCTCCAAAGAGGATAAATCATGTTTTTTAATTAATCAAAGGGAAATGAGACAGTGATAAACATCAGTTTGGGGACATGCTGCTGACTTATTTGTGCTTCCTCTGGAGGTAGGATGACTCACGCTTTCTCGGGCTTGTTGAGAAATCACTGTTCTTTGCTCCTATCACATAGGAACATATCATGTCTGATATCTTTGCAGCATGGATACCAAAATGTTCATGCCAGGGTCCCATCAACTGATAAAACTGCAAGCACACTTCACTACCCAATGGCAAGTAGTATCATTTATACCAAATAAAACTATTGCCTCTTTTGTGTGCTTCACATAGAAAATCAGTAATCTCTGTTTGTCTTAGGCAAATCTTGACATTGGGTATCAGAGAGGTTTCCTTTCACTCTGGGGTCAGAGAAGAGGTGAAGTAGGACTATGACTCATCGACTTCCCTAACTTTTACCTCAAAGCTGAACCCTAAACCTTTCTTTGGGGTGACTACAAGTGACATTGTGATAGGAAGGCAAACATAGAGACTTGTGATGGTATCAAAACCAGCTCCAAGTGAAGAAGGTAGCATGACTCAGACCCACCATAAGTGTCTGGAGCCCAAGATCAATCCCAGAATGAAAGACGAGCTTTCAACATAATGTGGAAACCAATGGGACTGCCTGGAGTCCTCAGTGCCAGGATGTACTAGAACCACTGGAAAGAGGACACAGATGCAATTGTGAACGAAGTGAAAGGTAACAGCGGCATGTAAATACAGCAAAAGACCACATGGACACTGAGGTGGTCTTTTGCTCTTTCCTTCTATCTTGCAATACCAATGGGATTCTAAAATGTATATCAAAATTGCAAACACACTCAGCAGCAGCATGCTATAGGTTACCTAAGGAGTCCATGTTTGCTTTTGGAAATTTGTTTCCGCCCCACTCCCAGATTTTTCAGGTTATAGTGAAAGATACTATGAAACAAATTTAAACTTGAATGTCATGGCTGTGAGCCAGAATGTGAGCATTTCTGGAGCCACCCACATTTCTCAGCACCCAAATGGTGTATTCTTCTGGGAATACATATTTTGAATTATTAGGGGGCTACATGGGTGTGAATAGTGCTCATATTTTCAAAATGGCACAAAAATACATCTCAAATTATTAGTATGCTTAACTCTGCAATCCATTTTCTCCATTTTCAATATCAACTTTGACAAGAAAGATGTATTTTTGCTCTCGAATGACTCAGCCTTAGTAAATTAGACCTGTCAAAGTGACTTTCTTAGCACAATAGTTTGCTGTATTTTTGACATCCACTCACTGAAGGAGAGGAGACTGTTGTATGTAAACAGCTAGAAAAGGCAGTTATAAAACAATGTGATCAGTGTTCTCTTCTAAGCGCTACTTGACTTTCTGCATGGCTGTCTGGCAGGGGCCAGCACCTGGATTCTTCCTATTATACCTGCACCAGCTCGCCTACCATTGTCCTAGTCCTCTTTCTGTCTTTTCTCTCCCAAGCTCTAGCCTCCAGCCTAGACTCTCTCTCCACGCTTTGTCTGACTGAGCTACTTCCTTGTCTGGAAACTTCCATTGCTTTCCTCTATTATGATCCCAGCCTGTTCAGGAGGGTCTTCCCTGACCTAATTCTCTTGGATTTCCTAGTGCAGGCACACAAATATACAATGCACATGCACCCACCCACTCACACCAATGCACAATCATGTTTGTTCCCACAACTCAGATATACACATTTACCGATAGGCATGCACTTTCACACATGTGCATACACTCAGATGCACACAATTCCACACAGGCACATAAACTGGTACACATGTCCATGCATACAGCCAGTCTTTTATTTGAAGCTCTGGACCCTGTGGATTGGCAGCCACCACTTTTCCCACACTTCAGTTCGCCATCCTCTGCCCAAATGCTTCATTCTCCAGGAGAGATGGCTGGCTATGGCAGCTTCTTCTGCCACCTTCACAGGCCCAGTGCGAAAGTGTCCAGCTGTGGGGTTGATTTCTGTTGTATTTAATTTAATGATGATCTGTATCTGTCAGCAAATGAGTCCTCACTAGAAAGAAGCAGGGGATTGTTTGACTGCTCTAGTATCTCATAGGATGACTGGTGATGTGGCCTTGTTCAACACTTGATGCCACTTTGGAGCTTGGACCCTGGGCTTCTACAATGACTAATAACTACGAGAATGATCAGGGCTATGTGTACCCAGCTTCATTGGTTGTTGCCCAGGAAATGAACTAGAAATGGCAGGTTGCTTCTTACTCTAAGGATATCAAGAAGATAAATAGTGCAGCCCTTCCTAAGCCATTATATCACTCCTAGAAATGTGGTCAAGAAACCGATTTGAGCACACAACTCTTGGTCTTTTACTTTTTTTATCTTGAAAAAAACATTTTTGTTTTCCAATTCAAACATTTTTTCCTATAACTGTCATTGAAGCACATACAAGGGGTGTGTGTGTGTGTGTGTGTGTGTGTGTGTGTGTGTGTGTGATTAGATTGACTGAGCTTTTTTTGCTCTTATTTTTATTGTTGTTCTTTCAATTTAGGGCCTCATTCTCCTTTTTCCTCCTAAGGCTTCAGAGGAATGTCATCATCAATAACCTAGTCATTGTGATAAGACAGTCTGAGTTCTGATTCTGCTGTATAGCATATGTTTGCATGGACAGCGCACCCTCAAGCCTTCTGGAAGACTGCATGACAGAAGTTGAGTGTGAACAGATTGTAAACCAAAGGTCACTATTTTTTTGTTGTTGTTGATAATGCTCACTTAAGCTAAAGTGACTATGTTTTCATCCAGGTCTTTGAAGCTCATCAGGATAGGCCTTCTGCTACCTTTGTGTAGCAAAAGCCCATTTCTGGGAGGGTTTGTGTAGCCAGAGCCATTTCTGGGAAGGGAGACTTATCCTAGGATATTGTCTCATTTGAGTAGGCTTCCCAGAGTCCTGACCTGGTTTATTTACATAGCCTGACCTTTCAGACTTGAAAGCTGTGCAGGATGCAGTGAGAAACTGAGTTCCTTTCTAATGGGTTTCTAGATGGCCCTATGCCAACCTAGATGCTTTCATCATCAGAGCTTTCTAAGGGCATCTGAAAGACCACAGTTACCATTTGAGAAAGGTAACTTTGTCAGGTGCTTTGCCAACTCTAAGTACCAAGTCCCTTCCAGTTGTTACTAATCACCAGTCAATCCTTTCAAAGCCAGTGGGGATCTTCCAAGGAACACTATTGCAAGCCCATCTCTGACAAAAAGTCCCTATTCCTTGCCTTGATTTTCAGTCTAGCTTTCTGTATGTCTCAACAGAGATATTTCTCATTTCTCCTTTTTTTCTTCTAAAACAAGCAATGAACGTCCTTAGTTGTGAGAAGAGACCAAAAAACCAAGATTGTTCTGTTTTTAAGAGACATGTTGACACTTCCTCCAGAAAATTCCTTTGGGTGATTAATTATCATAGGCAAATAAGCTGCTTTAATAAAGTTCTCTGGACTAGGTAGCTTACACATCTGTTCTCTATAGCACAACTCTGGAGGCCTGACATCTTGGTATGTAGAAAGCCATCTTTGCCTTGTTTCTTCACATCATCTTCCCTCTGCATGTATCTGCCTCCAGTTCGTTCCCTTTTATCAAGACACCAGTCACAGCAGAGTGAGGCCCACCATAATGACCTAATTTTAACTTGATTGCCGTGGATAAACAACATAGCTCCGTAATCAGTCACATTCTGAAGGCTCTGGGGGTTAGGATTACAATATATTCTTACCAAGTAAATGCTGAAGAAGACAATTCTGCCCCCACATGTTAGCTCCCTAAGCCTCAGCCTAGATGGAATCACTTCTAGCTCAGCTTTATGAAGCTCATCCAAATTCTCAAGGACCCTGGTGTCATTTTGAGGGTCTACTTCAGAAAAAAAGAAAGGATAAAGGTTTTGCTCTCTAGGACCAAAAACAGGTTTGGAAGGTGACTTGGGGGAAACCACAGACATTCAGAAAGGAGACAAAGATGTGACTCTGAATGAATACAAAGGGGAAGAATTCGGTCCAAGGGAAACACTAGAAAGGGTGTAGGGTCAAGAAGATGATGGCAATATTGTGAACATTTTGGGAAATCAAAATCAGGACTCTGTTCTATACCATACCACTGAGCTTTCCAAAGTTTAAATACAGAATGAATGCAAATGTGATCCCTTCAGATGGCGAAGCCCCTGCCCACATTGGAAGGAACTCTCTGAACAGCTATTAGACATTCCTGGGCTCTTTAGTCAGGTGAACAAATTTCGTCTGATTGGGATACTTGATGCAGCATCTACCCACCAAGAAACAGCGAGGAAGGTTCTCCGCAGAATCTACTGCTCCCTCTCTGGACTCACCTAATGTCTGGACTCTTCCCACAGGGCAGAGGTAGCTGTCCATCTCTTCCTAATGATACAGGAAACCTGGAAACCATCTCTCCTAGGCACCTAGCCCTGCTTCCTTGGAGAAAATGGCCTTCGTCTATGATGCAAGTTTACAGTGTTGCTAGATCATTATGCCCATGTAATAAGACTCAAACCACAGAAGCAGCAACATGGAAATGTGCTTCTTGTTTACTGCAAACGAATTTGAAAATCAATTGAAAACGTTTCTCCCAAACGTGCTGCACAGTCATTGAGATGATGGCTTTTCCCTACTAACCCACAACAATGCCAAGCCCTTCTTCTTGGCAGGAGTGCGGTCTAAATTGAGAAACTAAGCAGTCCTCGGGAACAGCTGAGCCCCCGCTCTAATGGCTCTCTGGGTTTTGTTGCTTTGCCCTTTGGGAGAAGCTAATTCAAAAACCTCTTTTTCTCTTGGGAATGAAACTGGATTTTCTCTGTTGTTTGAACTTGTCTCCTGTTGTGGCCATTTAGGATGGCATAAGGTGAGCACAGCCCCTACACACTATATGGCACCACAAAACCAAACCGGCAGATACAGCCAGCCTTTCAGTGCCAAAGAGATGGCTCTGGATGGGGCAAGAAAGGTTATCTCTGGGAAGGTGTCAGTTCTAATGTGTTTCAGCATCTGGCAGGGACCAGAGTGTTCCTTACATTCTTCACCCCCAAAACATACACTTGTGTATACATTAGGGGGAGACCCAGGATAGAGCAAGTTTGTGGTAACATAGGTCCAATTATGTAGCTGATAAGGCCCCCGGTTGCTAAATCTCAGTAACCAAGGAGCCCTGGTAAAAGGCAGGTGGGCAAAGCATTTGCAGTCTGAAGGGATCACATTTGAATTCATTCTGTATTTGACAGGGACTGGGGTAGGCAGGTATTCCCAGACACCATTGTTCTTTACAGGTTGTGTTGGCCCAAGACTAAAAAATGTGTTCATTCTCCTAATTTAAGTTAACCTTAACATTGACCAAAGGCCAGTGTCATAGTTACTTTTATATTGCTGTGATAAAACACCATGACCAAGACAACTTACAGAAAAAAAGGGGGGTTTTAATTGGGCTTATTTTCTGGAGGGCTAGTGTTTATGATGGCAGAGTGAGGTCATGGAGGAAAATGGCTGGAACAGCACCTAAGAGCTTCCATCTTGATCTGCAAGCAGGAGCAAGAGCACAAACTCAAAATGGCACAAGTCTTTTGATACCTCAAAACATGCTTCCTCCTGCAAGGTCATACTTCCTAATCCTCCCCAAACAGCCACCAGTTGAACAGCAAGTATCCAGATGTTTGCTTCTGTGATGGTGATTCTCATCCAAAACAGCACAGCCAGGCTTCCTTCGGGTACTTCACAGATGTCCTTTCTTTTTATTAGCATATATCCGCTGTACAAAATTGTGTATTTCATTATGATGTTTACAGACATATATCATCAACTGTGGTCATATTAACTCACCCCCATTATTCTCTCTTGCCCCCCCCCCCGCATTGGTCCTCTTCTTCATCCCAGTTACTTTTATTTTTTTGGTTGTATATACATATATATTCTGCATACAAGAGAACATGCAATAGTTTTCATTCTGAGTCTCACTTAGCTTTCTCCAGTTGCAACCATTTTAACATATGCGACATAATTTTGTTCTTCTTTCTGGTTGAACAATACTCCACTGTATATGTGTACTGCCTTTTCCTTGCCCGTTAGAAATGTAAGATTGTGGTCTCTCAGCTCAGGAGCCTCTTCTGCAATGTGTTCTCATCACAGTCTGGTTACTGTGTGAGCAGGCAGATTAGACGCCCTGCTAGGAATTCTAGGAACTCATGACACTGGGCCTGCCTGTGGACAGTGGGCACTGGGTAGATGCTGCCCAGATGGAGACAATACTATTTAAAGAGAGTAACCTAATTTGTTGGGGCTTTGCTATGATTGAACGCAATTGTTTTGAATGAGCTTAATTTAAATTGAAATCGAATTTGTAAGGTCTGGGGGGATAAGGTTTTAGAAATAAAGAGATAAATTAGGTGGTTCGTGCTCTGTGTGGGGATCCTGTTAGTTCAGACTTGCTGTCTGTTTACTGCAGGTGCTTGTTTGTTTTACTTGTATTTGTCACAGCAGATTGAGGAGAATATGCTTCTGACTGAAAATGTTTTACAGAGCCAGTTGCCTTTGCCATCAGTTTATGTCCTGTTCCCACCTGTTTGGTATGCCAGCGGCTGCTATTCTTGAGGGACATTCAGGTACAGGGAAATCAAGAAACAGAAAACTCATTTTAAAAAAGAGTCAGTTCTTTAACCTCAAACATATTCATTTCCTTTAGAAAATGCAGGCAAATTAATCTGCCAAGCCATTGCATTTGGGTAGAGGCCCTCCTAAGTCCAGCTAGGAAACAAGGGTCCCATAGGTAAGAGGTACTCTGTAACAGCAGAAGGAGGGAAAATATGAGCAAAGAAGTCAAGACCACGAGGGGTGCACCCACCCACGGAGACAGTGGGGCTGATCTATTGTGAGCTCACCAAGGCCAGCTGGACTTTGACTGAAAAATCATGGGATAAAACTGGACTCTCTGAATATGGCTGACAATGAGGGCTGCTGAGAAGCCAAGGACAATGCCACTGGGTTTTGATCCTACTTCATGTTCTGGCTTTGTGGGAGCCTAGCCAGTTTGGATGTCCACCTTCCTAGACCAAGATGGAGCGGGGAGGACTTTGGACTTTCCACAGGGCAGGGAACCCTGACTGCCCCTCAGACTGGAGAGGGAGGGGGAGAGGAGTGGGGGGGAGGGGGAGAGGGGAGGGAGGGGGAGGGAAATGGGAGGCGGGGAGGAGGCGGAAATCTTTTTTTTTTTTTCAATAAAAAAATTATATTAAAAAAAAAGAAAAAAGAAAAGGAATGAGACCATTTAACTTGCTGGGGAAGAAGCCTCCAGGGCCTCCTTCCATGTCCTAAGCACAGCAGTGGGGAAAACCCTTCAACTAACAGCTCTGAGATCATCATTCCACCACAAGATTTGCCTGTGCCAAGGAGGTGCTGCAGGCAGATGGCACTGGGTGCTGGCATGATCCAGACTGGACTTCAGAACCAACAGCCTAGCAATAAGAAGTTAGGTACAAGTAGGTGTTCTCGAAGGCAGGTTTGCTGGAGAGAGGCCTTAGGTGACACAGAGGTGTGGTGTTAATAGTCAGCCAGGCATCAAGTGTAGGTATGGCTCTGAGGCCAGCTGCTTTTCCGTCTCCCGTTGACAGAAAGGACTCTTATCTTGAGCCAGTGCTACTTATCTGTCAGCCTCTAAGTTTTTTATCATGTCCATTTTATCAAAGAGAATGGCCGAGGTCCTGGCCAGTCAGACACCAGAATCATGCTTAGACTAAATATCATGATTTAGGCTGCATTGTCCTCCTTTGTATCACAGGAGATATCAGTATTCCATTTGAACAATGATAGGAAGTTTCCCTTTAAATTAAAGTAAAACCAGTGAGTCAAACTGAAGAAAATTTGCAAGTAAATCATAGCACAAATGTAAGCATAAGAAGTCTGGAATGTGGAAATCTCTGGAACACAGGATTCTCCCGAGCCTGATGTTATGCAATAATAATAATAATAATAATAATAATAATAATAATAAAGCTAATGGGAGGAAGCACAGTTGAGAGAAAACTTACATGCAGGATAGAGAAATTTCTCACAACTCCATAAAAGGCAGATAAATAACTCAATTAATAACAGGCAGAGGACCACACATTTCTCCACAGAAGAAATACACATCTAATGAACTTACAGACATTTAGTATCATTAACTGTGAGGTCCAAGCTCTGATACAAGAACAGAGGAAGGAGAGTCTCAAGAGGCTGGGAAGAGTCCTAAGCAGATAAGATAGACTCTGTTCACCAGCACCCAGGCCGCTAGACACCCAGACATAATCCAGCGTACTCAGGCTACACACAGGCACATATGCAGACAGGCACAAAGGCCACAGGTTGTCACACACAGGTATTGTCAAAGGTCAAAAGGGGAAGACCTCTGCCCTGAAGGCTGTATGTATACAGAATCACACAACAGTGGCATTTTAGTAGGGATAGTTGTATAACAGATATCATAGCATCATTTGGGGTTCTCCAGATGTTTGAAGTTAGCCATGTTTTTGCTAACTCATGTCATGTCCCTCCCTTGCTAAGCATTAGTAATCCTGTCCTATGCCTGATAATTGTGTCCGTGCCATGGCGTTTAAAATTAAACAGAAGCTATGCATTCTGATGCCTTCACTAGCCATTATGGAAATACAAACTCCAAGCAAAACTACAACGATATAGAACTTTATTACATGGCCCTTTCTTGAGAGATGTGAACAAAAACCTATTTATGCCACATAGGGTACCAGTGGCAAAGAAATGATTCCATCCAAACACATCTCGGTGAATTAATATATTTATTGTATGTATAAGTGATCACCCAAGAGTTGTATCACCCACCGATGTTGGGCAAAATCTGCAGAGATGGAGTCATCCCTTCAGCTAAGCCTCCACCTCCTATTTACTCTGCCTGCCACTGCTCAAACACAGCTGGAACAGGATTATACACATCTAAGGGTAAGGCAGAAGGAAACAAGTGGCTAGAATCTCGATGAGGGTCTCCTGGACCCCCCCCCGAAATAATCCTAAAAAGCCCTATCTTATGAAGACCTTATGTAGGTATTCACAGCTGTTCTGATTTCAAGATGGCAAATTGCCATACCATGTCTGGAGGATGGTGTTCTACTACATATTACATGCTTACTAAAATGGATATAACTTTTAGAAAGAATAACAAGTGTGAGTCTCTGAAAGATTTGGAAACCTCATACACTTCAGGTAGGAATGCAAAATGAGACAGTAACATTAGAAAACAGCCTGACCTCTCTTTAAAAACAAACATGCTTTATATCCTATGGCCAAGAAACCTCACTCCTATATATGTAACCAGGAGAAGTGAAGAGCATCCATGCAAAAGTGTGTACACAAATGCTCATGGCAGCATTATGCACAATAGAAAAGAGAAGCAAACAAAACATCCATTAGCAGATGAATGAACAAATGTATAACCTTTTTTAAGTTGTAAAAAGAATAAAGTGTTGGTACATAGCTCAACACAGAAGCTTTGATATCGTCATGCTAAGTAAAAGAAGTTAGACTAAATGACAGCATACATAATGCCATTTATATAAACTATCCAGAAAAGGCAAATAAGCTGAGGAAGAATGTGCATTAGTATCTAGGGGGGAATCAGGAAAGTCAGCCTAATGGACGTATACTTTCTTTTGAGGACAATATAAATGTTCTGGAATATAGTAGTTAGCAACCTATGAAAAGATTAAAGTTATATTTTCAAGGGATGGGATGTGCTGACCTCTGAGCTTTTTTGTTCCTATAGGTTGCCTTCTAGAGCTAGACTGACCTTGAGCTTTATAGATTTGGAGCTGGAACAGCAACCAATTACATACCAGGCCTTAATTTCCCCTTCTTTAGCAATGAAGGAAACAAACTACTGGGGAATTTAGGCAAGCTCACATAATTTCATGGTTTAAAATATGGGTTTTGGTGCTAAATCCTCTGGGGACAGAATTCTAGTTTCCACTTCAAGTCTGTGTGACTTGGACAAACACTTCAGCTTCTATATCAATTCAGGGAAATGTCAGCACCACCACCCCAGTACAATCGTGAGAATTAAATGGAAAGTTCTTTAGATAGAGCCTGACACACGATGGCTGCTTGATAAATGGATGCCTCAGACAATGACTTTCACCAGCGATGGCCTCATGTGATCACCTCCTTCTTCCCATCTAAAACTGTGTATACTGTACCTGACTCTGGAGCTTGTAACACAAAGGGGGAAAGTTACTCTGTTGTCGCAGAGATTTTGTTCAAGAGAGCATGACTCCACAAGCCTAAAATGTTATTTCCTGAATCTGAATTCCTTTATTTCCAGCTAAGTTCTTTGCAGTGGAGCCTGTCTGGCCCAAATCCTCAAGGAAGGACCCTTTCAAGCCAACCAAAGCTGGAAAGGATCCTGCCAGAGTCTGACACGTACACAGTCTTGGCTTTCCCATAAATTTGGGGGGAAATCTGTGCTAAATGGTGCCTGGAGCTCTTCTGGTTCTGACATCAGGACCATTCCTTGTTGCCTCTATTTCTCTCTGCATATAGAGGCACAGTCAAGCCTCTCTGTGAACCATCCTTGCTGCATGCTTGTACTTCCGTAATGACGAGCCCACTTGTGTAGCTCTCATTTGAACACTCACTGTATCACTGAATCTCTAAGGTACAACAGAAGTGTTTGGGGCTCTGCTGAGGTTCCATTCAGGAAAAAGTGATCCCTTGTTGAAGTGAATATACTTAGATGCTAACCTAAATAGGATTTGATTTACTGTCTCCTTGCTTGCAAGCAGGTGCAAATGTGGTTCTTTTCTTTTAAAATGCACTGTGGTAACTATATATTCCCTGACTAGATTAGCCATTAAATTTTTTAGATTTATTTTATCTATGTATTTTGCCCATGTGTACTATTTACATGTAGTGCCTGTGAAGGCCAGAAGAAGACATTAGACCTCTTGGAAGTGGAGTTACAGATGGTTATAAACCATCATATGGGTGTTGGAAAACCAATGTGGGTCTTCTGCAAGAGCAGCAAGTGCTCATATCCGTTGAGCCATCTTTCCAAACCTATGTTAGCCATTTTTAGAAGGCAGTTGAGTAACACTGAGTACAGTCACATTGTTGTGTAATCATCATCCTTGTACAATCACAGAACACTGTCATGGCAAACACTAGCTCCTCCCTCAGACCCTGGTAAATACCTTTCTCCCTTCTGTTTATATGGATTTGATGATTCATAGAAGTAGAATTTTACGTTTTTTTTTTCCTTCTGTGGCTGATGTCCCAGACCATAACATCATAAAAGGCCATATATTTTGTAGTGTATATCAGAACCCCATGTATTTTTAAATGTCAAATAGCCCTCACTCTTATGGCTACTCCATAGCATGTCTGTCCACTTATTTGTGGGAGACTTGTGTTCCTTCTATCTTTAGGCAATTTTGAATCGTGTGGCTGTGAACATTCCTCTCCAGGTGTTTGTCTGAACATCTGTTTCTCTGTGAAATGGCATATTCTTAGGAGTGGAATTGCAGGCCATGTGATGATTCTAAGTTTTTGTGGAGCTGTTAAGCTGGCTTTGACAGTAATTCCTAGTATTATTGTGTTTTACTAGACCATTATCTTGTTTATTAGGCCATTCATCAATGGATGTTTGGGCTATTTCTCGAGACTCTTTTATATAAGGAGCCCAGTGGTCTGGGAGAGAGGATCGGGCACAGGAAATGAAAGGATCTGAAGCAGGGCCTCTCCCCTCCCCCTTTGATTGCCTCTCAGCCTCCTTCTTCAGCTGTCCCCAGCTGGGGAAAAAGGAAATCAGAAAGATCCTTAGGGAAGTTGGGGTGTTGATCTGAGGTTAATGAGGCTTTCCATGTGTGCCTTTCACAGCATATAACAGTTATTCCCTCAGGGGGATACAATTCCCCCTGGAAGATGGGCGCTGGGATCTTCTTCACTTTAGGAACACTTCCACCAAAATTCACTCAACTCTTGACCCAAAAAGCTTTGAGAAGGCCTTCCTGTTTCTCAGAAAGTAAGTAACTAGTGAGGACAGGGAGGTTTCAGCATGTGTCTTCCTTTGCAGAAGGCTTTCCTGTTAGGAGGCGGCTGGGCTGGTGCTGAGGCTAAGAGGCAACAATGGCTCCCCGGTGTTACTGCATATTAAGTACAATTGTAGTCATTGGAAACACTGTAATGGACTTTTAATGTTACCTGCAGGTCAGATCTGAAATAACTGACTGCATCCACTTTAGCTGAAGGAAAGCCTATTCTAAAACTATTTGTCAAGGATCTTGAGTGTGTATGTCTGTGCGTATGTGTGTGCTTGCATGTGTGTGTGTGTACATACTTGTATTTATGTGGTTTATGTGTATGCACTTGAGTGCCAGGTTATATTTTGAAATTGCAAAATGTTTCCTTGTCTCTCCACTAAACAGTGCCCATATCCAGAGCTACAACTGCCCAGTCTTCTGAAGCATTTGCTGACAGGCTCTCAGCCGTTATCTGAGTATCTCTCCCCCAGGGATGTCCTGTGTACTGCGAGCTCTTTTGCTATAGTTAAGACAGATGGGAAGGCAGTGACTCAGGGTCCCAGAATTACAGCATAGGCTTTTGTAAAGCAAAGTGATTCTACTTCAGGATATTTCAGGTAATTTGGGAAGACTGTGTCAGTATAGTAGGAGGACATGGGCCTGCTTTTCGTCCCAGCAGCCTGGCTCCCGGCCACCCAGCTCCCAGCAGCCTGGCTAGCTTAACCCCTGAAATAACTACACAAAAACTATATTCATTTAAATCACTGCCTAGCCATTAGCTCTAGCCTCTTATTGGCTAACTCTCACATCTTGATTTAACCCATTTCTAATAATCTGTATTTCACCACAAGGTCGTGGCTTACCAGGAAAGATTCAGAATGTCTGACCTGGTGGCTGGCTCCATGGTGGCTCTCTCTCTGCCCTTCTTCCCAGCATCCAGTTCTGTCTACTCCGCCTACCTAATTGCTGCCCTATCAAAAGGCCAAGGCAGTTTTCTTATTCAACCAATGAAAGCAACACAAATATAGAAGGACCTCCTACACCATGCCAGTATGTACTCATCCTACCTCATAGGCCCAAATCCAGGGAGGAACTACTAATTTTCTATTGAAATCCTTAGTGTTGAGAGTTCTTTTAGTTTTCAGTGGTTCCACAGGAAGTTCCTTCAGGTAATGCTTGAAAAAGAAGGTCCATGCACAAATCAGGCAAACCTAAAATGGACTCTGTCTCTGGCTAAAACATGGTTCACTTCTTTAGAGAAAGTGATTGACATTCTGGTCAGTTAAACTCATGGCTAGTGGGCTAGATGGCATTGTTTTCTATAGTGAAGATAAGAAACAAAACATAACAGCTGGAGAACATGGAACCCAATGCCAGGATATGCACTGGGAGTAGCTGGACTAATAAATGCAGGGCTATTGCTAGAAACCCTCCTCTTAGGGACCGTAGGAGACAAGGCCATGATGGTGGACTTGGTGAAGACTGTCCAGTAAACCAGAAGTTGAATGAATAAGACAGTCACCCTGATGCTTAACAGATCAGGTACTCTGCAGAGGGCCCAGGTAGACAAGACTGGTTCTGGAGAAGGCCCCCCCAGGGGGGGGGCTGATTTAGGATCATTGTTTGTGATACACTGGTTCCCTCCTTCTTGTCTAGCAGGTGTGACTTGCATGGCAACACTACCGCCTGTGGTTGGGAGTCCCTGTGGAGATGGGACCCTCTCCACTACTCTACACCTTACCTTTCTCCTGCCTGCGGTCTACCTAGGCTCTTTTCTGTGAATACCCTCAGAGCAGGAAATGAGATGGCATGAGACAGCAATTTTGCAAAGTGGTCTTTTTCCTTTGCCTGCTCTCTGGAGAGTCTGGCAAGGTGAGGGGAGAGCAAATGCAGTGCTGATTGCTCCTTGGAGTCTTTGAAGAAATTTGAGTCTGTTGGGAAATTCTGGGGAGGAGGCCCCTGGTTGAATGGTCAAAGCAGGTAAGGGGTCCCTAAAGGGAGAAATACCCACCCTATTAGGCTGAAATGTAAATACAAGCTTTGCATTAATAAACAAGTCGACATGAATAATTTAGTCCAGTGGTGCTTTTTGTTTTGATCCTGACTGGGAAGATTGCAGCAGCACTTAACAAACAGCCGCTAGTGGCTTCCTCTGTGGCCAGGACATGCCCCAGAGTGGTGGGATATGCCCCTACTCAAGCCTGTGCATTCCCAATTAACACTTTTCAAAATGATATTTACGGTGCTTTTTATCTTTATTTCTAATGAGGTTTCTCCTTCCCTGCTGTCTTACTACAAAGCTTGATGCTGTCTGAGTATGTTCATATGGTGCTTGAGTGCGTTATCTGGCCTTGATTGGTGTTTGGGGAGCTGGTTAAATAGATTACATGGGGGTTACCTTGGCAACTGTCTTCACTGATTTAGCAATGCGGTTCATTCTTGGACACAGGACTCTCAGCAACTCTGCGATCCCACCACTGTGCGTTAATCATTAACACCGAGTTGGACATCAGCTCTGCCAGGCAGCAGCCAGGAGAGGAACTGGGGACAGGCTGAAAAAAGCCTGCTTCTGAGTCTTGTTAGCCAGCACTGAGGAGCCTACAAGGAACCCTAAGAGTAGAGCCACCAGATAAAAAGATGGCAAGAAGCAAGGCTGGGGCCTGGCTATCCTTTTGCCCACAGTTTTCAAGACCATGAGCAAGCTCCCAAAGCTGGTACCTTTGGGATGCATGTAAACTTGTAGAGATGCTACCTGTTTTCTTTCCTAAGCTCTCAGGGTAGCTATGTGTGCTGAGATTTGGGATCAGTCAGTTCGTACCCTGGCCCAACCTGATGCACAGAAGAAGAATCAGGATACATGATGAAGTATCTGGTCCACCCTTCCCTGAAACTTTGGGCAAGTTTCCCCAACTCCAGAAGACTTGGCTTTCTTTTCAGTTGACTTCATGGGATGTCAGTAGTGACTCTTTCCTAGCACTGATGTGGCTATATAGAGCGCTTGACTGAGAAGAGGTGCCAGCCAATGTGTTGTTTGCAATGCCCCAGCTCTGTGACTTTACAGAGTAGGTTTCTAACCACTATGCTGAAATAATTCTAGTTTTTTCACTGAAAGCCAAAACTTCCCCTGTGCCAAAAGAATTATTGGGTTTCTTTTATGGATGAGAGTGAGTCACTAGGTAGCTAAATGGCCCAAGCTGCACAATTGCTGAAGGCAGAACTAGGATTCTAATTCAGAGCAGCCTAATCCCTGGCTAAATCTGCAGTACTGGATCTATCCAGAAGCAATCAGCCTGCTAGAGATAGCCACTGCCAGGAAACTAAGGGTCCTGAGGTGGTATATTGGGGCCCAAGGAAGAAGAAAACTAGAGAACCAGCCTACGGGGCCTTCTAGCCTATCTAACTCAACATCAAGTGAGAAGGGCTAGCACACAGCCAGAGCATGAACTCTTCTACTGTCTTCAACTTGTTGGCTGTGGGGACTGTGTGAGAAAACCAGAGGGGTCCACCTAGCACACCCATGTGCTCAGGTATGATATTTCAAGTTTGCAAAGCAAGCTCTGGGCCATATTTTTCCTTGACTGAGTCAGTAACACAAGGATGGAAGATAGCAAGGAATTAACTTATCTTCGCATTTGATTACTGAGGTCAAGAGAAGTTTTCTCATTGACAATGTACTTTCTATGCATGCTATTGTGTTGACTTGATACTGCAACATTAGCAAAAGTTGCAAACAGCCTTCAAAGAGAATAAGTATGTAGACAGATGGCCTTTCAAGTCTTGGAATTTATGGCTGTCCAATCTGCACTAGTTGTACTGAGGGATGAAGTAAAGATGTAGATAGGAAAGAGCTTGCACTGCTTTTATAAACCTCACATGCCCACTGCTCCCTGCCCATGTGCCATGAGGAGAAAGCATGGGCTGTAGAGCCAAGCAGAGCTGAATTCACACCTGACTTGGCTATTGTTTCCTCCCTGAAAATTGGTTTCCTGTAATAATAGCTACTTTACTAGGTTGTTATAAAGAATAGAGATAATGTATGCAAATTTCTTTATCACATAGATGATGGAATACCCTTGAATATTTTAAAAGCAAAGCTAGCATTGGATCTATGTTTTCAGAGCACGGAAAGAGAGAAGGAGACATAGGAAAGTCTAACAATAATCTAGGCAAAATGATGATGGTTTGGAACAGGGTAGAGTAGAGGACTTGGGGAAAGCAGCAGATGGACTCTAGATATAAATAAGGGATTAGAAAGTAATGGCGGGGAGGAATGGCCTTCAGCTTTCTGACTTGGCCTTCTAAGTGACTGGTGGTATGATGGCATCTCACTTGATATGGGAACACTCAGGAAGTGGCAAGCCTAAGGAATTTGGAGGTAATACAATCAATTTGGGACAAGGTGGAAAAGGAATCCATAAAGCATGCAAGCTTAATTGACTATATGGACCATGACTCTGAGAGCTGAGGATAATAATGTAGGACAATGAAGGGGCAGAAATGTGTTTATTAAGACCTTAGGACTGGCTCCAATTGCTCTGGGCCAATGAGAGCACCCAAAAGCACCAACAGTGTCTTAAGACAAAGAACAATAGGGTTGTTCATAGAATTTAAAAGGTCAGCTCCTAAAACTAACAGAATGAATTTCAGAGAGGCCATATGCAGGGCACCAGTGAAGAAGTCTTGATAGGTGTTATAGGGCAGAAATTATGGCTACCTAAGTTACTATTGTGGTGGTGAACCTAGAACGTGAGAGCTAGGGCCTAGACTTGGAGAGGCTAGAATGGACAGCACTTGGTAACTTAATGGCTGTTGGCAATGAGCAAAAAGGAGTCTAAGATTACTCTGGGTTCCCAACTTGAATAGCAGGACACACAAGAAGCTCTATACTAACTTGATGAAAACCAGAGGGGATAAAGGTTTCAGAGGACCCTGCCTAATTGGAGGGGCCTTCACATTTCTCAAGTAGATCATAAGTAAGCCACACATAATGCTCAGGAAAGGACACAGAGAGCAGAGTAAAGGGAAGTCTCCCAGTACCATCATCAGTTCTTTTGTGGCACTATGAACATATGCCTGCCCTTAGGTGGATGCATGCAGCCTGTGGGTCAGGACAGTCCTGTGAGCCAGCAAGTTGTTGAGAAGAAAGAAAGGAAGAAGCATGGTCTTGTTTTCTAAGCCCTTCCCTGGCCATTGGCTTATGATACTCCTGGTCTTTAAAAAACAGAACAATTCTTTTGGTGATTTGACAGTTGGGGGAAATAGAGGCTCAGAGGAGGAAATGGGAAGAGTAGGCCAATAGAACTGTTACTGGATGAGAAGTTATGCCTCCCAGTTCACTGCAGGTTTTGCTTTATCTTTCAGTCAGGCAGCTGTGTACTTGGACTGGTCTCCTGTGCTTCTCAAAAAAGATTATTCATTTCAAAGAGGTTGATGAAAATGTACAGTTGTCAGCATGCTACAGTTAAGAATCATGCCTTCTGGTATGAGTATTTATACTAGGTAATTAGGAAATGCTATCAGAACACTACTAGGCAACTATAGACCCACCTCCTAGAACCATGGACTATGCTCATAATCTAGGGGTCTATGAAGTATGGCTCAGTAACATGTGTAAAAACTTGTCACATGAAAATCAGATGATCCAGAGGTCAGAGGGTCAGCACTCTGTCTTCAAAGTGTTTCCCGGACCTGCCCCAGGCACACCCAACCGACTGCGCTGATTTACCACTAAGATCAATGAAGCAAAGAGAATTCCCACTTCTCCCACTTGTCGCACCAAGTCTGAAATCATGAGTTAGAGGAAAGTGGAATTGTGACCTTGGGTCTCATTTCACTTTTACTCTATCATCTTGGATATTGAACACATATGTCTTAGCCTTTTAGCCTGACTTAGATCATTATAGAAAGAGGGGAAACAAATTGCACCAAATCCCAAGGATTCAAGGACACAGGAATCCTAAGCTATGAAAGATAACATTTGAGAAGAAATCAGAACGCCACAAAAATAGGAATGTTATTTGTTGGACATCAGCTCATTTCTTATGGAAAAAAATAAAATGAACTGAGAACTTTCAGCCTAGTGGGGTGCAGAGAGTTACAGCAAAGACCATCTCTGCTGTTCATCCTTAAATAAATAGCTGCTGTTCGTGCTTGTTAAAATGTAAAATTCCCAGATCTAAATGTCAGAGAATTCTAGGAAAAATTGCAAAACCATTACTTCATAAACATGTAATTGTGCTATTACTGCTAAATGCGATGACATTCTATAAATATCGCAGTTCAGGCCTCATAGTCTATAAATAGACCCAATTAATCACCGGAAATATATTTTATTTTTTGAATACTAATGTAGTAATTACAGAGTCCCCATTTTCTGCTGCCAGTGTCCATTCTCCATTTTGTTAGTATCTTTTCCTTCTCAGGGACTCACTGTGGGTCATAAATCTTCTTCAATAAGTATGAAGACAAGGGCAATGATGAGGGCATTGGTTCTATTTTCACAGCCCAGCCTAGAACCCTGAAAAAAGTTCAAATTGTACTCCTGAGGGCTGCACTTAACACTAGAATTGGCAGATATCTATACATCTTACTGTACTGAAAGGTAAGGCAAGACAACTAGATTGCCTCTTCCTAAGCACCAAAGCCAAACTGGAAGACTTCATCATAGGGTGAATCAAAGTAACTTAAGTTGAAGCTCTTAAATTTGTCATTATGTTTTCCCAGAGTCCCCTGTTTGTGTCTGGTGGCTATACATGTTCACTAGACCATAGACTTGGCTGCTGTGTAGCTTAAACATGTGTCTCCATTTACACAGTGAAAGCTATTGGATGGCTTGTTACAAAGTAGAATGCATTTTTACCCTTACGTAGAATGAAGCCTTCGGTGTGGCAACACAAGTTCTCTGGTCAAGAACATATCATGAAAAACGTTGGTTTTTTTTGGGGGGGGGCTCATTTTCCCTATTTATAAAATTGCAAAGCAATGGGGCTGTTATAATTGTGTCAGTTAAACCAGGAGATACTCATTCTAATCCTGAAATCTCCTTGAGTCATGACTTTGGCAAGTTTGTTCCCTGTCTCTTGAGCTAGTGAAAGAAAGATAAAATCTTAGTCCTTTGATCAATGTCATAGGTTTTCATAAGGACTCAATCAGGTCATCATGTCTTCTAGGGAGCTCCCTGGAATCCCTCTCTGAGCAGCTATGCTATTAGACTTGGGATTTCACCAAGGTAGTATCTGCAATCCAGTTACACAGCTGAACTGTAAACATAGCTCTAGATACTGAAATTCCAGAGTGTATGAAGGACCAGTGGGAGAGTGGGTGGGTATTGTCCTAAGTTAATAAAATAGGCATACATGAAAAATAATTACGGGAAAGAGGAAGAAAAATCTTGATAAGTAACAGAACAAACATGATTTGGGTACTAAACAGAATTATTATGGCGTTTACTGGTATTCAGAGTAAAACCAAAAACAAAGTACATCAGATCCTATATGAGTGTTTCTAAGATCAGCTTTTTTTCCATGGGTGCAGTTCTGCCAGGAGTTGTGCTAGTGAACTTACTGGGATTTTTTTAAAACTTAGTTTTATTATATATGTGGTGTGGGAAGCCCTTCTGTCTATATAAATAAAGTTTAAGTTTTCCACAATGAACAATAAATTTTCCTGCAGTAATCTTTGAAGTTTCCAGGAAGAAGATGGGGCCCCACAATGACTCCATGATTGATATGATGTCATGATGCTGATGGTGCTCCTCTAAGACTGGTTTTGGATACCAGCTGCTCAAAATGATTCCAACTCGTTTAGCTGAAATGGTGTACCTTATTACAACATTCTGACCAGAACTTCAGAAAAACTCTACTGAGTACTCAGAAACTATTTGCAATTATACCAGACAGTAATCTTGAAACTTAACCATCATTTTACTTTTACAGAATCCCATAGAAAGAACATCGCCCCCATGACAGCTGGAAGTAATTCTAGAAGACGACATCTCCTCTTCCAGCCAAGTTTGTCTTCAGGGTTAGGGACATCAATTAGGGGCTGATTATAACTGGTATATGGTTGGGGGTTGGGGTAGAAATCATGTAGGCTCAGGGATCTCTTTGAAGAAAAAGAGAAATTGGATGGTATAAAGGTAGATTAGTGTGAACTTATACTAAAAATAATAGTGAGTAATAGAGTGAATACTTGTGAGCTATTATTTATAGGCAATTTACCTTGATATAGACTCTTATATAGTGATACAAATTCAAATTATATTGAGTATGCTCCTATTTCTGTTTACAATATTTGCATATCTAGGCAAAAAACTATTTTGTCATATTGTATGTATGCATGCTTCTACCTCTGCTTAAGACATTATGTAAATTGATACAACTTTAGGATACATGTATCATATTGCACTGTACATTTCTACCTCTGATCAAGATACTTATACATTGTTTACATTTTGAGGTCATTGTCCTCATTTGCTGCACAGTTGTTTAAAGATTATTTAATATTCTAATATGAAGTCTTAGTCTTTAAGCTATATAGGTATTAAGTATTATAGATTAATAGTCATCCATGATTATCATACTTATAGTTAGACTAATCAGGTTCTTTAGATACATAGAGATTGTATTCTGCATAGCAGGTAATTTTCAACCACTTCAATGAACTGTAGAATATGGCATTTAATAACTTAGGATTCTGTTGATGTTAGACATGATTGCTCCTGGAAGCACCGATCTATTCCCAAGAAAATATTAGGCACCAAAGACACTCCACTTGGACCTTGTTTTTTTTCTTGACAAACTGGCTTTTGGGCATGGAACTATCCATGCCTCAGCCATTGACAAAACACATGGTGTCCAGACAGGCCAAGCAGGATACAAGTAAAAAGACAGTCATGTCAAATCTTGCCAAGACAGGGTAAGATGGTTCTGAAAATTTTCTTGCCTCTGAAAGTAGTCTGTCAGTTATTCTAGGCCTTAGCCAAAGTTGGTTGTTCCAATGTTACAAATGAAACTTTGGGTGACTACCCAGGTAGCCAGTTGTCTCTGTCATTTTTTGCACATTTTGGAAGTTGCTTGATTGCACTTCCTGTTTACTCAAGTAATATTATCTCCCTTCTCAGGTCTTTGATGGGGTTGAAAATTAGATAGTCAGTTACATTCCTCTCCTGACTTGGCCAAGCTATTTCTAATTACAAGACTTAGACTCCTTAGGATTGGATAATTATTGAAACATTTAGCATATGTTTCTTGTTTGATATTGTTTATGCTGGTTGTAATTCTAATTTTTATACTTGATATTTGTTCTTATTGTATATAGTATTGTATTAGGCTTAGATCTCTTTATTTAAATAAAAGGGGAGGTGCTGTAGAAACTCCTTCAGCCAGTAGCCTTTAAGATACCAGCTCACTTGGGTGTGGCCTCTTATACTATAAATGCCAACATGAAGCAAGTGCTCACTCTCTCTCCTGGCTTCTGGATTCAGTTCCTGTCCCATTCATGCAGAGGACTAAGATCTGTGAGTCTACCCCTAAATAAATAACCCTTTATTTACTCAGTTCTGAGTGTGGTATTATTTTATAGTGTCCATCATCATATATGTGAGGGTAGAAAGAGCTTGAAAGAGAGAGATGTAGCCCACAGCACACAAGTGGAGGTCAGAGGACAACTTTGTTGGGTCAATTCTCTTCTTCTACCTTCACATGGATCCCAAAGATCAAATTTAGGTCATCGGGCTTGTGTGGCAAACACCTATAAACCACTGAGTCATCTTGCTGGTCCTTCACTATTTTTGTGACTCATGGTTATGAGTTATGTTTCCCCAAATGAGAAACTATTTCCCCTTCAACAAATATGCCTCTTTTCTTTAACTAAGAGCAATTTATTTCAGTGGTAGGCATTGGTGTTCACCTAGTGATATGCTAGCTCAAGGGACAACACAAGGCTAAAATCCACAAGCTGAGTGAGATAGAGAACATCCTGTCAGGTCTCAGGGAACTTGTATTCAGGAGGAAAGGAAATGTCACATGGCATCTCAGAGCAACAGCTTTCCAGGGGAAAAGATTTTTATCTCATTGTCTAATGCATACCCAATCCTCAGGGTAAGGAAAGGCTGGCTAAAGCATTTTTACGCAAACATAAGTGACCAAAGATTTATCCATCCCCAAATGGCCAGCAACAGGATGTCCACATAACTTCAGTTATAGTGCCTCTGGAACTGGCTGTATCGTGCAAGTCGAGATAGCAAGCCTCATACATGGAACATATGTGAGCAAGTTCCTAATGCAGTGGTCTGAATTCCATGTGTCTACATACATTGGGCTACAGAAGCAATGTGAGCACCAAGTCCCTTGACGACATAAGCCTTTAATGAGATTTTTTCATGTTCCACTCATTGCCCATACAGAAACATAGCTGGAGGTTTATTCCATAGAGCAGGTCAAGGTGTCTACTCCATCTTTGACAGAAGATCCAGGCACTAATGAAGCCAGTTGCTGGCATCAGAGTTCACAGTCAAATGAGGAAGATAATCATGAAAAATATAGTTCCAAGTATATAATAGAAAACATAAGACTACCTCTTTTTAGACAGAGTCTTACTGTGTAGTCCTAGCTGATCTGGGACTTGATTTGTAGACCAGACTGACCCTGAATTTGCAGAAATCTACCTGCCCCTGCTACTGAGTTCTAAAATTAAAGGTCTGTGACCCCATTCATGACCATAATTTTCTTTTAATTGGAGCCCAATGACTAGAGAAGCATAGTAGACACTGGCAGGACATGAAGGCGGAGAGACTTTGGGAACTTTCTATACATACCATACTACTCCTATTTTGTCGTGAGAACAATGGGAAGTCTTGAGAGAGTTTGGATAAGAGAAATGGCATATGTGCTCAGGACCAGATGCTTGGCACACTTGGACTGCAATGTGTAATGCAAAAATGCCAGAGAAAAAGTTGTGTGCCTGGAAATGTTGCAGGTAATGTGGCTCCCTATTGGTTGAGTGACTAGACAGCAGCAGGCAGCAGTGTCCACACAGGAGATGAACAGATTTTCATCTCTGGATGCTGAAAGAACAACCATAAATAGTCAAGAGCTGTCTGTGTTCCATGGGCACAGCACTTTCGGGATCCCCAAATATGTTATGCTATGCTGCTTCCTACCAAAATCTGAGAGATTAGCCGGACAAAGTTCAAAAATTGTCAAGGACCCTGCTAAATTATACAGATTATCACGAGAATGGAGAGAGATAAGGAAAGCCATGGTTCACTTCCAGGTATTCAGATTCTACAACCAGACATTTGTTCCAGGTGCCTTATCACTGAGTATTGGAGTCCCCTTTTTCAGACAAACCTGTCTGTAGAACTAGCAGTTAGACAATAACTAACACATAAAAGCAAGTAACACTATGGTCCTAATACTGTCATTGACCTGTCTCCTTTGTCTTGGGATTCCACGGTGGCTTCCCTCACCAGTCTACCCATCTGCTGTACGTGTGGGCCTTTTGCTTTCATCCACCTTGATGCACTTTTCCACTGGAGAACCTGAGTGTCCCCAGAAGGCCATCTGTCTCCTTGTTATCTTTGTATAGAAATTAGCTTAGAGATATCAGCCAGCAGATTAAAAAGTGCATATCAGATCTGTGAAAATCTCTTTCCTTCCAGATTTCATTTCTGATCCTTCAAGAAACTTCTGCTATATTTTTTAAAATGATGGATTTTCTTCCTGTTTGATCCTGGGGGAAGATGACACTTCCTAAGACACAGTCTGGTGAGGCTCTAACTTGGGGGATGGTGAAAGGCTATAAGTCTCTTCACCATACCTTCTAGGGCTGAAGCTCTAGTAGACATCAACTGTAAATTCTTCCAGTCCTTGCCTCCATTCTCAGTTTGTTCTGCTTCTTAGCCCAATGGTCCCTAACAGTAGCCCCTTCTCTGGAATTGGTACCAAGCACAAGGAGCATGGCACAAGATTTCAATAACTTTGCTATGGGAATCTGGAGAGCAACCGAAGCCTAGATTGACTATCCTGCCCCTGACATAGAAAGCTGGGTATAGATAGTCAAAGTGCATGGTGTTGATTAAATCACTGATCAAATCCATTAAATGGGCTCAAAGCCCATACTACAGTGTCCTATCAGTTGAACACCCCCAATCCTAGTTTCTAGGGGTTAAAATGGAACAAAGCATCACTTGTCACAGTTGCTTTACTCATCAACTATTATCTCTTCTAACCCAGAAAGGTAGCGGACCATGAGTAGGAAGGAATAGAACTCCATGATGATTTGAAACTTGTAATTCTCTGAAACAGCTCAGTACAAGAGCTCAAAGATTAGCTGTGGCAGGGGAACAAGTACAGTGCAAGCTGTGTTTCAGATTCGTCTCTCTTGTAAATAAACCTGGACCTTTTCAGCTACACCACACTGTTGGGTACTAAGGAACACAGGTAGCTGGCAGGGTCTGCTTGCTGGCTAGGCTAGCCTTCTAAAATTAGAGTAAGGAAACATCCTACTGCTGAAGAAAAGCAAGGAAATGCAGATAAGTTCCTATTTCAGACCAAATACAGTAATTTGTACAAACACAACTGTATTTGGTCAAGAGACCAACAAGAAAAGCAGCGAACTGCTCAGGAGGCAGTGAGCAGGTTGAGCAGGGAGATAACTTGAAATTGTAAGCTAGTGTCAACACAAAGAAGTTGTCTGTTCTGATTAGTCCAAAGGGATTCTTCTTAGGATACTTGGAGGGCATAAGAGCAAGAGTATGGGGACATTGAGGGCAGGTGAGGTGAGGTGGGCAATAGCTATTGCAAATGTACCTGGAACTCCCGGGGCAAGTTTTAGACCCAGATAGGAGGCCCTAACTAACACAGTCTGGACTGCCCCCAACCTTGGTCAGACAAGCTTCTTCTTATAATGGGTAGCAATCAATGCAGAAAACACAGAATTGCTCAATATCCTGAGAATAAAACAAACAAACAAAAATCCCTGAGTTCTCAGCTCTAATGGAATAGTTATCAATGCCATGCACCCCATGGCACATGCTCATGCAAACACACACCCTCACAAAGGCTCAGGGAATATTGCAGAAAGAATGCAAGAGCAGGCCAGGAGTGGCACAGCATGCTGTCTGTTAGATGTGACCTGGCTACCACACTCATATACTCACAGGAGTTATGCTTACCTGCATAAGGTCAAGCCAGCTGAAATTGAACGTGGATGGAAGGTCCTATCACTTACTGGGGAATTAGCGGTAGTTGATAGCTTCTAGGGGAAGGAGGCTCATTCTTTTTAAAGGTGTGACCATTGGTAGGTTTTCCATGCTCCAGTGGATGGCCCCACACGCATGCACATATGGGTAAGACTTACTAGACTTAGTGTGTTATCAAATGAAGAAAATACATGAAGCTGGGATGGGACATGTTGGGGGGGATATAGAAGGAGTTGGAGGAGATAAGTAGAATTATATATGATCATGTTACATTGCAAACATTTATGACCATCTCAAAAACAAAAAATAGAAAAAGTCATCTAGAGGCCTTTAATTGTAAAAATTTTAAAAACTAATGTACCCTAAGTTCTAATGGGTGAACACATAAACCAAGAGTCAGAAGCTCCAGTCCAGTATTTTCATTCTGAGTAGAACTGGAAAGTACAGCAAAAACCATGAAAACCCCTTTCCAGAAATCTTGTGCAGAAGAGTTAGATTGTTTAGAAATATGTCTGGCACAGGAATACATGCTGTCAGGTTGAGGGACAATGACCAACTAGCTACTCAAATAATATACTTAAGCCTCTGCTGTATATACTGACTTGGGTTGTAAGAAAATATTTATTCTAACCAGATAAAGAAAGAGAGGATTTTGGCCATAGGGGAGGGTAACTCATTCCAACTGGACTTGAAGTCTTGCCTTGAATAGACTCTGAAATCTTTGGAGTCCCCTTTTTGCTAGAACTTTGACGGACCAGCATGAAATAGATTGAGCAGGGTCACAACACTGAGCAAGTGGACTGAGGCCAAACTAAACTACATGGTAGATACCTGTCTCACAAAGATTTTTTTAAATACCTGATGTGGGGGCTGGAAAGATATCTCAGTGGGTAATAGTATTTTTCTCACAATCATGAGGACAGGACATGAGTCTGAACCCAGAACTCATGTAAATAGGTATGGCCTCATGTACCTGGAACCTCAGTGTTGTGAGAGATGGAGCCAGAGATATCACTGGGGCTTGGTGAATGTCAGGCTAACAGAAAAGAAGGAAGAACACGAGTTTCAAGTACAGGGAGAGATCCTGCCTCAGTGGAGAGGAGTGATAGTGGTGGGCATTTAATACCCTCCTCTGGCATCTCCACACATGTTTTTATGCATACATATGTATAAACCATACTCACAGATATATGTGTGTGTATATATATATTGAGGCTTTAATATGATATGTTCCAGGACTAAATTATTGAGGTTAAATAATGTTGTTTTCCCAGAAGCCACAGGCAAGGAGATGTGCAGCTGTCCTCAATCCATCCAGACCTTACATCTAATCAGTATGCATTGTTCGTATGCACTCAGCCCTAACTCCTGTCCCTGTCAATCAAGAGCATCTGTGATTTGATCTTAACTTCTCCACCTACACCTCTCTCTTTCAGTTTTCCTTGAGTTTTCTTTCCAGATTCTCTAACTATGCAGATAAAGATATTTTCACCTCTTTCTCTTTCTATGGCAATCCCACTAAACTTCCAGGCCTCTTGCAATGCCAACCCCTCCTCTAGGAGGCCTTCCCTGAGAGCAGGGCATAAACAGACACTGATTAACACTGTTTAAACTAGAGGAAATTCTCAAGAAAAGTTTGTGCCAATCTCTTTATGAATTGTACCTCATTATTAAGGAATTATTCTCTCATCTTCCTCTGCTCCCATTACGGTTTGTTTGTTCTTAGATCAAGGGACCCTTTCATCATTGGGGTTAATATCAGGGCTTAAGAGACAGATATTTCTGAGCTGACCTTAATTTCAACCCTGAAATTATCTATCAAACATGTATCGGTTACTTTTCTCACCGCTGCAGCAAAAATTCACAGCAGATGCTACTGAAGGAAGGACGGGTTTGGTTTCACCCATGGTGTAAGAAATGACAGTTTCTCATTTCTTAATGAGAACAATGGAGGTGGGCGTGAGAGAGTCACATTGTATCTAAAGTCAGGAAGTAAGGAGAAATAACACAGGTACTCAGTTGACTTTCTCCACCTCCCTTTTTATTCATTCTTGGAACCCATCATGCGGGAGGGGACACTGCATATTAATAGTGGGCATTCCGTCCTCAGTCAATATTCACTGTAAATATCCTCACAAACATCCCTGAGGTATTCTTCCTAGTTGATTCCAACCCAGTCGAGTTGCCAATAATGACAGCCATCACAAACTGCGGTGTGTGGTTGGAATGAGAAGATATGTAAGAAGCATTGAGAAGCCAGAGTTCCTGGCATGTGTTTGTTGTTCTTATTGCTGTTACTTTCAGGCATGGTCTTGGTGTAACAGGACCTTTTTTGGCACTTACCAACAATCAAAACAACAGAACTCCAAAATGTGGAAAGAATTGTCTAGGGACATTGTCATTGATTTTGTTGATATTTCCTGTGGTCCCTCATATTCCCCAGACATGGTAGTAAAGGTACTTCCAATTTGGAATGCTCATTAGACCAAGTTAAAAAAACAAGTAAGAACCTGGCTATGTAACTAAATAGTAGAACACTTGACTACCATTGATAAGACCCTAGTACCACAAAAAAAAAATAATTAAGTAAAAAGGGACCATGTGGGAAGAGAAAGATCCCTAGAGAAAAAGCTAGTAGGACACAGGTGCTAGGAAGGGGAGAATGGGAAAATCAGAGGGGTGCATCTTAGTTAGATTTCTATTGTTGTGATAAACACTATGGTTAAAGCAACATGGGGAGGCAATGGTTAATTTCATCTTAGAATTCTCACATCACACTCCATCACTGAAGGAAGTTGGGGCAGGAACCTGGAGGCAAGAACTAAAGGAGAAAACATGGAGGGGTGCTACTTATTGGCTTGTTCCTCATGGCCTGCTCAGCCTCCTATTTTACAGAACCCAGATACACCCACCCAGGTGTGGCAGTACCTACAGTAGTAGTTAATTAATCAAGAAAATACTCCACAGGCCAATCTGTTGAAGGCATTTTTCTCAATTGAGATTCTCTCTTCCAAGATATGTCTAGACTTGTGTCAAGTTTACAAAACTCAACCAGCACAGGGCAGGGGAATGGGGGTGAGGAAGAACACCAAGTTTTTTTCATGTTTACTTAAAGTACATAAATAATATATATTTGTATACATATATAAATAATTTGAATGAAGTCACAATACTTAGGATAATAAAGTTCCCCCAAAAAAGCTAACAAAACACTTAGCACCAGGCATGGGAAGCTTCCCTTTCAGTTGTTAATTGGGGAAGTCCAATAAACTCCCAAAATAATACAGGCCATTGTCCTTACCCTTGGTTTCTTCCCAGGACTTAAAGGTAAGAGCCTATTGCTGAAGATGCCACACACTCTGGACATAGAACTTGGAGGAAATGAGCATAAAGTTACCTGGGAGCCTCTTCCCTTAAGACTACCTCTTCATATTAGTGGAAGTTGTTATGCAAGCTGTCAAGGAAAAAAGCAATCAATAGTACTACCGGGCTGGAACGCCCATTAACCACAACAATGACCAGCATGGTAAATTATCCCCATGGTTGCAATGGTGGCACTCATATTTTGGGGGTAACCAATAGCTATCTAATTGGAATTAAGATTTTCTCAACAGTAGTGAAATCATAACTGGTAATGTAAACATAGCCAACTACTAGCAGCTAGTGAGATCATTGATCTTAGAGGAGAACCTACTAATGTCACTTTCCTAAGCCAGTATAATTTGCAATTGCATTCCAAATACCTATCACTAAGTCCACAAAAATACACAGCTGCCAAAATACAAAGAGAAACTGTTGATACTGTGGGATAATGCTTTTGTACACTGTAAAGATTTGTCACTCATACTGGTTTAATAAAATGTTGATTGGCCAGTAGCCAGGTAGGAAGTATAGTCAGGGCAACCAGACTAAGAGAATTCTGAGAAGAGGAAATTGATACATCCATAACACAACTCCTATGCCTAAGGCTGAAGAAACATCAAAGAGGATGATATGGGAAGAGAATCAGTAATTTTTCAGTGGGGTAGAGTCTTCTAACTATGATAAGAATGCTGTACCTGTGAAATCTTAATATGTTTGCTCAAACAAGTCCTGCATGACAACACCAGTTAATATCCTGATATTCATTGGAGAAATCTCACAAAGTCCCACTCGTAGATGAAGAGTTACAGCAATTAATAGCTGCTAAGAGTAGGAGCTTCATTCTTCTGCACAGATAAGCTGCCTAATAGGTTATTCAATTCCAAGCTAAACCTCAAATATATATATATACATATATATATATACATATATATATATACACACACACACACATGAGCAACACTAAAAAGACTCAAATGGTATGAATGTGTGTGGGGGTGTATGTTTAACAATAATAAAGAAATGGTAATTTCTCTTTGTACATCTTTTTTATCTTTGATCACTGAAGAGCTCAGCAAACTTCCTGTATAATTATATTCTAATTGTTCATCTTCCTTTGTGAATTGCGTCTTCCAGTTCTTTTCCCATTTGTCTTTTGTGACTAATGTTTATTCATTTCTAAATGGTAAAATGAGTTAATAAATTTTCATTTTTATAAAAGGGAGAAAAGACTATGAAAACTGACCTAACAGAGCAAAAGCATCTTTTAAAATATTACCCTCCTTACTACAGCCAAATAAAGAAAGGCCTTGCTTATTTCCTAAAACACTACAGTATTAGGAAGCTCAGGGGGACATAACAGTGAAGTGACATGCTAGCTGGCACCCTATTGTCTCTGATAAGGTAGTACTGTCATGGGCCAGTGGATTGATGAACTTCTCCCTCTACCCTTGGCAGCCAGAAACTTATTGCAAGGGTATGTTTAGCAATTCTCTGTCTGTCTGTGTTTCTCTAGGTTTCTCTCTCTCTCTCTCTCTCTCTCTCTCTCTCTCTCTCTCTCTCTCTCTCTCTCTCTCTCTCTCTCTCTGCCAGGTTTTTCTTTTATATTTTCTTTGCTGGTCTAGAATTCAATATTTAGATCAGGCTATCCTAGAACCCATAGCNAAGGGTATGTTTAGCAATTCTCTGTCTGTCTGTGTCTCTCTCTCTCTCTCTCTCTCTCTCTCTCTCTCTCTCTCTCTCTCTCTCTCTCTCTCTCTCTCTCTCTCTCTCTCTCTGACAGGGTTTCCCTTTATATAGCCTTTGCTGGCCTTGAACTCAATATTTAGATCAGGCTATCCTAGAACCCATAGCAATCTACCTATTCTTCCTATTGAGTATTTGTATTAAATGTGTGTGCTGCTCTACTTAACATGGCAATGCGCTATTGCAGGGGTAGCATTAATAGTACACAGAGAGGAAAAGTGTACACCACTTGCTAGATCCACATACTACACATTAGGAAAGTAACTGTCTGCTGAAGTGAAAAATTAAATCTCAACATGATATTCCAAGTATCCAGGATACATTTTAAAAGTTACTTCTCAAAACTAGGTCAACACAACCTGATTGAGAAAAGACCATCTTCAGCTGTTAACATGTAGGTAACAGAAATGTTAGAATTATCTGACAAAGATTTTAAAACAACCACCATAAAGCACACTTAAATGAATTGTCTTGAAGCCACTGAAAAACAGAAAAAGCCTGCAAAGACACAAAAGACCAAATAATAACCATACTACATTCTTTTATTTATTTATTTGTTCACTTTTATTTTGTGTATGAAGGTGTTGGGTTCCCTGGAACTGGAGTTACAGACGGTTGTTACCCTATTGGTGCTGGGAATTGAACCCAGGTCCACTGGAAGAGCAATCAGTGCTCTTAATCACTGAGCAATCTCGCCAGGCCCCCATATTCTTAAGACTACAAAATCCAAAGACCGACATTTTAAAAGACTCAGTATTAACATTTACTAGATGAGTGGAGACAATAAGGGGAAAAAAAAGCAGTACATTTAAGGGCAGGACAAGAATAACCACCAAATCTGAACCTCAGAGTAAAACAGACTAGTAGAGGAATGAACAGTGCCTCAAGGACATGTCGAGCAATAAGATGATCTAATATTCCTATCATTAAATTCTCAGAGGAGAAGAAATCAATGCTGACACAAATCATACTTCAACTTCATAAAACTAGAAGCAAAAAAGGCAATCTTATTACTTACAGTGCTGGGTTTCAGTCATTTCCAGGTAGTGCAATACTATAAATGGGATATCTTAAGGAGCAGACATTTCTTTTTCATTCTTCCAGAGACTAGGATATCTGAGATGGGTGTGTCATCCCAAAGAGGTTCTAGTGGAGGCTTCTTCCACTTTTAAGATTTTTTTTTTCTGTATCTTTTCATGGCAGAGAAAGTGAGCTCTCTGCTGCCCCTTCTTAATCAGGAAAACTTCATTGTTAACACCCTAATTATCGTTGAGAGCTTCTACCCCTTGATATTATCACACTGGGGCTTAAGCAGCAACATCTGAATGGGAGCCATAGCTATTCAGTTCATAGCAAGGTCAAATTACTTGAACGTCAACATTATTTATCTTCAGAAAGCATAGTAACTGAAAGAATTGGCACACATTTTTTTTCAAACATCGAACAAAAAGAATAGGCAACTCAAAATTCTATATAGTCAAATAAAATTAACACATTATAATAAAAGAAAATCAAGAGACCATGTAATGAGCACACCTAACCTAAACATGGCTAAAAGTAGTTCTGTGCACCAAAAATAAATGAGAATTCAAAAATGGAGAACAACAGAGAGTAACAGTACTTGTAAAGTAATATATGAATCTCTGAAGTTTTTATGCTACATTGATGATGAAAGCTAAGGCTATGATCTAGTAGGGGTAGACTTTGTAACACATGGAAATGTTAAAGATAACTGCATTATGAAAGGAGAGGAAGTAGAGACAGACAAATGGGTCAAGCTATCTACATCTTACTAAAACTAGAAATGTGTGACACCAGAAAATTACAATATGCCAGCGGATAAACAAGGTAAGGCTTCAGAAACCACTATGACACTATAGAAATGGGTATTCTGAAAAAAATAATGTTGTAATATGGAATTCTAAAAAGGCAGATATTGGCAGAATGGATTGAAAAACATGACTCACATAGTTGGTGTCTAAATGAAATCTATTCAATGTAACAACATAGGCACCGGTACTTGCTGCCAAACCTGAAGAGTTGAGTTTGATCTCTGGGACCAACATTGATTCCTTCAAGCTGACCTTTAACCTCCATATGCATATGCATATGCACCTCTCTCTTTCTCTCTCTATGTCTATCATCTATCTATTTATCTATCTATCCTCTATCTATCTCTATGTCTCTCATACAAACATACATACACAACATACATGTACACATAAAATTTCAAAAAAGATAAACAAGTTCAAATGAAAAGATGGAAAAGCAATATCATGAAACTTTTGTCAAGGGTGAACATGAGTGACTGTTAATATCAGATAAGATAGCCTTCAGAGCAAAGAAAATTACTAGAGACAGGGAGACATTAATGAAAGAATCAATACATCAAAAACACATTGTAGCTTAAGTGTGAATAACTAAATAATATACTGCAAAATATGTGAAGCAAAATAATATTTAATTTTACAAGGAGAAATAGATAAATCCACAATTATGGTTAGAGATCTTAACACCACTCTCTCAACAACTGATAGAATAACTAGGCAAAAAAAAAAAATCAGCAATGCTATCATCTAACAAGATCTAATTGGCGTTTATATAACACTTCACTTAGCAACAGCAGAGGAGGCATCCTCTTCAAGTGCTTACAGAACATTTGTCATAATAGATCATATCCTCAGACATAAACCAAACCTCATTGCATTCAAAATAATTGAAATTAAATAGAACACATTCTGTGAACTGTGACCACTGTGGAATAAAAGGGAAATCCAAATATATGAGAACTAAGCCACAGCTAAAGAAATGATGAGAAGAGAATTTGTGCCACTAAATGAATATACTTCAAAGAAAAGAAGTTCTCACTTAAAATCTGAGGTCAGTCATCCAAGTTTCTGTTAGATGAACTTAAATAAAATAAAAAAACGCAAACCAAGAAAGGAGAAATAATAAAGAAGATAAATCAATAAAATTAAATTGAAAACAAGACAAAAATCGACAAAACAAGAAACTTGTTTTCTGAAAAGATCAATAAAGGTGACAAATGTCTAACAATACTGACAAAGAAAAACCAACCCTGAGAATGTAGCAGCAACCAACATCAGGAACTATACAAAGAATAATAAAGAAAAACTTTGAACATTTCTACACATAAAATTTAACAATTTAGAGAAAAAATTCAAGTTCTTGAAAAATAAAAACTTTAAAAATTCACCTAATACAAATTAAATAATTTTCATGTCCAAGTGACTGAATTCTTGGTATAAAATGCTCTGAGAAATATATATCCAGGCCCAGATAGTTTAAGTAAGGCATGCTACCAAAAGCAAAAAGACTAATTAAAAGTCATTTTACATAGTTTCTTCCAGAAGCAGAAGAGGACAAAATCTTTACAAACCCATGTAATGAGCCAGTCTTATTGTATGCCAAAGCTGCAAAGACAGTAAAAACAAAAAGAGATCTATGCTCCAGTCATTCTCAGAAATACAAATGTTCTTTTAAAAGATGTTTGCAATAGAAATCTACAATGTGTAACACCATTGATACATCTTAACTGACTGCGGTTTACTCCAAGTGTGCAAGTCTGGTTCAGTTTTGCCAGTCAACACGTAATTGGCTTAGCAAGTCCAAGGTAGAAAGATAAATCCGACCAATGTGGAAAGTAATGTGATAAAGCCCAGCAGTTATTGAAGGTTTTCGAAAAGCCTTTAAGAAATTGGGTGGGATGGGGCTAGAGAGATGATGGCTCAGTGGTTAAGAGCACCTGGGTTAAATTCCCAGCAGGCACATGGCGGCTCATAGCTGTCTGTAATTCCTGTTCCAGGAGCTCGAATGCCCTCACACTGACATACATACATGCAAAATACCAATGCACATAAAGTAAAAATAAATTACTAAAAGAATCTGGGGATGGGTGGAAAGATGTTGCAGCGAACTGATTCTCACAAGTTATCCTTTGACCTCCACACATGTGCCATGGTACACATACGCCCACACATACATGCACAAAATAAAATATATGTTAAAAAAAACAATAGAAAATATTCCCAAAGCTGCAGCTCTATCAGTAAAAGTGGTTGTAGCACAAGCATGAAGACCTGGGTTTGATTCCTAATGTTGATACTATCCTTT
Source organism: Alexandromys fortis (assembly GCF_014885135.2). Classification (NCBI taxonomy): domain Eukaryota; kingdom Metazoa; phylum Chordata; class Mammalia; order Rodentia; family Cricetidae; genus Alexandromys; species Alexandromys fortis. The sequence continues at coordinate 2,041,236 of NW_026068097.1, read as the reverse complement.
AGTTACATGAAATGTAAAAATTTGGGGAAACTGGGTGAAGGATACAGGAGACCTTTATGTAGTTTAGTTTGCCTTTTCCTGCAAATCAATAGCTATTCCAGTGATAATTACAAAAAATAAAAACTAAAAAGGAAGCTCTGAGGTTTGTTGTAGTGGAAAGAACAGAACTTTAGCTAGCCAGTCCTCAATGTGAAGTCTGTCTTAATTGCTTAGTTACTGTGTGTGAATTTAAGCAAGTTACTTCATTTCTCTGAACCTTGGTTCCCCCTAGTAATAATAGGGTCAACGCCACATGGCTTGGGGTAAAATACTATGAGGTAATAGATTTTTAAATGTTTGGCTCACAATAACTATTCAATGAAATGTGCATCTAAATAGTGGCCTGTATTATTATGACTTGGTACTTATTTCCTGTATCTTGCTATGAAGGTAAATGGATGCTGGGCCACCTCTTACCACCAGGTAAAAAGTTTCTCATGTGGAGTGAATGTCCATCATTTGGCACTGTGTCCTGCTCTGAGGAAAATAGCTTAGCCCTGTACCACGGTGAATCAAACCTGGTCCTGGACCCCAGGTACTGTCCACGGCAGCTAATTAATTGTATACACTGTTTAGTGTGCCTTTATTTAGTTTGTGTCAAGGCTAAGGATCGTACAAAGAAAAGAGCTTTGTGTAACTCACAGTTTTGGAGGTAGTAGAAGCTGCAACGTCCAAGGGTCTCCTGCTGTTTCATAACACAGGCGATGGCATCATGTGTGAGAGTGACAAGCAGCCACCTGTGGAAGCAGACACACACCAGGGATAAACATGTAACAACTTGCTCTCACAGCAACTAATCCAATCCTATGAGCCCTAGCCCACTTAGATGAGATGAGACTTTAATCTCTTTCAAGGACGGTGTCACTGTCTAATTACTTCCAACTAGACCAGACCTCTTAAAGGTTCCACCTTTTCAAGGATAGTAGCTCTCTGGGAACCACATCCCAATATAAGTTTGGTGGGGACAAACCATATTCAAACCATAGCTGTATAGAATAGCATCCATGCTGAAGAATGAGAAGCTATTTATCGGAGGCCTGAGATATGGGTACAATTTGACATTAAACATCTACTTCCATATGTTCCCCCAGAATCTGTGCCTGTGACTTGATTGAATCATTAATCATGGCAGGGCTTTAAATTGCTTGTGTGGAAAATGTGCAGCCATAAAGATACTATCAGAATATGTTCATGAACGATGGTTGGAAGCAGAGAATGACCCATTCTTTTACTACTCTGGTTATGTGTTTCTTCCATCCCACTTTGCCCGCAATACCATTTCACTCCAAAGCCTTTTAGCTTTGCAGGTTCTCCCAACTGAGACTCCAGCTTGTTTCCATGCCTCTGCCACTATTTCCCTTCTCATACATTTACTATCTATCCATCTTCCACAGGTCTTCACCCAACTTGCTCACTCACCAAAGACTGCTTTGCCCATGCTGGAATCCTATCCCTTCTTGTAGGCTCTTTCTTACCAGGTCTCCTGTTCTCAGTATTTGACTGGGGTTTGTACCAAGCCGTGCTTATTCCCCCCTCTTTTGCCCACTAGGCTGCTGAGTTACTCTACATTTAGTGACTTCTCAGTAAATGTTTTCTGAATCAGTGCTCAATGTGCACAGCTTGCATACGATGAAGAGTAGCCTGAGCCTTGCCAGTCGGCAACTTTGCTTACGGTATCCTGGGACACTTAGTTCTGGAAGATACTTTCCAATCAACATGAAGGCAGAGCAAAGTCTGGAGAGTGTGAACTCTTGTCATTGGTTGGCAAATACCCAGCATGCCCCTGGCCAGGAGGTAGCTGGGCAACCCTTGGCTTACAGACAACTATTAAGGCTTATAAAAGGGTCTGTGTCCATAGGCCTGACACATCTGGGCTGGGTGCTTGTAAAGTCAGTTGATATGCTGGATGGCACAGGCAGTTTCCTGTGAACTGTTATGACCAAAGACCTATCCCGACCCACACTTCTTTTAAGCTTCAGTCACAGTCACAAATATTCTGTCTGCCTGCTGTGCCTGAAAGGCAGAAGATTCAGAAAGAGCACCGACCTGAGATTCTGTAAATCTAGATTTACTTCGCAGCTCTTTGAAGTTCATTGGTCTAGGCTAGATTCTCATACCATTTTTCTTGTTTATTCCAAAAACCCCTTTCACTTCTGCTTTAATATTTTTCTGTGGAAATATAAAACAGCATGAAATACAGTAGTGAGATTTATCTTTTATCTTTTCTGAAACAACCATATCACCATCTGCATACCTACAATAATCTAACACTACTTAGTTATGAAAGATTTAATTCTGCCCCCTACATCAGGAAGAATGCAAGCTATTGGCTCTCTACACTTTTACTCAACAAGATACTGGAAGGTCCTAACCACTTTGATAAAGCAAAAACAGGAAATAAAATGTATAGTGATTGAAAAGAAGGACGTAACGCTGTGTCTACATGAAAGTGACATGATTACATATGTACAATATCTTCCCCAAGCCGGGCGGTGGTGGCGCACGCCTTTAATCCCAGCACTTGGGAGGCAGAGGCAGGTGGATCTCTGTGAGTTCGAGACCAGCCTGGTCTACAAGAGCTAGTTCCAAGACAGGCTCCAAAGCTACAGAGAAACCGTGTCTCGAAAAAAAAATTATCTTCCCCAAATCTATCAATCCAAGAATTAATAAGTGAATTCAACACAAGAAACAATTGGTCACATTTCTGTACACTAACAATATGTATACAGAAACAAACATTTATGGCTTAAGAACATCTATAGCTGTGCCAACAAATATGAAACACTTAGGTTTACCCTTAAAAACAACATACATTATGTGCCAAAGTTATAAGAGGTTAATGCAAGAAATTCAAGTATTTTGGTAAATGGAGAGCAAAATTATCCTGTTTAGTTTTTACTGTCAGTTTGACAAAACCTAGAGATTTATCTTGGAGGGAGAACCTTAAACGGAAAACTGCTTTAGTCATACTGGCCTGTAGCCATGTCTGGACAGATCACCTCGATTAATTATTAATATTAGAAGATCCAGTCCACTACGGTCAGCCTCATCTCTAGGTAAGTGGGTATAGATTGCATAAGAAAAAATCAAGGAGAGGCTGTAGAAATGCCTCGGCAGTTAAAAGCACTGGCTGTTCTTCCAGAGGAGCTGAGTTGATTCACAACACCCATATGCTGGCTCATAACCATCTGTAATGAGATCTGATGGCCTCTTCTGGCCTCTACAGGCACTGCATCCATGTAGTGCAGACAGACACGAGCAAAGCACTCACACATACAATAAGATGGGTGAATATTTTAAAAAGAAGAGAGGGGGAGTGTGTGTGTGAGGGGGGGTGGCTAGGGAGAGAAAAGGCTGAGCACAAGCAAGCAGCATTCTTTCATGGTTTCTAATTCAGTTCCTGTTTGAATTCCTGCCCTGGCTTCCCCCAAAGATGTATTGTGATCTGGATGCATAAGATGAAATAAACTGTTTCCTCCCAAGCTGCCCTTGATTGCGGCACTTATAATAGCAACAAAATGAAACCAGAAGGCATGGCATGCCCCATTCAATGAAGACACAATATAAAGTCTTGAATTCTTAACAAACTGATATGCACTTTTAAATATAGTTTATATTAAAATATCAGCAAGATATTTGAAATGTCATGAAGAACTCAGAAACAACAGAACCAAGAGTTTGACAAAATTACAAAGTAACTGAGCATATGAATGGTAATCTTTTTAACAAATGGTGCTATTGGAAATTAACCTTGATATAAATCTAAAGTTTCTATGGGGATTAATTTTAAGTAGATCATGAAATTAAATGTAAAAATATAAAACTCTTGGCCATCAAGATATTAGCTATAAGAAATGCAAGTTTTAACATTAATAGGACATTAATATACACCTATCTTAATGAATAACTGTTTTTTCTTTTAAAGAAAAGAAACAACACTCAAACTTGGCAGATATTGAGAAACTGGACAGTGAAAACAGCAATTTCTTGTGAATTTGATGCAGTCAGATAGAAACCAGAATGGAAGTTCCCTGAAAACAAAAAGTAGAGCATCATTTGCCTTTCTGTTGCTCTGATAAACACCATGACCAAAAGCAACATGCAGAAAGAAGGGACTTCTCTGCCTTACACTTTCATGCCACAGTCCATGATCCAGGGAAATAAGGGCAGGATCTCAAGACAGGGACAGAAACAGACACCATGGCTGAAAGCTGCTGCTTACTGTCTTGCTTCCTCTAGTTTGTTCAGCAACCTTTTCTATAAAGCCCAGAGTCACCTGTCTAGAGTTGTTACCACCTACAGTAGGCTGGGCCTTCCTATGTCACTTAGCAATCAAGAAAAATGCCCACAGGTCTATCTAATGGAGGCAATTCCTGAATTGAGGCTTGCTCTTCCCAGGTGTGTCAAGTTGACTACTGACACTTACTATGATACTATGAGATCTAGCTCAACTACTATACTACTGGGAATATAATCCAAAGGAATCTAGGTCAATATGCCACAGAGATGCTTGCCCATCCACACTTACTGCAGCACTGTGTAGATAAGTTATGGAATCACCCAGATACCTATCAACAGAGGAATGCATAAAGAAAACAGGACACACACACAGGACTTTGATGGGAGGAAATGGCACCAAAGACAGGACGTTTTCTCTTCTGTGGAATAGATTTACACATTAACATACACATATGTATGACAAGAAAGCAGGGAAAGGAAGCAACCAGTAAGGGGTAGGAGGGTGGGGAGAAAAATGAGGGGCGAATGTGAACAAAGTACACCCATGATACTGTCTTAATGAAGCCTGTTACTTTGCACACTAACTTCAAGTTAATAATATATAAAATATAAATAGTTTATATATACAAGAACCACACAACTGAACAATTACAATCCTGAACATTTATCTTAAAGAGATGAAAACATCTGTTCACAGAAAAATCTAGCCCCGAATATTCACAAAAATTTTATTTGTAATGGCCAAAATGCTGAAATCAACATTGTAAGATAATCTTTAGTGGGAATGAACAATGGGTTAAGCAATCAGTGTTTTAAAAATATCATGACTTACTACTAAGCAATAAAGTAAATTACTGGGACACATACTTTACATTCATCCATAAAGGATAATACTGATTGTAAAGGCCAGTTTGGGGGATTGAGAGATGGCTCAGTCAGTAAACTCTTTGCCATGCATGCATGAGGACCTGACTTTACAACTGCAGCCCCCCACATAATAAGCCAGGCATGGTAACACATGTCCATAATCACAGCACCGAGGAGACAGAAACAGACAGATACTGGGGCTCACCAGCCAGCCAGTCTAATTGAACCAGCAAGCCCCAGATTCAGTAAAAGACTTTGTTTCACAAAAGTAAGGTGGGGGCTCTTGGCCATCGCTCATGGCCCACACCAGCCATCCAGTCAACTAACTTTCAGACCATGGCCAACCTCGAGCGTACCTTCATTGCCATCAAGCCAGATGGCGTGCAGTGAAGCCTGGTGGGCGAGATCATCAAGCGCTTCAAGCAGAAGGGCTTCCACCTGGTGGCCATGAAGTTCCTTCGGGCTTCTGAGGAACACCTGAAGCAGCACTACATTGACCTGAAAGACCGTCCTTTCTTCCCAGGGCTGGTGAAGTACATGAACTAGGGGCCTGTGGTAGCCATGGTCTGGGAGGGGCTCAATGTGGTGAGGACAGGCCGAATGATGCTGGGAGAGACCAATCCAGCTGATTCTCAGCCAGGCACCATTCGAAGGGATTTTTGCATTCAAGTTGGTAGGAACATCATTCATGGCAGTGATTCAGTGCAAAGTGCAGAGAAAGAGATCAGTCTATGGTTTAAGCCTGAAGAACTGGTTGACTACAAGTCTTGTGCTCATGACTGGGTATATGAGTAGAGATGGATAGTTCTCAGCATTACTGATGGATCCCTGGGCACAACTCTTCATTCCAGAGAATGGATCTTCTTTTCTAAAACAATAAAGACTTTGGAATTGGAAAAAAAAAGTAAGGTGGGTAATAATTCAAGAAGATACCAATTGTCACCTTCTGGCATCCAAACACATAGGCACAGACATGCATTTGTACCTAATTGCAAATGTGCACACACACAAAAGAAAAATACAAGCTTTAAAATTTCTTTATATTTATTATATATGTGTTTGTGCAAACATCACATGATGCCATGTATGTGGAAGTCACAAGAGAGCTTATGGGACTCACTTCTCTCCTTGTCCATTTTAGCCATGGAGATTGAACTTGGGTCATCAGGCTTGACGTTAAGTGACTTTACCGGCTGAGCTTTCTCACTGCCCCATAACAAATCAATCATGATCACCCAGATATCTGGTTTGGTCTCTCTCTCTCTCTCTCTCTCTCTCTCTCTCTCTCTCTCTCTCTCTCTCTCTCTCTCTCCTCCCTCTTTCCCTTTCTCTCTCCCTCTCCCCCCTCCCTCCAACCCCCTTCATCTCCCTTTCCCTCTCTCCCAATCCTGTGTCTGTGGGAGTGGGGAGAAGTTTGGAAATAATTAGTATTGGGGTTTGTGGACTGAATGAATACCAGAAGATATCATCTGGTCTACGGAGAGCCCCCACAGAATAAAAATATAAAGACATGTTTGTTTAATTTACGCTTCGTGGTTGCTTGAGTAGGTGCAACCTTTGCCCCCAGAACTTCTGGTTCTCAAACCTTCAGATCACAACCTGGAACCAATTCTCTGACTCTCAAGGCTTTGGAGCTCACTGTTGGCTTTCCTGGGTCTCTTCCTGAAAGATAACATATTGCGAGACTTTGTATAATGGTTTGTGTACTATTAATTAGATTTTTGTTTCCATGACCAAAAATATCAGTCAAACGCAAAAGAAGGAAAGATATATTTTGGCTCCCACTTTCAGAGAATCAGTCCATAATCACCTGGGTTCATGTTTCTGGGCCTGGAGTAAACAAATATAGCAGCCATAGCAGCAGAAAAGTGAACCGAATTTGCCAGATCACAGCAAACAAGAGAGCAGACAGACTGAGTATAACCTTTGTTGGCATTTGTTGTGGAATAGAATGTTTAACTAGGTAAAGATGGGTTATATTAGTTTATGTTGCAGAGTAATTGTTTAACAAGGCAAAGATGCGTTTCATTCGTTTATACTGCATTTGTTTAATTATGTAAAATGTGTTGCTGTTTCACCTTCCCCGCCTAAGGCACATGATTATCTAATAAAAAGCTGAATGGCCAACAGCTAGACAGTAGAGGGACAGGTGGGGCTGGCGGGCAGAGAGAATAAGTAGGAGGAGGAGTCTAGGCTTGAGAGAGAAGAGAAAATGAGGGAGAAAGAGTCGGGGCCAGCCAGTCAGGCAGCCTCCAGCCAGCCACACAGGGAAGAAGCAGGAAAAGTAGGACATACAGAATAAAAGAAAGGTAAAAAGCCCTGAGGCAAAACATAGATGAAGAGAAACAGGTTAATATATGTTATAAGAGCTAGTGGGACAAGCATAAGATAAGGCCAATAACTAATAAGTCTCCATGTTATGATTTGGGGTCTGGTGGTCCAAGAAAGCCTGCTACAGGCATGCCCCCTTTTGTCCTACTTTTTCAGGTAGGCAATATTTCCTAAAATTTTCACGCCCCCCAAAGCATTGCAGGGGACCAAGCCTTCAGCATGTGAGAGACAGGATAGATTCATGTCAGATTCACACAACAGCAAAAGTCAATACCTTAATGTTTTATGTATTCCTCTTTGTCTTTGTCATCTGTCTGACTGTGTCTCCCTCCTGTTCTCTCTCTCCTTCTCTCTGTGTGTATGTATGTGTTGTCTGCCTGCCTGTCCTTCTCTCACTACACAATAATATACATATAAAATCATATATGTACACAGTATATGAGTATATGGACCATGTTGGCTCTGTCTTTCTGGAGAATCCTAACTAATACATAGAAGCAATACAGCTAAAACTGGTGAAGAATAAGATTGGTTTAGTTATATAATGATTCTTTATTTCTTGGAGATTATACAAAAGTGATATTATACTTCTCTGATTTTTTTCTTCAATTACAAGCAAGAAGTACTTGCATACAAAGAAATCTGCCATCATCAACTATTTGGTGGGCCTTAAATACAGTTTATACATAAAATTCCCATAAAATGTTTCATTTCTTCTTTTTATTTGCAGTGGTAGGAGATCAAACTCAGGGTCTTGGACACACTACAAAACTAACAGATCCCTGAGTTTATTCCTACCCCTAAGTTTTAATGAGGCAAAACCTCTCTACAGTGACTAGAGCAGCCTGAGATATTTAGCCCAACTGCTAGAATTACAGGGGAATGACCATACCCAGTCTCCTTATTTCCTTTTGTTTACCAGTTTTCAAAGAAATTGACTCTTTAGCACCTTTCAAATATGAGGACCAATGAGGTGTGCATGTATGTGTGTCTAAATAGTATCATTAGGGAATCACAGGTTTGAATGTATTTGGTGTTTCTGATTCTCATTATTGCTGATACTCAAAGTTATGCCTCTTTGACCTATTGAAGCTTATTGTAGTAGGTTCCTGAGACCTCTTTCAATGACCCTAATAGCTCTTAAGAGTTTCTTTGCTTTTTGGTATGAAAAGACGTTCCTGAGATATCTAGACTATTTCCTGCCTCTATCCTGGAATTGGTTTCCTCTTCAAAGATTCCTTTGACAACTTGGTTTTAGTGAGAAATAATGTTTAGAAATCAATATCTTGTCACCACATGTATCATTGCCAATGGTTCTGCCACTTTTCCTAGGACTTTCTAAAATGGGATAGGAAGTATTTTTAAAGATAACATATCAAATCATAACATTTTCTACTCAAATTTAGGCTTACAGGGTTTTGATTTCAGTCTCCTTCATTAGATAAAACTGGCACATGAGCTGATTCACCCCCACAACACATGCATGACAGTCTCAGACAAATACATTCAACATTCTAGAAACAATATGATTTCCTGAAAATATTTTAAGAATTTTTTATAGTTCTTTTTTCCTTATGGTAAAACCAACTAAGGGCGCTTAGACAAATTACTATTCTAAAGTCCCTTGGAATAGTCCTTTATGTAGCTTCATGGTACTTTTGCCTCTTGTTTTCATTTTAGTTTCTGCATTTAGAGGCTTCTTTTATGTATAAAATATGTTTCATAATTATATGGAAGATTTGCTCAGCATTTGCTATTCTCTAAATGCTAATGTCCTCTTAAAATCTATTTGTTGAAATGTTAACCCTCAAGCTCCAGGAGCAGGTGTTAAGTCAGGAGGGCAGACCCCTCATGAATGGGATACATGCCCTTATAAAGAATGTTTCCGAACACTCCTATGCCTTATAAGATAAGAACACAATGAGAACGTGGTAATGTAGAACACAAAGAGGCTTTTACCACAATTCAACTCTAATAGCAGCCTGATCTGCACCATCCTTTCCTCCAGAACTGTTATCAATACATTCCTGTTGTTTGTAGGCACTTTGTCTATGGTTTTCATTATAGCATCCTAAACAGAATAAGACAACTTTAAAATTAGTCTGTGAAATTTCGGTCTCTGTGTGATGACAGTCACAAACTTGGAATAAATCTGGTTCTTTAAGTTTCTTATAATCACTTATAAACTTAAAAACTCAGTTTCCCAAACACAGCCAGCTCTGTGAGGCAAGGGCAGGAAATTCCTTGCTCACCTTTGTGCTTCATTGTCCGGCAGGCAGCACATGAGGGTGGGTTAGGTGAACACTGATTCAACAAGTAAGTTTGAAGAGTGTGCCCTAGAAATAAAGTAGAGATCTTCATAGTGGCACCACTGTGCCTTCTTACCTTGGCCCCAAACAAGGCACAGGGTCCTCAGCTCTGTCTGTCCTCTGCCCATACTCTCAACCCTCAGCCACATACTAAAATATTCTAATCTACTGTCACAAGCACATAGATGTCAACCTTGATACCTTGATGCTGTTCTCAAAAGGCCTGTAAGCAACTAGGGCTCCAGATAGAAAATCTGACATGACAGAATCCCTAGGAAAGCATGCTGGGGTCTGTACAAAACTACAACATGCTCTTTCTTTCTTTCTTTCTTTCTTTCTTTCTTTCTTTCTTTCTTTTTGGTTTTTCGAGACAGGGTTTCTCTGTGGTTTTGGAGCCTGTCCTGGAACTAGCTCTTGCAGACCAGGTTGGTCTCGAACTCACAGAGATTCGCCTGCCTCTGCCTCCCGAGTGCTGGGATTAAAGGCATGTGCCACCACCGCCAGGCTCTACAATATGCTCTTTTCTTTAAGTTAAGCTTTTTATATATTTTGAAAATTCTTACATGAGTACTGTATTCCCATTATTTCCACACCTCTCTTACCTCATTTAGTCCATCCCATGTCTGTAGGCAGATGCTGCTTGTTTGTTCCTAGCCACTCAGACCTGAAATAATTAGAAACTATAGTATTTAAAACACTGCTTGGCCTATTAGCTCTAGCTTCTTACTGGCTAACTCTTACATCTTAAATTAACCCATTTCCATTAGTTTATATTTTACCATGAGGTTCATGGTTTACTGGCAAGATTCTACAATGTCTGTCCCCTACAGTGGCCACAGGCATCCCACTGACTCCACCTACTTCCTCCCGGCATTCAGCTTAGTTTTCCCACCTAGCTCTATTCTGCCCTATCACAGGCCAAGGCAGCTTCTTTATTTATTAACCAATAAAAACAACAAATGTACAGAAGGACTTCCCACATCACCATGTCCCTCTTTGACTCTTTATAAAATTCATATATTCCATTTAGTAACAGGGAGAATAAGTCTTCTCCAGAGACAACCCCCCAATACTAAGGGTCAACCACTTAGGATCTGGGGTTTGACAGCTATTAATTGCCTATAGAGCTTCATATTTCCCTCATCCACACTGAGGTATCAACTGGTGTGGTAATTATGCAGGACTTGGTTATGTGACCATGTTAAGATTCTCTGAGTGCCAGTTCCCTGTCTTGTCTGTACTATCCACTAGCAGGTTTCCTGGATCTCTGATATTACAATCTTTCTACCTCTCTTTTGCAATTTTCCTAGAGTCTTGAGTGTAGGGATAGAGTTCTAGGTGCATCATTTAGGGTTGGCACCTCCAGACACTTTTTCTCTGTGCTTGTGACATTGTCGGTCTTTGTAATCATCTCAATTTGTACCAAAAAGCAGCATTTTCTGATGGTGGTTGAGAGCTGTACTTAGAGGGCTGGGCAGTGCATTGGCTGTGCTATGCTCATTCTGTAAAATCTTATAGAGAACTTATTCTAGACAAGGCTAAAGATTGTTCATAACTTTTCCCTAGTATTACCCACAATTATATGGAGAGATGATATTAACATTATTGATATCCCAACTTTATGGGTCTTGAATTTATTTCCTTTCACACACTCAAACAGGAAGCCATGAAGCAATCCCATGGATCCTGAATCCAATGCTCTGATTCTGGTTCTATCCCCAGGAAAAGCACAATACAATTCAGGAGAATAAGAAGATATGAAGAATCCTGGACTCTGGCTGGTTTCCAGGGTCCTCCTATCTTTCTATGGTTGCTCAGCAGACACTTCTGTGATGACTTCCTGTTCTAGGGCCATGCACTTTTTCAACATTGGAAATACCAGAAGTGGGAAAAATTCAGGCTAGCTGGGGGTCTATTACAGATATTTTGTTCTTTGTCTGGGAGTGGTGTGGGCAGGCTGGCATAAAGACAAGCCATTTGTAAGTTCTCCAAGACACATATTTTCTCCAGCCCCTTCAATGGTTAAATACAGCTGGTCAACCCCACAACAATAAAAGATATTATTTAACATGGAAAATATTCTCTTCGCTCCTAAGGGGATTGTCCATGTAGGTGTGTGTGGAGCTGTAGTCAGGCAAATTAAAATATGCAAATGAAAGTGCAAATGGAAAGCTCGGCATTGCTCACCACAGTGTTCTCAGGGTTTTCTTGAATAGCAACAAATTAAAGAAATGCTATGCAATCAAAGTTTATATCAAGCCTTAAGAAAGAAAATCTCCATTATCACTAAATATATAGCAATGTCTTTCAATGTGTGCCTCCTTGTCTTGAAATTGTTCATGGCTCACTGAGCCAGCACACACACTGAACATTGGGATGGGATGGCAGAAGAGTTTCTGCTTTTCTCCCTTTTTTTGTAATGTAATTAACAGATGACAATTAACATAGAAGTGCAGTTTACACCGCAGACCCTTCTGGCCCAGATTTGGTCCCAGTCCCGCCCCCCCCGCCCCCGCATGCAAGTCAGCTTTCAACTTCCTATGTTTTCAACTTCCCACTCTGAGAGAGAGGCCAAGTCCCCCTCTACATGGCCAATATTGGGCCAAAGTGGGTGTAAATGTTGCTCTGTAAACACACAAGTTGCTTATTCTCCCTCCTAAAACCACTGGACTTCTTAGAGCAGAGATTGGTGAGCTGATCCCACTGTATATAGAACACATGCCTCATAACACACATGTCACTCTAATTTTATAATTACTTTTTAAATTTCATATATGAGTACTATAATTTACATCATTTCCAACCCTCACTCGCCCACTTCTGATTCCTCAAGTGTCACCACAATTCCCTCTCAAGTTCAAGACCTAAATATATGAAATGTATAATTTCAATGATTTAACATTATTTTTTAAACAGGTTCTTACTATGTAACCCTGGTGAATCTCAGCTCACTGTGTAATCCAGGCTGGCCTTAAAGTCACAGTCTTGTGTCAACCGCCCAAGGTCTGGGATGATTAACATAGAAATGATAGCAACCTAGTAATGAAGACTAAATTAGTAATTGCTGGGGTTAAGGGTGGTAGCAGAAGCAGAAAAAGAAAGTATACATGGTTAAAAGAGGACAAGATGATACTGGGGATGAAAAAGTTTTCTGTCTTGACTGTGGAATGTCACTATCTTGGTTTGGCATTACCCTACACTTTTTAATGCATTGCCATTGTGGAGGAAGTGGGTGTAAGCTACCATGGTTTCTCTCTTATAACTACATGGAAATCTATAAATATCTCAAAGATGTTTCTTCTTAAATGATAAAAATTCACCTCAAATCTTACCTTTTCAGGAACTTTTATCCATGAAGGCTTGTACCACCTTCACCATGTCTTAGTTATCATTTTTATTACTGTGATAAAACACCATGATAAAAATCACAGTGGTGGTGGCACATTTAACCCAGCACTTGGGAGGTGGAGGTAGGTAAATCTCTGTGAGTTTGAAGTCAGCCTGATCTGGTCTATAGAGTGAGTTCCAGGACAGCCAGGGCGAAAGGAGACAGAGAAACCCTGTCTCAAAATAAATAAATAAGCAAGCAAAAAGCAACTTGAGGGATGAATAGGTTTATATCTATTACACCTCCACGTTATTCATTTACTGGGAGAAGTGAGGACAGGAACATGGAGACAGGAACTAAAGCAGAGCCATAGAAGAGTGCTGCTTTGTTGTTTGCCCACATGGCTTGCTCAGCCTGCCTTCTTAAATAAGAAAAGACCACCAGCCGAGGGTAGCACTACCCACAGTGAAATGGACCCACAACTCGATGGGTAAAGTGTTTGCTGCATAAGCATGAGAAGCTGAGTTTGGTTCCTCATCACTCAAGTAAAATAGTGGACATGGTGGTACATGCATATAATCCCAGGGCTGGGGAACAGGCAGATGGGTGGACCTTGAGGGGTTCCTTAACTAGCCAAGTCTAACTGACTTGGCTCGGAGAGAGACCCTGTGTTGGAAACAGGAGAAAACACACAGACTACTCCCTCACATCAAAGCAGACTCAATCTCACCCTGTCTTATTTGTGATGTAACCATGGACCAGTTTCTTCTCTCTGGGTGGAAACTGCTTTGTTTCACAGATTACAAGTGAATTGGTTGGCTCAACAACATGTAAACCAAATGTTAAAAAATAAACCAACCTGTGTCTGGTATTAACCTGAGCTAGTTTGTTCCTTGGTCGAATTGCCAAAATACTTACTTTTGACATTCAAGTATCAACTATGCCATAACTTGAATGGCTCATCTGCTTCAAGGGACTATTTTGTTCCTTTTCGAAAAAGATGTTCTTTTAATTTTATTTTTATATATTCATTATGCATAGGGTTAAGGCTCATATAAACCAGCAGTGTCTGGTCCACAACTCAGGATAGTAGTGAATGTGGCCCAACAAAAACATGAAAGTTTACTTAAAATATGAATTGTGTGTGTGCATATATTTATAATTTGATTACAAAATTCTTGAGTATGAACTACATAGATGATAGTGTTGTTATATAAAATAAACAAATGTATGTTTGTGCTGTTTTTACACATGTGTGTTTTCAACTATACAGTGGCATGTGGCTTTCAATGTGCTATCATCCAACAGTGGAACTGACTCCATCAGATGTTACAGGAGCTCATGGTAACTCTGAGAGTGAAACACGGTGATTTTCAAAAGTACCTCAGCCTACCCTTAAAAATGATAGCCCTTTAATTCTATTTAGATGACAAATAAGTATTATAATTTGATTGTTAAGGGTACTTCAACACCTTGACTACATCTGATCTGTTACCCACTGTGCACTACATTGAGTCCTCTACTTAATGCTGCATCAGCAACTGAGACCTGGACAGGTTCAAGCATTGTTTTGTATTTTTCCACCAATGAATTTTCATAATAAAAGTAAATGTAGCCATCACCTATTAGTGATTTTTAATCCTATCATGGATTCTACAACATCTCAAAAGAAAAATTACCGAGAAGGAAGATTGTTCAATGAAAAGTGGACAGATGCTTGCTTTTTCATCAATACTAAGGCACTCAGTTTAATTTGTAGAGACTGTATGCAAGGTTTCCATGACTATAATTTGAAAAGGTATTATACACAAAGGCATTCTACTAAAGTTGATGTGTATAAAGGATTGTGTCAAAATAGCAAAATGGAAGAACTTTTTAAAATGTCCATTTTCTCAACAGCATTTTAAGTTCCACTCCAGATAGATTAATTGTAAAAGCTTATTATGTGGTAGCATAACTCATCGCAAACGACCAAATAAATCAAGTGACCAGAGAAGTGAGTCACCTGATAAGAGCTCATGTTGTTCTTTCAGAGGACCTGAGTTCAGTTCCCAGCACCTAAACAGGGAAGTTCACAACTGCCTATAACTTCAGTTCCAGAGGATGTAATACTCTCTTCTGGTCTCCACAGGCACACACACACAGAGGCATACACACACACATTCACATAGACACACACATATACACAGTTATTTTTAAAAAAATAATCAAGCCATTTATTGATGATGAGTTTATAGAGCCAGGTATAGGGTGTGGAAGAAATAATATGTTCTGAGAAGGGGAAAAGAGATTTATGTGTAGCATGAATAAAAAACCCAGAGACAGGGCTGGAGAGATGGCTCAGTGGTTAAGAGCATTGCCTGCTCTTCCAAAGGTCCTGAGTTCAATTCCCGGCAGCCACATGGTGGCTCACAAGCATCTGGAATGAGGTCTGGTGCCCTCTTCTGGCCTGCAGACATACACACAGACAGAATATTGTATGCAAAATAAATAAATAAATAAATAAAAACCCAGAGACAGTAATTGGGGTTCAACCTGTGTAGGTGGAGGCTGCTCATTTATTCCTGGCTACTCAGACCCTAAATAATTACATAAAACTGTATTATTTAAATCACTGCTTGGCCAATCACTTAAGCATATTGCTATCTAGCTCTTACATCTTAAATTAACCCATTTTAATTATTTTATATTTTACCATGAGGCTTGTGACCTCCTGGCAAGGTTCAAACTGGCAGTGCACGTCTTTCTCCTCTGGTGGGTACATGGCATCTCACTGACTCTGCCTTCTTTCTCTCAGAATTCAGTTTAGTTTTCCCACCTAGCTCTATTCTGCTAAGCCACTGGCAGAAACAGCTCTATTCATTAACCAATAAAAGCAACACATATACAGAAGAACTTCCCAAATCATTTCCCCTTTTCTGTCCAAATAAAAAGGAAGGTTTTAACTTTAACATCGTAAAATTACATATAACAAAACAGTTATCAAGCAAGAATTATAGTTATAATATTCATATATACTTTATATATTATCATAACTAAGTAAAAATATAACTATCTACTCTTCAACTCCATCAAAAACTCCAGAAGGATATAATATTACCTAAGTAAACAGAAAGCACATTGTAAGCAATTTCCAAAACTCTAGAATTGACAGAGACATCTTGCTGCCTGGACAGTCACCCAAAGTTCTTCTGTAACATTGGGGCACCATCTTCAGTCTACAGGCCCATAGTTTCCAGCAGATTTTTCCATGAAGCAGAAAATTTCAAAGACAGTTCCATCTATACTGGCAGTTTGTCAGTCACTTTCTTCTGTGTCCTGCAATGTCTTGTAGACTGTTTTTGTTCTTCCATGAAGCCAGAAACCTTAAGGACTGTCTCACCTTTAGGTAAGTTCAGCAGTCATTTTTCTGTAGGCCCTGCATGTCCATTTCATACAGCATAACATCAAGCAGTCCAGAGAAGAGCAGTTTCCTTCCCAAATAAATAACCAACTCCATAAGGAGCCTTTTTGATGCCCATCTTCCTCTTGAAGAAGAGAAAGTGGATTGGTGGTGCTAGGAGCATATGTGTCTCATTGTCATAAAAAGTTAAGTTCTTAAAAAAATTTAAGTGTCATATTCCATTAGTCTTTGAAAGGTCTGAAGAATATCTATCCATCTGAAATATATCTCTTTACATCTAGAAAACCTAACTAACATGATTACAAGTTTGACTATTATAGATGACTATTAACCTATATTTCTTAATTATATATTACATTTTTAAATGAGCTTCACAAACATAATACATTGATAAAGAGCAGAAATATTCATATGACAAAATTGATCTTAAATTTGTATCAATAGACCATGATCCATACCAGTACTAAGTATTCATATCTATAGCATATCCTCCTTTAAATGTAAACAAACATTTATAAACAATCATTTAGGGAATTTGGGTCTTGTAGTCTAGACTACTTCCTGCTGATTGGGGGAGCTGTTAATCAGGTCTGTCATGGGGTATTCTGTGTGATAGGTCCATCTCAGCCAGCAGTCCTAAAAACATCATGGATGTTGGACCATCTGGGCCATTGTTTCAGGGGGTCTTGTTCGATCAAACAACTTTAGTCTGGAAAGAATCCAAAGGTTCTCATCCTCTGTGAATACCAAAGTAGAACCTCATTTCCAATGCAACATATCCTTAGACCCAAATTTTGAAGTCAAGATACCTTTAAAATGTATATGTTGGTTTAGCTTAGCAGCTCCCAGAATCAAATATCTCTCTGTAGTCAAAAATTTCAAAGAAAACATAATAATAAACATAATCCAGGATCTGTGTATTTTCTATCTTTATGTGGTTTATTTTTCTTACTCTACTAGTTTTTCTACAATTTAATATTTATTTTAGTATTTTTACTCCTTTAATCTATGACTCTCTGTACTCTGTCTCTTTAAAGACTTTACTTTTTTTCATAACTGTCTATACTCTTCTCTCTCTCTCTCTCTCTCTTTCTCTCTCTCTCTCTCAATCCTATGTACATTTATCCAGCACTGTGATCCATTTAGAGATCTTTTTCATCTGAATCTGTCTTTTGCCTATCTGTAATTATGTCCTGACCAGGAGCACTTTTTTAATGCTAAGTGGGCATGGCTAAAACCAAGGTAGTCTTGCCTGTTGACTCCACCCATGGCAGTGGCATGTTTCTGCCTCTGAGAGCCATGCACATTACCCCATTTTCAGGCACACAGAAGGTCTATGTTGTCATTAAGCAAGTTGTAGCACTCTGCTCACAAACCCCATTTAAATGTCCCATAGCTGGACCTCCTGAAAGAATCAGAGCCATTTGTGCTGGTGAACCAGAAAGCTATCATTTCGAAACAGCACTGTGGGTTTTTTGTTTGTTTATTAGTTTTGTTTTGTTTTGTGTGGGTTGGCTGCTAATGCTGAATCAAGAAGCCATTGTGCTCCTGTCCATGACCAGCAAACAGAGCCCATCCAGGAAAAAAAAAATGCTGACTACCAAGAAGCTGTACTTAACTCTCTTTTTTTTTGTCTAGAATTCCTTTCCAAGCTTTCTCAGGTTTTATGTGGATTTAACTGGCACACATTGGCAGGCCAATCTGTTGTCAGAGGCTATTCGTTCCTGGCTGCTCAGACCCAAAATAATTACACAAACCTGTATTAATTAAAACACTGTTGGGCCTACCAGCAAGGTTCCAACTGGCAGCACATGTTTCTCTCCTCTGGTGACTACATGATGTCTCACTGACTCCACCTTCTTTCTCCCAGCATTCAGTTTAATTTTCCTTCCTTGTTCTAGTCTACTAAGCCAGTGGCAGAAACAGCTTTATCCAATAACCAATAAAAGCAACACACAGTACATAAGGACTTCTTATACCAAACCTGAAGATCAGAAAAGCAAAACAGCCAGTCACTGGCTTTTACCTTTACCTCAGTCTGAAATGGCTATGCTGCCTCCAGGAATCTCAGAATGAGACTGTATCTGAGAGCTGTCTCCTCCCATTTTATATTCCTCTCTAGGGCTGTGATTAAAAGTATGCATCACTGGGATTAAAGGCATGTACCACCCGGTTTCTATGGAAACTAGTGTGGCTACTGGGATTAAATGTGTGTGTTACCACTGCCTGGTCCATAAGGCTGAGTGGGGCTGTTTTACTCTCTGATCTTCAGGCAAAGTTTATTTATTAAAATACAAATGAAATATCACTACATTTCTAAAATCAGTTTGTCTCACCAGAATATAGCCAAACAAATTGGAGGAACTAGGAAATCCACTGAAAGAAATTTGGAGCATACAACTGCTAATTTCCTGTTTTATTCTTTGGTGATGGATGATGACAGCACGGATGCTACAGATAGAGTTAAATTTGCCATTTTTATGAAAATGTAATGTCACTGAATAAATGGCTTCTTTAGTGTCACTAAAAGACAGAACATAAAAAATAATCAAACAATGCAAAATTTATTTGCATTGTTCATAATAGCAAGAAATAGAAGCAACATAAATGACCATCAGCTGATGGAAGGAAAATGCCAATGTAGTAAATATATACACTGTGGAATTCTATTCACCTATAGAAATGATAAAACTTATGGGAAAATTGATGGTTGCGGAAAGTATTATAATAAGCAAGAAAACAGACTCAGGAAGACGAAAAACATATGTTCTCTCCCATATGTGAATCCTAGCTTAAAAAGTCCATCCAGCTCTATGTAAACAAGTAGAATGAGCATATGTGTAAGCTCAGAAACTAGAAAGGACACTACCAGAGATGGAAATATGTGTTGGGTGTGCAATAGGACACAAGCGACATGAAAGCAGAAAGGAGTCTGTGGGTAAAAGGACACAAGAGGGGATCGACAGGATTAGTCGGAAGAGGGAAGAATATCAACTAAAACAAATTATATTTGAAAAAGTTATAATGAAATCCAATGCTGTGAGTGCAAACTAAACATTTTTAAGTTTAGAATTGAGAAGAGATTGTAAAATTAATAGAATATAGTGCAATTGTTATCCAAAAGAAACATGTAATGAAGTATCATTCCATAGTACCTCAAATGTGCTGCCAATAATTAATGTCATCCTACCAGGAACAACATGCCTTTTAAAACAAAAAAACAAACAAAAAAGGAAACTGAGACTCTTCCTCCTCAAGAAGCCATCACCTATCCTTAGCGGCTTCAGTTGTGTGTGTGTGGGGGGGGGGGAGTGCATGAACTACTTTGATCTTGTTACTGTTCATGAGTGCAGAGGTTGTTATGTCCACAAGACACTTTTTTCTTGGATCTTCTCTGATCTCTGGCTCTTACAACCTTTTTGTCCCTTCTTTCAAAATGGTCCTTGAGCCTTGAAGAGAAGGAGTGTAACATAGATATACTGTTTGTGCCTCACAGACCACATCCAGATACTGTTCTCCTTCTCTCCCTCCAGTTCCCAGTGGAAATGTGTCACCATTTTCTAAATCTTAAATCAGGATTTGGTTATTTTTGCCATCATTATTTGAATACAGTTCAGAAGAAAGTCAGATAGTGCACTATAACTGTGCTTAATTTCTCTTTCCCCAGACAAAAAAATGTTCCCCTGAGGCTAATAATTTTCTCGGTTTTGCTCCCTTTTTCATAATGTACCTATCACTTATTCATTGCCTAAACTTTCTAAAGACTCCGTGTCCTCTCAGAATGATTAAACACAACACATAATTACAGCAATCATCCTGAGAACTCTTTCTCCTATTTCCTACACATGGCTTTTTCTTTCTGAGTTTTTGTCCTATTTTGATGAAAATAATATTTAATTATCTTCCTGAGATGCAGTACACATGACACACAATTTTGGAGGCTGTGTGTGTGTGTGTGTGTGTGTGTGTGTGTGTGTGTAAAAATGTCTTTATCCTACCCTCAAACTTGACTGATGAATTGGCTGGGTATAGAATTCTAAGTGAAAATTATTTTCCCTAAAAATGGTAAGGATATACTGCCCTGGGAGCATTGGGAAGCCTAAAGATGTCCTTATCTAAGACCATTGGAATTTGACCTGCGGTACTTCTTTTGGAAGCTTTTATGATCTCATTATTTCCAATCTTTTGAAATATCATGATGATGTTAACTTATTTATAAATTAGTTGTTTGTTATTTAGTGGATCCCCCAAAAAAACAGGAAACTTCTATATTAAGTTCCATGAGTTATTTGTATGTAGTTCTTACAATAATTTTATGCTTACTTTCCCTATTACCTCTTTTTGAACTGTTCACAAAACAGATGTTCAACTGTCTAAATTCATGTAAGTGTCTTTTCTTTCTTATTTAACATCTATTTTTCAACTGTATTTTCGGAGATATTTTCCCAACTCTATCTTCAAACATTTTACTGTTTTTTTATTCTGCTATCATGTATTTATTTTTGTAGAGCTGTGGTTTGTTTCTTTTCTTATTTTTATTAACTTAATAAATTTATTTTAGAACAATTTAGGTTCCCAGAAAAATGGAAAAGTAGGGAGGTTTTCCCATAGGTACACCCTCTCAGATCATCAACATTCTGCACTTATTATAATCAAATAACCTACCATGACATATCATTATCACAAGTCCATAGCTGGCATGTGGTACAGTCTGTGGATGTGAGCAAATGGACAATGTTCTTCGCACTGTAAGAGCACAGAGAGCCGTTTCACTGCCCAATCGAGCATGCTGCTTCACCATTCTCCTTCCTTTACAATTCCTGGAAACCACTGATCTCATTATCTGCATAGCTACTCCCTTTTCTACAGTATCACATAGCTGGAATCAGACAGCTTGTAGTTAGCTTTTCTGATGTAATATATTCCTCTAGGTACATTTGTGTGTGTGTTAAAATATGGAAAAGTATTATATTATGGTACAATTCTAGAGACCAGAAGTCAAAAATTTGTCTCAGAGGGTACCAACAAGTCTATGCTCCTCCTGCAGGCCCTAAAGAATAATTGATTTCCTTTTTTCCCTATCATTAATCCATTCCCTTTGCAGCTGTATCTTCTGATTGTAGATGTTTCTGTCTCCCCCTTTATTGCTCCCATGGCTTATTTTCGTATTGACTAGGCAATCATAAATCTGAAGTGTTCAGCCCACTGTATTTAATGATCACTCAAGTAATATTCTTAAGATAAAGAAATGAGTAGAAAAACTTATCTTTTTATTGTCTTAATACCTTTTCTTGCTGCAATAGGTCCCAGCTCAGGTATCCTTTTATAGTTAGGCACAACTGCTCAATTAAAGGCATCTAGAGCTTTTAGGTTAGGGTCTTCTAGAGCACAAATGTGGCCACTGCAGAACACCAAGCTCGGCACCAGTGATGACAACCACTCAAAGTCTTTCAATCAGGAACACCAATGGTTTCCTTCAAAGGATACTCATTCTATTTCACTTCTAAGAATAATATCAATCTAATTGCTGTAGAACATAATTGTTGCAGCAGGATATATTGATAGTATTTTATTATGAAAACTCTCTATTCTTTCCTACACAAAAATGAGAGATTTCTTATCTAGTGTCACTGGGCCACTGCGTACCAGAGCCACTGCTACTATAGCAATGAAAACACATACCAAATTGATATTTTTGAAAGAACAGGATTGCCAGTAAACACTCATTACTGTTACCACCATCACAGAATGAACATGGCTTGAATCACTGAGGACTAAAATGGCTTGGCTTGTAAAAACCACTCAAAGTTTTTTCAGTGTCACCCCCTTTCCAGGATATTTCTGCTTATCACTCTGACCATAGATGTTGGCAGGACCTTTAAACACATGCCTTCATCCCTTCTTCCTGATGGCTGTCAGACAGTACCAATGAATCACAATGCTTGCCTCACTGAAAATCGACTCAGCCACTTTGAATCCACCCATGTTGGAATACAAATAAAAAATGTGTGTCCCTTCTTTTCATGAAGACCTGATCATTGAGAGGACCTATTCCAGCAGCAACATTGCCCCTAAAGTGTGCAGGGGCTATAGATAGCTGATCTGTCTTCGCATACTCCTTCATGGACAAGCATCACTCGAGTCAGATTGCTGGCAGGGTTAAAGGTAGTGGGAAAAGGCAAGCTCTCAGACCTCCACTACCTCAGCCTTGCAGGAACCACAGGCTTCCAAACCTGAAAGGTAAGGTGGTATTGTATAGCAATCTCTTCTGGAGGGAGGGGGAGGCTCATTAAGCTCAGGAAGCTAGGGCTCATGAGAAATGCTGAGCAGGGAAAAGGACTCATCACCTCGCCACCAAACCAGATGGCCTGAGCTTGGGTCCCCAGACCCACATGATGGAAATAGAAAACAAACTCTGAAAAGTTGTCCTCTGTCCTCCAGGTATACACAGGGCTATGTGTATCTGTTCCATGAAACATATTTTTTAAAGACTCAGAAAGCTAATGAAACTTTAGAAGAAGATCATGAAAGTTACAAGAGCCACAAGGCATCTAGTCAAAGTTTAAGACCCAGTAAAAAATGGAGAGAAGGGACTCTATTCAGAAGGGTCTGGAACTTGTGTAGGAGGCTCCAAGAACACAGCTTCCTGAAGTCATCACCCATTCAGAGATGGATTTTTCAGTGACAGGGCTGTTTTCAAAGTCCTATCAGTAACTCAAATCAATTCATTCTGTCAACAAGCTAAACTTGAGTGGAATCATTTCTTCTGTCTGTCATTAGTGCCCTCTCTATGATGAAAAGATGTTTCTTCATGTCTTCCCAGGAAATGTCACATAGTAAATGGAAGGAGTGACCTCACTCTGAGATCCCAGCTAGGAATCTGACGTATTCTATGTGCTCAAGGAGTCAAAAGAGAAAACATATTGTATAGAGAAACTCTGGATTTCTAGATGAAAAATTCAACTCTCAGATGGCTTCAAGAGCCCATTTATTCCTAACAATAATAGAAGAATCTGTTCTGTGGCCAAACTTAGCAGCCTCTGAATACATGTCATTACTAAGAGCATGACTAGGGTTTTACAGCGTTTTTGTAGCCTAGGAGATTACTTGGGAACTCTCCTGGATTTCTATGGTCAGTTCCCTGAAATGAAACCTCGACTCCTGGGCCCCAGGTGGCATTTCCACTTAGTTGAATACCTGTAGATTCTCTTCTTATAGACAAGCCTGCTTAACAGAGATGCCAGGGGACTCCTAGGTGGAGAATAGGGGTTAGAAAGAAAAGGAGAAAAGATACAGTCAACATCGCATGGTGACCATTTTGATGATCTCTGGCCTTGTAATGCGTTCATGTCTCTACTTCCTGCACTAACCTGAAGGTAAGTGCATTGGAAACCACTGAGGCTATTCAACTGGCTTGATCCAGTAATTAAACTCACACCGTTCTGTGTATGCACCTCCACGTGCCTTCCCTGGCAAAGTGAACTCCCGGCAAGCAGATACCCTAGGGGTGGGAAGCCTGGCCTGTGTCACAGCTACCAGCAGCATTCCAGAAAAACAAAACTGCAATCCCATGAGCAAACTCTATAGTTCGGGGTATCAGTTGCCTGAGCCTCTCCCTGCTATAGGAGGGAGGAATGTTGCCTGAAAGAGTACAGAGCTGTAAAATAGGGATCCAAAGGCAAGACAGAACTCAAAGTCTAGCCCAGTCCCTGGTGGCACTGGTAGCGGCATAACTCACAATAGCACTTCTGTTGGGATCTGCTGCTTAGTTTCCCAGAAGCATCTCCTGGTAAGCTAAGAGTGTGTGCATCTGTGAAGAGAGCATTGGTGGGCTGTATGTCAGCCCTCTTCCTGCAGTGGGAGTCTGTTTCCAGCACAGCCAGATGCAAGGATGGGGAGCAGCTCACATTTCTTGAAGTTTCTTTTCCAGAAAAACCTTTGATTCTATGTCTGCTGGAAAGCCCCAGACCTGTACCCTCAGGGACTCTGTTAGTTCACTTTCCTAACAAATTAGAATCAGACTCAAAGTGCAAAGAGATTGCCACCTGGTTGGGCAGAAACACAGGCATTTTGGAAGGCCAAGTAGGGCAGAGGGCTTCAATTTCTTTTCCATTTCCTGTACATGCTGCTCTATTCTCAGGGTTCTAATTGATTGCATCAACTGTGTTCGTTTCCCTGGACTAATTGGTCTTCGCACAGAAGAGATAATTACCTGGGCTTGTTCATCCTAGTTGGCAGGAGCCGGCAGCAGCCTCTTTAGAGCCACACAATATTGTGCTATCTGAAGACTGTGGGATTTAAAATGAGGGCATTTGTTTCAGCCTCATAAATAAGCTCTCTCTGTGTGGTCTGATAAATAAACTTTTTAATATTCTGACAATATGTGGCACTGGCGTGAGTGTGACAAGGCAGGAGGAAGGGCAGCTAAGTCTTCCTGTAGGTTCTGGAGTCAAGAGAAGAGTCCAGCAGGGGCCCTGAAGGAGCGAGCGTGGATGACTAAACAGGGCGCAATGAAGGACTAGGGTCACAGCCCAGTCACCTGTGATCTGTGTGACTTGAATCACTCACTCGCTCTGCTCTTCAGCTGCCTAATCTAGGACAAGGAGATAAAATCCTTACCTTGCCTCCATTGAAAGAAAGTGCTAAGACCTGATATGTTCATGGGCAGTACATTTCGCCAATGCTCAATGCTTTTTTTTCATGTAAGATGGCCTGGGCACCAGAAGAATCTAAGAACATGAAGCCCATGTCTGATGTAGGTAGCCTCAGGAAAAGCACCAAGAATTTGAGTCTGGGCCGGCCATATGCAGGAAGGCCTTGATTAGGGTTGTACAGCAGGAGAACCAGCATCCTGGATGCAGGTTCTGCCTGGGTTTCTAAGTTTAGGACAGTACAGGTAGGCAGGCAGAACTTAAGTTGAAAGAGTTATGGACAGGCAGTTTGCTCTGGATTCTGGAAGAGGCACAATAAGTATTATTCCTCTCCTTGTCATAGGTGAAAAAACAGAGGCTCGACAAAGTCAGATGCCAAAGTCATATGGCAAGTATGACTTTTCGCTTTGCACCCTCATTGTGAGCTCCATACCACCTACCTCAGGGTTCCTTGTAGGCCCAGAGGTAAGAGATGTGGCAGGACTTCGCCTTGTGCACACTCCCAGGAACCTCCTGGGAGAGAAGTCCTCACTGGCAGTAGATAGAAATCCATGGATGTATTCTTTCCCCTTTCTTCTCCCGTAACCCAGTAGTGAGGCTCAGTTTATACAGAATCAGGTAGGCAGTCGGATAGAAGCAGCTGGGCAGTTAACCCTCCCGATTTTATCCTGCTCTCAACTTCTACTTTCTGCGCTCACTGCCCAAGGCAGTCACGATTGCTGCAAGACTTCTCTTTCAGTGAAACTCACACTAAGGCTTCCTAGCATGTCGAACAAAACCTGGCACATGGGAGGTGCTCGTTGTCAGGAAGGCATGGTGTGCTGTCGATATGGCCTCCACAGGGGCAGAGGAGGTAGCTCAGTCAGTAAATATCTTGCTGTGTAAACATGGAGATCTGAGATCAGATCCCCAGTTCCTCCATAAAAGGTGCAGTGTGACACTGTACATCTGTAATACCAATACTAGGGAGTAGAGACAAGTGGGTCCTTGGGGCTCCCTGGCCAGCCAGTCTAATCAAATCAATGACTTCCATGTTTAGTGAAAGACCTTGCCTCAAAAAATAAGGTGGAGAGATTGAGGATGACACCCACCATCAACACTTGGCCTCCACATGTACACATGTGCATACCACAATTCATTTATACATAGACATACGTGCGCACACACACACATACACACACTAAATTCCAACAAAGTGAACCCTGGATTCTAGATCCCTTTCTGGTCAAGGTTTTAGACACTGAACCTCACCACATTGCTTAGTTTGGTGTTAAATTTACTTTCTAGCCTAGGGAGGCCTTGAATTTCCAATCCTTCTGCCTCAACCTCCTGAATGGCTGGGATTACAAGGGCCAGCACTATTCAAGTGTTGAAGAGACACAACTCAGTCATAGAAACCTCCAAACAAAGCAGCTACAAGGCCTCGATGAGGCACACTAGAGTGGACACAAGAGCTGAACGTACTAGGATGACACCAGAGCTGGGCACACACTATGTGTGGTATGTAAACAGAGGCAATGAGCTGCTGAGAAGGCAGTCACCAGAGGACAGACTCCACTGCCCTGCTTGAGATGAAAGAAGACAAACAGAGCTTTAAGGATGGCTCTGGCCACATTGAAGCTCACAAGTTCCTAGGGTAGACCCTGTAGGAACCAGAACCATTTGCTGTGGGAGTGGGGATTGAAGGACAGCAGGGAATGGGAGCTAAGTGGTACATGAGGCAAAGCCTCATCCTTATGCATATCTAAAGTAGAAGAGTTATTCCAGCCCTCCATCACTTTACTGTGGGGGTAATAGCATCTACCGTATCTCAGGACCTGCTCAGTCTGAAGGAGATTATAGTGCAGAAGCAACAAGACTTGCTCTCTGCTTTCCAGGCTGCACCAACCAAGACAAACAGAAAAACGTTCATTGGTTAACCACAAGAGTGAATTTGTCAGAGGATCAGAGTCAATAAAACCCAGTTCTACTCAGGCAATGTGAAGGGAAAATAGAATGATGGGGAGGTAGGTTTAGGTGGGGAGAAGGGTGGGAGATGAGAGTACAAAGGGGGGATGGAGAGGAGTAACTAGCATCAAGGGTGTTTGAAAAAGACATAAGGAAACTGTGTGTGTGTGTGTGTGTGTGTGTGTGTGTGTGTGTGTGTGTGTCTGTGTCGAACTGGAGTTATCCTACTCAGAGGACAATGCTCATCACAGAGCCATACTTGGCCAAATAAAAAGCCCAGTGGGATACCTCTGTTGAGTTATTGCTCGGAAATATCCCAAGGAAAATTATACAAGCTATTGTAATTTATTTTAGTTTTCCACTAGAACTTCATGAAAATACCCTAATACTGCAAACATCACACTCACATTGGCCACAGGACATGGAGAAATCAAGCCAGTACTGACCAGGAAGCTTCCTCCAGCTGGCTAGCTCTCATAGTGCTGGGAGGTGCTAAGCAGACTTTTGGGGGTGGAGTCACCAGTAGTAATAGCCAGTGGTAAAACCCTGTAAACTGCAATAACGACCAGTGTAACAAAGTGGATTAACATAATATCAAACCGCCGTAGATATTCTTACCTTTCTGCCTAGGGATTAGCACAGCTCGTAGACCTCATCAGAGAGGGGTTTTTGTTTTGTTGTGTGGTACTTAATGTAGAAATATACAATTGGTCAAAGCGCAGAAAATAAGTGACTGTGGAGTACTCAGCTACAAATGTGATATCTATAGCACCCCTCTCAAGGCTCAGGGACCATTAAATAAAAGAGGGGATGGAAAATATAAGAAGCAGACATTGCAGAGGACCAGAGCAAAGCATTGTCTTCTGGATATGACAAGACTGCTGTATTCATAAACACAGAGCACTCATGACTTCTGGCACAAAATCAAGTCAGTGAATATTCTAGCACACAAGGAGGAGGGGATCATGAGCCCCCCACCTCTAACTAATGATCTATGGCCAATTGATGGCTTCTTGGGAAGGCAGAATCAGTTTTCCTTAGGAGTGCAGTTTCCTAGTTGGTTGTACACTCTCCAGTGTTTGGCCCACAAATTGGAGCTGATGGGTTGTAGAAAAAACATAAAAGATAAACATGACACAACCTTGGGGGTGTAGGACATAGGGTAGATCTTGAAGGACTTGGGATAAATAGGATAAAAACAAGTTGTCTGAAATTCTTAATAATTAGTAATAATTTTTAAAAGTTCTAAATCAATCTGGATGTCCTTTCTGAACAAGGTAGCTCCCAAACCTGACTGGGAAACATTTGCTCAGAAGAGGATAGTGTACAAAATAGCTACATGTAGAATGTGTGTAGCATCATCCAGCTTTTGAAGATAGCTGGACTAGTGTGGGAGAGCCTAGGGAGAGAATACATTAAAGAAGACGCTTAGGAGAGGTATGCAGGGTTAGTACCCAAGGGCCCCCTGTTTCCTTGCAATAATTTTATACTTCAGCTTTCACCCGGTCTCTCTGTTCCGGGAACTCTGCGTCATTATGGGTAAAGCTGACAGTCAACTGGTTCAACCCAGGACATGAAGAGCCTATGCCTAGGCTGCTGCTACAAGTCAAAGTAGGTTCAGCAGGTGGACAGACACTACCACTTTCTAGGTGATTCACAATACACAAAAGAGCAGAAAGGACAATTTTAGCATTCAAGAGCCATAGCATTCAAGGCCTTTTAGAGTGAAAGAATAAGGCTGCTTTTAACCTTGTGGAGTCCTAGTCTGAAGCAGTGGAGCCGCATCAAAACACTGACAAGGGCTAGAGAGATGGTCCCTTCTGCAAAGTGTTTTTCACATAAGCAAAAGACCTGAATTTTGATCCCCAGAATGCACATGGTGGAAGGACAGAACTAATTCTCAAAGTTGTTCTCTGACCTCCACATGTATGCATGACATGTACAACCCCCTCCCCAACAGACACAACACATAAATAAATAAATTTAATTTAAAAAAATAAAAAATATTGATGTAGGATGAACAATATAAGGGAGGGTCCAAAGAAAGTAGCTGAATTGGAAAGAGAAAGACAAGGCCACAGGAGCCTTGCTTCCTGGCCCATAAAATGGAGTGAAGAGCCCTCTTGGAGACAGGCCCTTAAATCCGTGTGGGTAACGTTCAATGTCAGCTACATGTGCAAAGAATTGCATTGCTTTCCATGCCACGCAGACTATGCCCATTTCATACCCCGAGCTACCGCATTTTGGAGTAGCACTCTGAATTGCCTTGTCTTCTATTGCTGAATCAATCCCACTGTAGTCTCAGGCTTCACTTTCTCTTGCTTTCAAAACCTAAAGGTCATAGCACGAGTCCTTGTTTTCTAGACTGGGTGTGCTGTCACCTGAAAGTGGTTAGTTCATACTCCCTTCCTTTGACTGTACCACTTTTCCTTCAGGTCCATTCAATTGGCAGCCTAACAGTTGCCAACCAGCCATGGCTCTTATGCTGAAGCCTAGGTCTGTAAAGTCCTCAGGGAAGTCGTGGTCTGTCTCCTACAATAGTAAACATGGAAAGAGTGACGGAGGTTCCCCCCCCCCCCCGCATGGCAGCCAGTGGCTGGACCTACACTGGCAGATCTTAGAAGTATGTAGTAGTCTGAACAGTAATGCCTCAAAAATCTTCCTATGTGCTAAATCCTAGAACCCATGGGTATTACCTTATAAGGTAATGTATAATTAAATTAGGATTGGAGACACAATCCTGGATTATCAAGTGATTTCTAAATATAATCATATGGTTCCGTGTAAGACAGACACACAGACTAATGCAGGCCATGTGAGGACAAGACAGACATTGAAGTGATGTAGCTGTAAGTCAAGGAATAAGTCCATCAGAAGCTGAAGAAAATGGCATTTTTGTCACTGGAGGTGGCTGAGTTCCTAAGAAAAGGGGTTTATTTACCTCATGGATTTGGAGGCTGAATAGCCAAATAGTTTAACAAAGTTCTGGTGAAAGCCCATGGAGAATGCAGGGAATGGATCACATGGTGAGGCTGGAAGCAGAGAGAATGGGAAAAGTCACATTGCTCTTTTTATTAGAGTTAACTTGGGTCTCCATTGAACAACATTAATCCCTTCTGAGGACCAGACCCTGGGGATCTGATTCCTTTAGAGTCACTAGGCCCTACACCCCTTAACAGTTCCATAGCACTTTGCAGTACTGTCAAATTAGGAATCAAACCTCTAACCAGTTACATGCACATTTGTGGGAGTACTTTAACCATATGTAAAGCACAGCAACCCCAGAGCCTCCAGAAGGACCATAGCCCTGGAACATTTGTTTGTTTAAAATTTCCATTCTGTATGTTTGTGTGTACACAGTATTCTCACATAAGGACATTTCTACACACATATGTACTGTACATTGTACATACCTACTCCCATAGCCTCCTTCCTTCCCCCTTCTTGCCCTTCTACAACATCTTGACTTCTGGCTTTCAGAAGCAGGAGAGATTAAGTCTGTGGTATTCTAATCCACCCAACACATTGGGTTTCATTCTAAAACTTGTAGTGAACTGACAAAAAGTAGAACTGCCATGCCAAGGTAACAGAAGCATGGCCAAGGTGCCTGAGACAAGCCTGAAAGTTAGCATCATGCTGACTAAAAGGCTTTTATTGCTATAGAAAATCATGATGGTAATCAATAAAAGAGGGATCCCTGCTCTAGAGAACCACTTTTTAGTCAGTTGTTAAAATAGACCCAATTCTGAAAGAGGCGGGCCCCTGAGACCCTTTAGGTTCTGTTAGCAGGTGTGCTTTTTGAGTTCAGGACACACATAACAGTCTAGGCAGTGTGATCTTCTCTAGAGGAGAAGAAGGGTGATAGGACTGTCAAATGCAAGTGAGGCAGAGCAGTCTCAAAGGAGTCTAAGCCAAATAGAGCAAATTCAGAGGGAGCAAGATGAGAACCCCACTGGGACACCCTAAACCAAGTCTCCTAGAACTAGTGGCCTTGGCTGCAAGAAGTCAGCAATGACAAAAGTAGAATCCTCAGGGTGAAAAAGGAGGGAACCATACTATATTTTGTCCCTATAATAGTTCAGCTTTCCCTGAATCCCATGTCATAAGAGACCTGAAGACAAGCGACTGCATTTGGGGCCCCAGATGGGGAAGGACCCTAAATACATATCAGCAAATATGGCCCTAAGAATCTCGAGCAATGGCCTGGAAGAGAGTCCTGTTGTGCCTTGAGACCTCAAAGGCTACAAAAAGCAAGCACCCGGAAGCCGAGCAGCACTTCCCACTGACAAAACCCCTTATCTGAGTAGTTGGAAACTGATGGCTTCCTGCTGAAGGAGGGAAAGTCGGTTTTCTTCAGGAATGTGGAGCCTGAAAGGCTACTCATACTCCAGAAGATGGTCCTAAATCCATGCGCTTATGGGCAGTAGTAAGTAGAGTCTGGGTTTTAATGAAACCCGTAAAGGGGGAAAGTAGGAGAAAGGAGGAACTGGAGAGGTAGATTTGACCAAAATATATATGCAAAAATGCAATTCTCAAATTATAAAAAAGAGAAAAAATGAATAAATGGTAATTAGGTCTAATCAAGCCCCTTCCCCTCCACAAAAGTAGGGACCCATGAACTTTCCTCGATATTTCATCATTGAAACTCTGAAAAATAGGATGTTGTGCTGGGGCAGTAGCTTGACTGGTAAAGTACTTGTCACCCAAGTCTGAGTCCCTGAGTTTGATCACCTGAACCTACCTACACAAAAGAACTGGGTATACACACCTGAAATCCCAGTGCTGGTGAGACAGAGTTGGCCGTATCTCTACATGGCTCTTGTAGAGGATGAGCTCTGGTCCTCACATGCATAAAAACCACACACACACACACACACACACACACACACACACACATTCACGTCTGTTGATCTTCCACAGGACATTAAATAGGCTGTGGTTGTGGAAAGCATAGCATTCACCATCATAGCAAGGGAGCCTCAACCTGCAGGCTGGCAGCCAGAAAGAGCTTTGAATGTGGGTCTAACTCAGAGCTCTGGCCCGCCCTTTCATACAGAGGCACCTCACACCTCTGCGTTCAGAATCCCTCCGTAAAATGAAAGCAATTCGAGAGTATTCATGAAGGATGCTCTGGCATCTGTGCAGGAGACTGGGTGTCAGTGACATCATGTCTTTTTACTACTTAGGAATTTCAGCTGAAAAAGTCAGTTTGAGAGTAAGGACAAGGTGAAGGACAGCTTCATTACCCAGAGCTTTACACTCTGAGTTCCTGAGTGGAAGGGTAC
Organism: Alexandromys fortis; assembly: GCF_014885135.2. Classification (NCBI taxonomy): domain Eukaryota; kingdom Metazoa; phylum Chordata; class Mammalia; order Rodentia; family Cricetidae; genus Alexandromys; species Alexandromys fortis. The sequence continues at coordinate 2,008,837 of NW_026068097.1, read as the reverse complement.
TGATCTCTCACAGGGCAGTGGGCATCCCAGACAATGTGTAAATGAGCATGGGAACCCCTTCTCCTCTTTCTGCCTGGCTGGCATGGTGCTAGTGTGGTAGTGGCATTGGGAACACTGACAAGGATGGAGTTAGCCTTGGTGTCCCCAACACCCCAGCTCTCTGCTGGCAATGCCCTGCTACACCATCCAGATGCTACCTAGGTAAGCAGTGACACAATTCAAGGACAGAGAGAGTGCCCATAAAACAACAGTTTACAAAATGGTGATCTGGCCTTGGTTTCGCTGGCTATGGAACTTACAGCACTGGGAGAAGCAGACGGAAATTGGCTTTTATGTTACTGTTGAGGATGCTGAAGTACGCTCTCGTGGCAAGCGAGGAATTGTCTAGAAGAAGGCAATAGATAGCAGGAAGATAAGTGACTGAGGGAGGGGAGAAGAAAACGCTCAGCAGGGAGCCAAACTAGGGGAAGTCAGGACAAAGAGTGAAGGGCCCTGATGCTCCTGTCCATGGAAGCTAGAGGCCAAAACCAAAAGTCAGTGGAGCCTACTGCCGTGTGACTGAAAAGGACATGCATTATTTACAATGGGATTCATTTTACCCTGGTAAGAAGTGGTCATAGTTCCAACCCACGGAAGAGGGCTATTCACTGGTAGGAGGCTCAGATAAGCGGGCAGGAGGACTGAATGTGTACTTCCATAGAGTGATAGCTACAAGTCCTGAGTTCAGCTCTAAGCACTGAGGGCTGAAGATTGTGCAGAATTCTGTTCTCTGCCTCTTCCAACCCCTGATGCTGTCAGACAATCTTTGGATTGTGGCCTTTACACTCAGACATCTGCCTCCATCCTCGCTGATAACTCTCATTCAGCCTCTTTCATTTTGTCATAAGGACAGCAATTATCCATTAGGGGATGCTCTGGATAACCTGGGCTCTTTTCTCATCTAATGACTCTAGTAACATTCCTTTGTACCATATAAGGTGGGGTTCATGTTTCTATGGATCACTATGAGGACCCACTTTGTGAGGGAGGGTATTTTTTGAACTTCCAAATTATTATTTTGTGGTATTCCCGTGGTCCTCTTAGGTTGATTCAAATGTTTTCATGGAATTTATTTGTTCTTGTATGCCAAAGTGAGTGGAAAAACACCCAAAACTCCCTGTGGCCTACTTGAGGTATCACCCAATGGAATGTACCATCCAGCTGGAACCCAGCTCCTCCACCTGCCACAGATTCCAAAACCAGACAACCTAGAGGCCTGAAACATTCTTCATAGCATTTGATAAGCTTCTTTTATATGGTGTGTCTGTCTGTCTGTCTGTCTGTCTGTTTGTCTGTGTATCTTGTTGGGGAAGGATAAGGGACAATGGTCCACAGAAGAGTTTTTGAAAGCCCTGAGTGACTAAATGTCAGTCTGGCTCCTGAGCAGCAAGAAGCCCTTCACATTCTAGGTCTGGGAATGTCTGTAGCCAGACACATTGGAAGCCAAGCGATGCCATCCCACACGGCTGAGATACTGAACATGCATATCAATAAGCTACTTCAAAGGAAGTAAATGAACCCAGCTGTGTTTCAACGGCAGACGACCAAAACCCATGTTGGAACACACTTACCAGGCTAAGTGACAAGAAGATATTTGAGCCGGCAAAGCCTTCCTTGGGAGGCCTCGTGTGAGAAAGCGTGTGCATGATATGTCTATCATAGCTTTCTCCTCCCACCCCTAGATGTTTACAGCCTGAAGACTGTCCTCTACAGTGACTGCTCCTGTCCAGATTGATGTCTCCTTGAACAAGATCCCCTGCCTAGTATTGGCCATTCAGCTTTTTATTAGACTAATCAGGTGCCTTAGGGCAGGTAAGGGGAAACAGCAACATATCTTCACATAGTTAAACAAATGCAGCATAAACAAATGTAACCATCACACCCCCATTCTAGGTGAAGAATGTAGGTCTCAAAGAGTGTGTGCTATGCTTGAATTCACAAACCTGGTGTGTTGTGGAATATCACTTTAACTTAACTATGTAGAGGTGTGTTACATTTGTTTATGCTGCATTTGTTTAACTATGTGAAGATATGTTGCTGTTTCCCCTTACCTGCCCTAAGGCACCTGATTCGTCTAATAAAAAGCTGAATGGCCAATACTAGGCAGGGGAGAGACAGGCAGGGCTGGTGGGCAGAGAAAATAAGTAGAAGTAATCTAGGCTATACAGGAGAAAACAGAGAGAGAATGAGGGAGGAAAGGGAGACAATTGGGGGCAGCCAGGCAGCTGCCAGATAGACAGACATAGAGTAGGACATACAAAATGAAAGAAACGTGAAAAGTCCTGAAGCAAAATGTAGGTGAAGAAAAACAGGTTAAACTAAGTTATAGGAGGTAGTGGGGCATATAAGCTAAGGCCAAGCATTCATAGCTAATAAGCTTCCATGTCATGATTTGGGAGCTGGTTAGTGACCCTAAAAGAAAGCCTGCTACAAGAATGGGAATATCTTAGATCCAACCATCTCTCTCTGTGTTCCCAAGGATTCTCTTTAGGCTAAATCATACAAAGCCAGATACAGGGACCCACACCTGAAATCTTAGCACTTCAGAGGCTGAAGATTGCCCCAAGTTCAAGGTCAGCCTTTGAGTGAGTTCCAGGCCATTATGGGGCTACAGAGGAGGGGGAAGGAGGGAGAGAGACAAAGGGGGGAAGAGTTTACACACATTCATTAAGTATCGAGGTATGCTTTGAAAGCATCTGGTGCCTCCTAACGTGACCAGGAAGTGGTCAGCAATAGTTAGTCTTGTGCAACTGAGGCAGGTGGCTGCTGGGAGTGTGAGGCTCTCAGTACACAGAACGCCCTTCAAAAGCGGAATCTGCCAGCACCAGTAACAGACCAGCAGGTGCATCTGCCCAAAGGTAGAGTCTGAAATAAATCGAGACTGTGAACTGGCATAACTTTCTTACAGTGGCAGTGTTATTATGGCAAAGGAACTGGGGAGACCAGGACATAATCTTGGGGGAGGAAAAGCCTAATCAGCTCCAATCAAGATAGCATCACGCTGGAGTGTAATGAAAGGCACTCAGAGCAGTCTCTCCTTCAGGATGCCAGCATTCTCTGTGAGATCAAACCCAGGAGCTATCCCCCAATAAAGGATGAAGGCAGTCTAGCAAACTGGCCCTACAGCTGGCCTTGGGGACAGGGCAGTGCAATCACCCAGCTGGGCTCTGACTCCACCTCACCAGGCTGACCTGATTGATAAAGCTTTGGAGATCGGTGATTGCCTTCAAACATATTGCAGCTCTGAGTCGGCAGCAGAATAAATGAGAACACTATACAGAGGGCCAAAGAAAGCAGGCAGGCGTTTGACCCTCTTGAGTCTGAGGAAATGCATATATGTGCACTGAGGAGTTCCTGGTGTGTTCCTGATTGCCATCTGCTTTCTGTTTGCCCATCTCTCTGCCTATCCTTCTCGCCATCCTCCATGCCATCTAGCCTGCCTGAACTCTGGTTCTGGATTGGAGCTTCTTTAGTGGGAAATGACCGAATAGATAGGATGAGGCTCAGAGCCCCATAGTCATTCTATGCTACAAAATAACTCCCTTCCTCTCGGGGAAACACATCAAAGATTTATACCCCTTACCATGTGTGTGTGCATGAGCGCACGTGTGTGTGTGTGTGTGTGTGTGTGTGTGGCCAAAAATTGCAGGGGTTACTGAGTGCTGTCCAGAGCCTTGTTGTGAAAGAGCCAGATGAATCATCGTCCTTGAGTTTCCTGGGCAGCTTCCTGCTCAGACTATTGAAGAGTTTGTTAAGAACCTTATCCAACAGTAATATTTCTAGTTAGCAGCACATCCATAAGTTCGGCTGACTCTAAAACGATGTGACATGAGATATGTCTGCTCTGCTACTGTCTGAGGTCCTGTAATTGAAAACTTGGAATTAGCATGAAGTTACAAGCTTAGTTCTACTCAGAGTATCAAGCAAGGCAGGAAGGGACAGTTACTAATGGCCTAGCTACAGAAAACATATGCTAAGCATCAGAGAGAAGATGGCCTGAGATCCCCTCGGTAGATAATGGGCTCCACTGTTATACCAGATGTATTCCTTCTGGCTAATGCCAGGCCTATAGACATCTATCCCTTGATCTATATAGAAGAAGGGGTGCAGGTATCACCAAGTTTACAAATCAGGTTATCTGGCATCCTTTTTCATCATCATTTTCTAACCTAGGCATTCTGCCTACAAATAGTTGCAACTCCTTAGTGGTTCCAGAACTTTCCTGGATCCCGTGCACAATTGACCCAGGACTCTGGAAAAAAAAAGACACATTGTTCCACCTTACTTCTGTGGCAGGCAGTTGGCCGGGTGCTGATGACTCAGAACTGAAGCCTTGAGGGCTTCTCAATCATGGGAGTGTTTAGAACATCTTCAGGATCTGTAGATTTCAGCAAACCACTTCACTTCTGTGGGGCTCAGTGACCTCACCTATACACTAGATATAAGAATGGTGAGAGAAATCAAGTTTTTAGAAATGAGAAATGAGGAAAGGCTTCTCCAAGAACACAAAGAGACAGTGAACATCAGAAATCAAACTTGTATCCTTACCACACCCACAAAATCTGTCCATCGTTGCAGAAAGAACAAGAGAAGGACCGGGCATACCATCTACTGAGATACCCAGACTGGAAATATTCTGGCCACAAACATGAACATGGGAGGACTCCCAGTCCCTGCCCTGAGATGACATGGGCAAATCCACTGTCCACCACAAACCCACCATGCTAAAGACATGCATTCCTTAGTTTGATATCTTCCATCTGCTGCCCACTCTAGGCATACTTAGTAACACCAAATCCACTGTTTGACAACACTCCTTTTGGCTGCCTGATGACAAGCTGGCCTGGTCATACTTTATCTTGCATCAAGAAGGTACGGAGTGTATGGAGCTATGTTTTGTGTCATAGACTAAATAAACTCTGCACCGGGTGTCGATAGCTCTCAGTTCTACCTTAGGCTTTAGCTTTAAGTATTTATGTAACTCAATTAATTAATCTGAAAATATGGGCATGATATTAGTAACTTCCTTGCAATGTTGTTATGAGAATTAAAAGAGATGAAGTCAAGCTGGGACAATATATAAGATGGATTTTTCTATAATTTTCTAAATTCAGCCAAAATAACAGCATATATAAGGCAAGCATAGGAAGACTCTGAACAGTTAAGAGGAGAAAGTAGACTAGCTAGAGACCATGGGACCCAAGGACCAGTGATGGGGTTCCCAGGTTTTCACATTGTTTCTTGTGTCCCAGGATGTATACAAGGTAGCATTCCTATTAGCCCAACAAAAGACGCCAGATAAGGCTTATTACAACACATTCAAGTCAAATAAGTTTCACAGCACAATACAACACCAAAAGGATCCAATATATAATCAAATCACTTGTCATGACTATCCACAAACATTGAAGCAAATCAGATGTTGAATTATCTAACAAGGTTTCAAAGCAGCAATTATAAAAATAATTTAGCAATCAATTACAAGCACACTTGATGCAAATGACGATATAGACTGTTATTGAAGAAATGGGAGCTATAAAATGAGCCACATTTAGAAGTGAATAACACAATCACAGAAGCAAGCATTCCTCTTGACATGCTCCGGTGTATGCTTGAAACAAGAGAAGAATCAATGAAAAAGGGGGGATTTTTTTACTGAAAAAGATGATCAGAGCCTCAGAAAGATCAATATTCATATCATCAAATCCAAAAAAGAGAAAGAGAAAAATGCGGATCTGGTAAAGTACTGGAGGAAGTAATAACTAAGAATTTTTGATCTGCTAACAGGAAGAAACCTACATTTTCACAAAACTCGATGAACCCCAAACAAGATAATCTTTTTTAACTATGTTCCAAAATAACCCAAACTTCTGAAAACCAAAGACAAAGAGAAAGAGATTGAAATAAGGGATGTCACCATCCCCATAGGGGAAAAGAAGAATGACAGCCTATTTCTCATCAGTAATCACGGAAGTCAGAAAGAAGAGCATATTTTAAAAGAATTGTTATCCAGGACTCTATATCTAGCAAAGTACCCTTCTGAAGGAAAATCAAGAAAAATTGTCATCAACAGACCTTACTTCCTGGACACTCAAACAAATGACGCATAGGAAAAAACAGGATAAGTACACTTATAATCAGCAATTGATTCATGTATAGAAATATGACAATTGTTAACAGGCATTTCTTGAAGAGAAAATTATGGATGGGATTTCTCTTTGTTTATCTGATTTCGTCTAAATTGCCTCCCTAAGCAATCTTGTGTAATTAGAAAAAGTGAAAGTACACAAAAGAATGAAAGGCTACATACAATAAAGGTAAATTTCTCCTGGAAATAAAAGGGAATGTGATTCATTATCATTGGAGAAGTTTAAGAGGGCTTCGTGAAGGAGTTAGCATTTGATTTCCTAATCAGAAGGATGCATGGAGCTAGAGAGCCAGGGAGAATATTCTATGCTGCAGAAACAGTGAGAAAAATAACAAAGCAGGGGAGTGCATGCCTGTGATTCAGCGTTTGCAAAATGGAAGCAGGACGATGGGGGGGGGGGACAAGAGAATCCTTGTCTATTTAGCCAGTTCAAGGTCACCTTAGGATGCAGGAGTCCCTGCCTCCAAGGTTTAAAGTAGAGGATGAATGGAACCAAGAATGGAGCTGTCCAGTGGAGGCAGCCTACAGAGCTGATGGAGGAGGCAGCTGACTCTCCTCATTTATGAAGGAGAGGAGGGAGGCAGGGAGGGGAGCAGAGAAAAATGTAGAACTTAATGAAAGTAAAAAAATAAAATAAAATAAAATATCTGACAGAAACAACTTAAAAAAAAAAAGAATCCAAAAAAGATCTTGTCCTTAGACCCCAGAGTAAGAGGCAAGGCATGGGCATTTCTGCTGAAGTCCAAACTTGGAATCCCAACTGCAAATGCACTCCTCTAACCAGGACTTTAGTTCTCAGAGGAGCAGAGAGTCTTAGGTCCTGCCTGAGCCAGGGCACTCCTTTGTCTGTTTGCAGTTCCTTCTTCCTTCCTTCCTTCCTTCCTCTCCTGAGAGTGGAACTTCCCTGGGAGGAATGTGGAAAACAACTCCATTGTTCTCCCACTTGCTTGTCCCCACCACAACTAAGGACATTTTCCCTTCCCTTTGTCTTGCTCAGACACCATATTCTCTTTCACACCAAGAAAAGCTCTGATTAGTTCACATCAGACTCACCTCCTAGGAAGGTATGGTCTTTCTTTCTTGGAACTGCTCTTCTCACCCCATGTCTCTCTTTCTCTGCAGCAGTGAGTATGTTTGTGTGTCCTTTGGAGATGGTTCAAGACAGTGAAATATCAAAATTAGTACAAAAATGTGCAAGGAATGAAATTAGAGAAAATGCATATTACTCATATCACCAAATCCTAGGAAGAGAAAGAGAAAAATGCGGATCTGGTAAAGTACTGGAGGAAGTAATGACTAAGAAATTTTGGTCTGCTAACAGGAAGAAACCTACATTTTCACAAAACTCGATGAATCACAAACAAGCTAATCTTTGTAAATTATGTTTCAAAATAACGACAGTGTCACCCTCCCCATAGGGAACTCTAAGTTGAGGTAGCCACTTGGCCAGTAGCAAAGTAAAAGGAGCTGGAATTTTAGAACTGAGATCCCAGTGGTGGTAGCATGGCTCTTCCCTTGTAAGGAAGCAGAAGGTCACTTTTCTAAAAGTTTGTTCTGTGATAGTGCCCCTCACAGTTGCTGTGTGAGTGTGTTAATTGCTTGCTGTGAAAAGGGCTATGGTGTTGTGCCCTGGAGTAGAAAGCAAAGTCCAAAGCAAGCCCCATGACCAGAGCCCACTTTGTGAGGGGTACGGTTCAGCCTCCACTCAGGAGGCACAAACTCTGGGCCAGAAGCCAGGCTGGGAGCTCAAGTTCTCCAAGCCAGTATAGGAAGCTGACAGAGGGAGCTGTCACTTCATGGTTTTGTGCTAGTCTGAACCCACCTGAAAACTGGTTGAGAGAGAAAGGTAGGAAGGGAATTTGTGGTGTCCAGGAGAAACTTCACAGACCTCAATGACAGCAGATGTGATGGCCCTTGTCTTAGACCCCAACTTTTTGGTTTTAAAATGTGCATTCATGTTTGTTTGATAAATCATTACTTTGGGTCATTCCCAGGAATTTTCTCTCCTAGCAATCTCTTCCCTAAAGAACCATGAAGATGCTGACAAACTAGCCTTGAACTTCACAGTAATCTAGACATGTCCTTACAACACTTTACCCTCTCTTTCCCTTTTGCCATATTCTGAGGGCTCTTCAGACCTCTTCAACTCCTTCCCCATTTTCATTCATGGACATTTCTTCAAGTAAAATCATAGGCTATTTCTCTGTGTTGGCTTCTTCTTGAAAGGTTGCAGATAACACAGTATGAGACCCTCACATAGTGACATTCCCACTGACAGGAGCACTCCAAGCAGTAACCTCTTACAATCCCAGTCAGTCTGACTGGTCAAAGTTGATTTTCAAAAAAAATAGGCCATTGATAGAGCAGAACCATAAAGGAGCCAGAACCTTCAAGCTAGCATGTTCTCTCCAGTGCCAAAGGACTACCAATGCCAAATGCAGTAAGCTGCCATCATTCTACTCAAGATGCACACAGCAGAGTTCTGTGAGTGAACTCCGTTCCCCTTTCTGCTTCCTTCTACTAACCTTCCTTTCTCCCGCAAATTACTTCACCTCTGCCAAAGGCCCTAACAATATAGAAATGACTCTAAAACTAAGAAAAAACTCTCTTACCACCATTACCTCCAAAGTGGACACCATCTCTGCTTCTACCACCACCATGATCTCCACCCTCACCACCACATCCAACTCCTTTACCACCTGCATCACCATTGCTACCTCTTCTGCTTCCACCTCCACAGAACCCTACAATTTACTCAGTCACTATCTATAGGATCCTAATGTTCAAGTGCTTTATTGTATCTCAGTTGGCAATATGATGGAATGGTGGAGTCTTAGCTTTCACTGTAACGTTAATCTGGGTTCAGTTATTCGAGTTATCCATATAAACTGTGAACTAGATGGCCTGTGTGCTAAGCATCTGTTTCCCAACTGGTTAATTAGGGGTTATAACAGGATATTACATAAATGTTGTTGGAAACTTGGCATGAAATCATCCACTATAAGTGATTCCAAATAAACTTTTGACACTGCTAGAATCATCAAAATTGTAATCCTCACTTAACAAATGTAGAAGTTGAGAGAGTAGAGACACGGGGAGAGCAGCAGCAGAGCCATTTATTCATTCAGCGTCCATTGATCAACAACTCAGCACCAGGACCTAGACTTTGATGCAGGGCATTTCAGAAGTGAAGAAGGAAGAGCCCTTAACAATACAGCAGGATTTAAAGTATAGGAGGAAATCAGCAAAGAGTGAGAGAAACCACACAGAAGCAAGTGCTCTTCAGAAGCCAAGGGACCGAAACAGGGCCCGCTTAGCCTGAAATTGCCGTTACTTTTCTTCACATTCCTGTTTCAAAAATAACTGACAAAAGCAAGCAAAGAAAGGAAGGGTTTCTTCTGGAGTACAAGCTGAAAGCTACAATCTATCAAGGCAGGCAAGGCATGCTGGCAGGAGCATGACTCAGCTAGTGACATTGCATTACTAATCAGGAAATAGACAGCAAATGAGGGGCACAAGTTCCCAGCTCATTTTCTCCTTTTCATTCAGACTAGAACCTCCACTCCATGGATGTCACCCATATTTAGAGTGGGTATTCGCACCTAAATTAACACAATCTGCACATCTCTTCACGTACATACTCAGAAATTTCCGTTCAAGGTGACTCTATATAAATCATCAGAACCAGGACCAGAGAAAGCTTCCCTGGGGACCTGCTGTTTAAGCTGAGATCTGAAGGAGGGGACATTCCTAGCAAAGAATGAGAATGGTCTCCTGATTTTGGGTTGGGGTCCTGGAGGCCCAGAGAGGATCCTGACTTGCCTGTGCTCGTGCAGCTGCAGTGGCAGAGCCAGGTCTGGCACTAGGCTACAGCTGCTAATGCTAGTTTGACATCCTCTTCTGGACGCCGAGCTGCCTGCTGGCTATTAATAGAGTTTTGGCCACACACAGTTTTGTGTTTCTCACTTGAATCTCCATTTTCCCTTCTCCCTCTGCCACTTCTGTCTCTCTCTTTCCTCTCTCCTTCTCGCTCTCCCAACTCTCTCAATTTTAAATCAACAAATGAATCGGGTTCAGGGTCATACGGTATAATTAATGCCATTTTCTTCTGTTTCTGTGGTTTGTAGTGTTTTCATTCTTGAGTATCTCTTCACCACAAGTAAGATTCTGGCTCAGTAGCTAGATTGTGTCTACGGGTGGCTGTGGAATTAGGGAAAACTCCAGGGGATTCGGATCCAGCTTCCAGGGCAATGAGAGCTTTTCCCTCGATTTGCTCCTACAGAAGCCCTCAGGCTGGCTCCTCCCATGGGCATCAGGAAGCTCCTCTTCTCACTATGAACTAAAGGGTTGATCTTGGGGATCTAGGTGGGGCTTCCTGTTGACAGCAGCTGTCAAGGACTCTTAAGCCTGAATAGAATGAGGAACTGGTTCCTCTTTTCTCCCAAACCCCAACTCCTCAACTCCTGAGCAGCGATGAATGCTGCCAGCCCCTGGCTTCCCAAGGAGCTGGAAGATAGGGCTTGCACTCAGCCAATCCTCCTCCTCCTTCCTCTGCTCTGTTATCAGCCTGGCAATTCGTATACTTATTACTATGACTAAGTGACAATTACATAAGCCCCCCATTTGATGTTGGGCTAGAAAATGCTGTGGTTGAAGTGTTTTTATTCCTCACTTACAAGCTCGCCTGGCCATCCACATGTAAGCGCTCTCACTCTATTTTGAGCCAGGTACTTCATGAATAAAACAGGATATTCTGCCAATTTCAGAACACACTTTTTATCATGCACTTTAAGGCCAGCTAGGCTTGCACATCCTTTCCCAATCCCCACCCTCCAAGCAGCACTATACCACTTCCAACCCTGTGGGGAGCAAGAAGTCACCGAGCTAACTGGCCTGCTGCATAGCACCTACATTTTCCCAAAACGAGGGGAGAGAACACATTTCCTCCAACTGCAAGTGGTTTGACCTCAGAAGGGGGCCTTCGTGCTGCCTGCTTAGCTTCTAGCCTTGTCCTTGAGCACTTTGTGGAGACGAATAATCCAGATACTTATTGATAATAATCTAGATACTGAGTCACAGTCCCTGTCTGTCTCGGTTCACTTCTCTTTCCCAGACAAGGGGGGAGGGTTGTGGGGGACAAATCTGAGCCTCCTCTTCCTCTAACCCAAGCAACGTTTCTGAGAGCCTGAGGGATATATTTCATAGCACCCATTTAAATATACTACAGCCACATACTTGGGCTACACTGAGAGCTGAGATACAAGCAGCTGTGCCAGGGATCTTACATGGGATGCCATAAGACTTGTGTACGCAAAAGCCAGCCCATCCTTGGCATTCCTTCCTTTAATTTTTTCTGCCTTGGGAGGCTAGGAGTCATCACCCACATTCATCTGGGTTTGCACATCCCAGGCTACAGCTAAGTTTTTTTTTTTTTTCACCAAACACACTTTCCATCAGCTGGGGAAACAAGTTATGTCAGAAGGGACATGTCATCTCCATATGTTTGCCATCTTGACACTGAACTCCTCCGTGTCAGCCCACACAGTGAAGCCCTTTCAGGAACTGCTAGAGAAGCCCCCTTCCTCCTTAAATATGAGCCCTCTGGGACAAGGCTCCAGAACCAGAGATGGCACACGGGCTGCAGGTACAGCATAAAATGAGGCTCTGCCAGGCCCGAATTCTCTAAGAAGGCAAGGCCTATGCCCTTCTCTTGCTGGTAGAAAAGTGTCAGGCTCCGTTGGAAATGCTAAGCTTGTGAAGAGAGAAATTGGCTTAAGGAGTGGCCCGTATTTTTCTTGGCTGCTGGCTAAATGGTGCAAGTGCTGTTAATCACTAGGGTAGGTGTGGGTGAGAACAGAAAAGAGGGCCAGCTGTTTCTGTGCCGTGGTAAATATGACAGAACTGAGAACAAAAGAAATGAGAAGCTTTCTAAGGACTGTTGTCTAGAGAAGGCTTAGTTAAGTGCTCCTGAGGCTTCAGAAAGCTGGCTTGGACCTGAAGACCGACCGCAACCCCCCCTCTAATTGCCCTTCCCTCTCCAGTATCACTGACTTGATCAGGCTGCTCCAGGACAGCACTGCTTCGCTTGCTGGCCTTCCTTCAGAGGCCTCCAGGCTTCCATGGCTTTTAGAGCCTCACCCCAGGGACCTTAAGACTAGCCGGCCAGGGTTCTCAAATAAAGATTCTCTGAGGTCAAGACAGGTGGGGAAGCTCTGAAGTCTATCTTGATTTGGAGACCCCCATCACCATCACCATGCGCTGCATATAATCGGTCCTGAGAGCTCCTACATTCTAATTTTGATGAATTTAACATTTCTGAAGTCTGTTTGAACAAGGGCATTTTGCTGAGGTAGACCTGTCAACTCAAGGTCCATGGGATGTGGCAAGGGACGCAGGACTGAGCACTACATTCAATAACAAGCACAGAGAGGAGTCAGGAAACCTAAAGTTCACTTTGTAGTCCAGGGAGGCTTGGAACTGACCCTGTAGCCCAGGCTACAGAACTGGCCCAGAACTCATCCTCCCCATTGCCTGTATAGAGGTGTGTGCCATCATGCCTGGCATGTATGTTCTACCACTGAAATTCCATGCTGAGAAATTCACCTACAGACAGAAAATTTTTGTACCAGGGAAAATGTACCTCCATGCAAAACAGAAAAAGCAGGATTCAACTCAGTGTGCACCAAATGGGAGTGGTCAAAGGCAGTGCTCTACCTACTGGATTGGAAGATTATTGTTCCAGCTTACATTTACCCCCAAAAGGAGAAACGGGTCCCTTTAGGGAAGCAGTCACAGGAGAAAGGAAGGAGATGTGAAGGAAAAATACTGAACAGGAAAATATAGGAAACAACAATTCAGAGTATGTTGCAAAGTTAGTTCTGTGGGAAATTGAGGATCGGATGCTTTGGGGGCATTCTAAAGACAGAGTTGAGAGTGCCTTGAATTCTTTCCACCAAGGATATGGAAGGAAAGAATGATTATCAGTTCAAGAGATATTCCAGTGGGCACTCACGCTTCCAGTTAAGCAGCTCTAGGGCAGGAAGCTGGGGTAGCTGGCATGGCAAAGGCTTGCCATTGTAATACAGTAGAAAACAGGAGCAGAGGATATGAGGTGCAAAGATGCTGATGCCGCCGTGTAGCTACTAAGAATGATAACTGTAGGAGCGAGAGGTACGCTCAGATGCAGAGCAATTGCCTAGCATGCAGAAGGCCCTGGGTTTGATCATCAGTACCATGAAATAATATCACTAAAATAGGGAAAACTTTCAAAAGGTGTTATAAGAAAGAGTGCAGGGTACAAGGTTGCTTGTGGTTCTTTTATAAATTAACTTTCTCCTTTGCTGATGTCTCTATCTCTGAGATTTTCTTTAGCAAACAAGCATTAATTTAAAATTGAAAAAGCATTAGTGCAGCGATTTTCACATCTCAGCAGGCATCCGAAGCACTCGGTGTTTGGGGAAACACAGTTGACAGGGAGAAGACTGACATTATGGGTCTGTCACCTGGGAAATCACAGGGAGCGGGGGGGGGGGGGGGGGGGGGGGGGCCTTGTTCTCAGGCAGACCCCACACTTGGTTAATTGCTCTGTTGTTGCTAGCTTGACATTCCTAATGTTTGGGGGGTGTTTTTGTTTTTCAAAAAGGGGAGCCAACATTTAATTTTGCACCAGGCCCACAGATTATGTTTCCAGTCTTGGTTGGTCCTATTCCCAGAATCTCTGCTTCAGCCCTGTGGGGAAAGGCCTAGAAATGTGAACTTCTCAGATGCTTCAGATGATCTGGATTAATTATGAAGCATACTCAGAAAATTATAATAGCCCAATGTTTTGTTTAAAGATTATCCTCATAAAGGGGTTTTCAACTTCTTTTAAGGAGTTTACACCTACTGGAGATATGGATCAGAAGTTAAGAGCTCTTGTTGCTCTTACAGAGGACCCAGGTTAGATTCCTAACATCTACATGGTGGCTCTCAACCATCTGTAACTCCAGTTCCAGGGGATCTGAAGCCATTTTTTTGCCTCTAAAGACACCAGGCATGAAAGTCATTAACAGAAAAACATGCAAGCAAAACATTCAAACACATAAAATAAACCTAAAACTAAAAAAGGTTCAAAAAAGAAAGCATGAGTTTAGATCTGGGAATGATGGCATGGCCTAATAAGCCCAGTTCCTGAGAGGTAGAGACAGCAGGACCACCTTGGATTTCAGGTCAACCTGGGCTGCATAATGAGATCCTTCTCAGCAAAACAAACAAACAAACCAAGAGTTTACAGACCACTAACTAGTTGAGTGGCAAAACACATATTGCAGGTTAATCCTGTCTCACAAATCAGAATGCAAGACAAGAAATCTCAAGCAATTAGGGGACAATTAATTCCCCCAAGAAAATGCAGTATGAACTAGCACTGGACTTGATGCAGCCCTTTGGGACTCTCGTCCTGGTCAGCTCCTTTCTATTTGAACAATATTGGCCAACCTGCCTTCAATCTAGCTTTCATTATTTATGAAATGGGTTGACACAACCTGTCCCACAGAGTTCTACATGGCAGCTGAAGGCTTTGCAGCCATACTTCACAATTTTTGTAATACAGGTCTCCTGGAAGGCCTCGCCTTTCCCATCCCCTCTTCACCAGGCTGTGAGTTCATGCTGAAACAGGACCCACCCCCAGTCTGGTTAACAATGGGGACTGCTGAAGTTCAGGCTGCTCAGGAGCTTTTGAGGATGGAGCTAAGTTTATGAAGGGAAGACAAGGATGGTGAATCTTGTTCCCATAGCACCAAGGCACTCTAGTCTAAGAGTCCAGGAAGATCCTAGCTACCCTGGGAATGTCAGTAAGACTTCCAAAATGCTACAGCCTGAGACAAGAGCCACTCTCACCTTCACAGGGCCGTTGCTCTAAGTGGTATTACAAGAAGTCACTTGCATTTCCCAAAAGGAAGTAAGAGGAAGGGACAGGACACAGACACATGGGCCTGCTCTCTGCCCCTGACCTGCACCTCTCTAGGTATATCATGGAGGTGTGCAATGAAAGTAAAGATGATATACACAGCTGGAAAATCATTAGTGCTAATCCAAATAGCTGGGGAATTAGGCCTCTCAGATTAATGCTGCCATAGGTTGCTCAAGGACCAGTGAAGAAATTCACTTTGCCATGGTGGCTACCATGCCAGTGGGCTAATTGGGTGTTGCTTGTGCCTGCTGTAAAGTCAAGTCTCTTTGGCTCTTTGCCTCTTATCTCAGGGCCAGTGATCTTGGCCAACAGAGTCAGCTGCTGGCAATTTGTAGTCCTAGGATCTACCAATATGACAGTGTGACCTTCAACAAAAGCACTGGCTTTCTCTGAACCTCAGTTTTTAGATCTTCTGGATCCTTAGAACACAGATGCTCAAGAATTCCTAGATTTTGAGGAATACAATGAGACAGAAATGCCTGTCAGCAGTTCTCTGGGCTCTGCAAGTATTGCTACAGCCAGGAGCATCCAGGCCAAGCTTGGGATTAGTGTCCAGGCAGGGATGCCATACACTGAATCATTGCTGGAACCAGCTGCCATTAGAGAACTGTAATGGCAGCGCAGCCGTGGGCTTCCTAGAGAGTCAGGGCTGGGCAGGAATCTACTCTGTACTGGAGCACCTCTTGGAAATTTGCCCTCCAGCCCTGGCACTTTGTTCCTTTCAGTGGTTGTCAGGCAGCAGAGGGCAGAATCCAGAAGGCCTATTAGATCTAATTCTCTTCTTGGTAAACAGAGGCTCCTGAAAAGAAGAGCTCCTGAAAGCCACAAGAATCGTTCTGTGAAGCAAGTGAGACAATTTGTAGACACCTGTAACTGCAGTGCCGGCGCATGCAAGAGCTTAGCTGCCAGTTCCTTTGTGTCGGTTTGCTAAGGCTGCCACAACAAATTACCACCAACTTGGTAGCTCAAAGTGGCACACATTTATGCTCTTGCTGTTCTGCATATCAGATGTCTGAAGTGGGTCACACTGAGCTAAAATCAGGCCACTAGCAGGCTGCATTCCTTCTAGAGGCTAAAAGGCAGAATCTGTTTCCTTGCCTTTTCCAGCGTTTAGAGGCCACCTGTGTGCCTTGGCTCATCGTCTTCCTTGAATCACTCCCACCTCTTGTTTCCATTCTGACACCTATGACTGGCGCTCACTGTCAGGTATCCCTGTTACAAGAAGGTCAGTGCCTTTAGTACCAGATGTGGGGACAGAAGCCTTTCATGGCAAAAATGACATTGCAAATGGACATTATGGACATGGTAGAAGGGTGACACCTTGGGTTTTATGAGTGGGCCTAAGGTACATGGCAGTACCTGACAGCCCACCTCGGAAGTCTCAGTACCAGAGGGCCCTAGGAGACTACACACTTATTGAGTTACCACTATCTAACCCAGGTCTCTGGCTATAATGTCAGCCTCTCAAAAAAAGGGCACAATCTGGTCCTGTCCAGTACTCAAATGTCCATACCGAACTCAGAGCATGGGGCCGGAGCTGTTATTTGATATATCTGTGCCAGTTGTATGTGATGGCATAAATGTCATGACATTTTATATACCTCAGAATGCACTCTTCTCCATTTAATACGGGGAGGATTATTTTATCTGTTCCAGACATAAAGAGATTATGTCAGAGGAAGAACAGACTACCCCCAAAGCCACAAGGATGGAGATGGCTTGCCTGGCAGGATTCTGGTCTGCAAAAACAAGCTGTACTTCCCACTGATCCCACTTTAAAAGTAAAGCATGGGAGACCCAGAAAGTGGTACAGCTAGCAGGTAGCAGGCCTGTGCACGTGCCAGGGAATACTGTCTCCCAGTTCAAGTTCAGCTACTACCTATTAATGATGTGGCTCCCACTTTTGGCCTCTTCCTTGTAGACCTATATCTGTCTTCATTCCTGAGTTCATGTTAATTTCAGCTCATCTGTGGTCAGGATTCAGTTCATCTGGCTAGGATCATGTTGACGTTAGCCTTATGTGCAAATGATAAATCTATGGCGATAGGACTGATGCTCAAGAACCTGGAAACTACTGCTCTGCTGATAAGCTGTGGGCATGCCAGAAGCCACAACTGTTTGAACATCTGCTGAACACTTTTCCATCTATTATGTTACTTTTTTTTTCTTGATGTCTAGTTTCTACCAACTACAAGGCAATCTGAACCCCACCTCCACGCTGTGTTCTGTGTGAGCCTCTTGAGGTTCAGAGTCTCAGGAAACGTAAAGGTCATGATCCAGGCACGGAATAAAAGCCAGCTGGTATAGTGCTCGCTTACCATGCACAACCTCTAGAGTTCTACCATGAGCACCATAAAAATGGCCAAGTAGTATATACCCAGAACCCTAGCTCTTTGTGAATGAAGGTGAGTGAATCATAAGTTCAAGGCCAGCCTTAGCTACCAAACAAGTCTGAGGTCAGTCTACATGAGATCCTGTCTTAAAGACTCAGTTCTCCTATTGCATCATTGAATGCCTTTGGAGCAACCATTTCCCATCTCTGTCATGCTTAGCTTCTTTTGGTGAAAACTTCAGAGAAACAAGAATTTGCATGATGTACAGTGGGCTACACCAAACAGGAAGAGACTTTGTGGGCAGACGTGGAGAGGTCAGTGCATCAAGAAAAGAAGGCAAGAGACAGGTCCTGGAGATTCCCAGAGGCTAGGCAAACTGACAGGGACAAAAATTGCAGGTAGAGTTCAAAGGTGGAGGGAGGCTAGGTGTGAGTGAGAGAATGGATGAGCAGTAAGCCCCCTAGGAGTCTCCAGGACAGATAAACATGAACAGATCAGCACAGGAGTTGGTTGCCAAGTGTGGCCCAGAAGTATTCAGTCGTGGGATCAGTGCTCCAGCCATCTCCTCTGAAGCACACATCTGGTAATCACCCTCAAGTGGTCCTATCCCTTAAGAAAAGAGGCCAACGTACCCTCACCACGCAGTCAGTATATTATAGGCCTTTGTGAGGGCTCCTGTCAATTGTCGATTTGAAAGTATTTGGAATCATCCAAGAGATAAGCCTTCCAGGCACACACTTGGGAAGTATTTACCTTCTAGGTAAGCCTGTGAGGGATTATGGTGATTATGTAATTGAGGTGGAAGACCCATGTTATAGGTGGACAACCCCATTCCCTGGCTGTGTATCCTGAACTCTACTAAAGGGAGAGAGTTTGCTGAGCATGGCCAGTCATTTTTTCTGCTTCCTGAGTGCCTAAAGGTCCTATCACCAAGACTCCCCTGCATGCTGAACTGTACCCTCGAACAGCTATGAACCAAACTAAACCTGTTCTCTCTCAAGTCGCTTTTCTTAGAGTAATAGGAAAAGAAACTATGCTACCCTCTATTTCTGAAAGAAAACAACAAAGGAGGAACATATTTCCCTGCCAGCTACACAGGATCCCCAAACTCTGGCAATCTCTACTCCCACATATGGGCTCTAAAGTCTCAGCACATCCTCACTGTCCCTGCTGAACTGCTCAGCACTCATCCTGGCATCCCAAAACAGCAGCAGGGGTGGTGGTTCTGCACCTCCAAAGAGACACAGAAAGCATTGCCACCTGCACATTCCCCTCATGCACACAAGCATGTGCATACGCTCTCACACACTTGATCTGCACACCCAATCTCAGTCATAATCTCGCACACTTATACAAGCAGAGCCAGGAGCCTTTCCCACAAGCAAGGTGCAAGGTTCCCTGTCCACCGTTTACTCTAGCATTGCCATTGTTCCTCCCCTGCCTTCACCGTGTGTCCTTTTCCAGTGGGGATGTGGACGAACAGAGACAAAAGAATAGATTTTAATCTGTCTTCATAGACAAAGGCTCTCCCATTTGGAGTCCCAGAACATGATTTCCCATGCCTTTGTGAAAGTGTCAGGCTATTTAGAGTCTCAGAGTGTGTGCTGAGCAGGACACTGAGAGCCTAGTCTAGACTTTTTTTTTTTCTATTCATGGAGTGGAGTATTTAGACTAATTTCTGGGGGTCACCATGAGCTGCAGAACACTGTTCTCTAAGCATAGCAGCCATTATCATTTTAATAAGAGCAGTTGTGACTACCTGAAACAGACAGCCAAGTCTGAGCTTGATGCTGCCTTATAGAAGGAGGGGTTGGGAACTGTCCCGTGCCTGAGCTTCTAGCCACACCTTCCTTTACCTTCCATGCTCCATGTAATTCTATTGAAGTCCCATTTGGTCCCGGGAGGTGCTGGAGTGCATATGGTGTAGAAGATTAACCAAAGGGTGCTCTCCATCTATACAATGATGAAGAAGTTAACTAGTTAGGTGAGACTCTTGATGATGCAGCTACTTTAGAGTCACCCAAATTCGCCCGAGTAACTCTTTGCCCATACTTTGTAAGTAAACTCAAGAAATGCATTGGTTTGCCAAGTTGGACTTTGATGGAGTCTTTGGTCTGCTCTGTTCTTGATGTTCTTTATGGGATTAATAGACATTTGCTCATGTCTTCCCAAGATAAGTTCATACAACACTACACATACTGTGTGTGCACATCTGTGTGCATGGACATTTGTGCATGGGTATGCATCTGGTTGTGCTTCTGGGTACAGCCACACATCTATGGGTGTCCTGATCTATTCATATGGTCACACATGTACATATGTGAACATTTGTGCATGTATGTCTAAGTGTACATGTGTATGCTATACATGCCCTTATATATTTATATGTGCACACAAATATATAAATGAATGAATGAATGTAAAAACCTTGCATTTTACATTCAGACTGGATGGTGGAACAACAAAGGTTTGTTCCCCACAGTTCTGGATGTTAAGAGGCCTAAGAGCAAGGTGCCAGCAAATTTGCTTCCTGGTTTATGGTGGTATCCATGAGAAATGTTCCCCTATTTGAACACTTGATCCCCTGTTGGTGTTGGTAATTGCAGAAGTTTAGGAGGTATGGCTTTGTTTGAGGAAGTATATCACTGAAGGTGAGAGTTCACAACCTTATCCCACTTTTATTTCAGCTTTCTGCTCTTGCCACCATGTCGCTGCTGTGGTCATACTTTCCTACCATGATGGGCTCTTCTCCCCGTGGAACTGTGAACCAAAATAAATCCCTTCTTCGATAAGTCACTTTTGGTGGCAAGAGAACAGTAATGGATCCACGGTGATAACTGTCTTTCTGTCCTGCGGATGTCTGTCTTCTCACTGTCTTCACAAGGCAGAAATAGTAAGTGCTGACCTCTCTTAAGTCTACCAGCCTCATCACTGATCCCCACAACTCATGGCCTCATCTAACCCCCCCTTAAGGCCCCACTTCTAAAACCATTATTTTATATGTTAGGACCGTTGGGTTATGCATTCTGAGCCAGATACAAACATGTACTCAAGTATGTGTGTGTCTCTGCGTGCACATGTGTGCACATGTACGTGGTGTGTGTGTGCATGCAAACTGGTCATCAGCTGTCAAGCTTCTAGGTTTCCTGAGTGGCCCTGCCTCTTTCCTTCTCTCGGTTGTCCAGTCCTGACCATAGACTCTATGTGGGCGTCCAATTGGTCACCAGGGACAAACACAGAGGTCTCAGCCTGTTTGTGCTGTCAGAGGTCCGTCCTGTTTCCATAGCCCACTGGAAGCATTCATATCAGCTGTGCTCTCTGCTTTTTCTTGCAGAAAACCCTTCTACTCTTGAGAGCTCAGCTCCAACACCTCCTCCCGGGGATGGACGACTTGTCTAGCAGCTTGCACCCTAGAAAACTCAGTCACCCTCTTGTCTTAGCTCCTCAGTGCTTTGCACTCAGTGCTCTCATAGCACCTAACAAATGATGGATAATACTTCAGGGACGTCTGTCTCCATAGCTACGGAGTCAGACTGTCCTACTGGTTCCACTTATAGTCCTCACTGCACATTTGTTGTGTAATTAAGAGAATGTCTACTATTGTTCCATAAAGACTCAGACTCCATGTTGTTGGGGACACTGTTCACTGGCCAGTTTCTTTCACCAGTGAAAAATCCCTGGTAAGATTGAGCAATAAGGTCCGAAAATGGTGCTGTGGCTTAGGTCCTCACTGTATCCAAGTCAGTAACGCATCACTCACTACCCCTGGTTAGCAGCACAGTTCATAGAGGTATTCAAGCTGGGGCTGAGAGTGAGAACCCTTCACAGAGGAGGAATAAGGCTCCATGCCACTGTCCCATCACACAGAGGCCTTCTCTTATCTTCCTCTGCAGATTACAGCTCTGGGAATCCTCTATAAATGTGATTTATAGAGAATTGTGGTAGGCCAAAGACTGAATGCCTTTCCTCTGGGCTGATGGGGACACATGAGGACCAAAAGGGCAGAAGTTGGTCAGGGTCTCTAAGCAGAGGAGACCCTAGATTCCATGAACTATAGTCTGCCAAGGAAATGGGACTCATGAGCTGACAGGCCACAAGCTCTGATTTGTCTGGATGGAACCATAAAGGATGAGACCATACTTGTGCCCTCTAACTTGTGCCTCCTAGCTTTTTATAAGCCATGCATATTGTTGGCAGCAGTGGGAAGTAAAATCTCAACCCAGCACCAGCCATGGCCCTTACGAACGTGAAGAGCCTTCAATACGCTCACTACAACAGATACGACAACTTCCAAATCTTTCTTTCTAGAGAGGAGAACAACATCAAATGGTCCCAAGTAAACGCAGGGCCAAGACAGATGGCCAAGGGAGGGGCAGGAGCTGTCTATGGAGGTTTCTTTCCTTTACGCTTTGTGCTGACTGACTCAGTGCCACACAGTTCTTGAATGCATAATAAAGGGTTGGATGGGAGTGCAGAAAGAAATGCTATTAACAGCCAATCACTGCAGCCCTAGACAGGCCTTCTTTCAGCAGATTGGCTCAATTAGTAGAATGCAGAACAAGTCTTCATTTTAAAGGATTTAATTAAAAGTTTGCGTGTGATAAATGTACAAGCCACCAATCTGTCTTTTAAGGTATGTCTTATCTGGAAATTGATTATAATTTATGCTTATTTCTAGAATTGTAATTCTTCAGAGGGCATCAAAGGCACTCTTCTCTGCGTCCCCACCACACCTGCCCGCCCCTCTCCTCTGCTGGCCCTTCCCTGTTCCATCCTACGCTTTCTGCCTTCCCTGGCCAGATTTATGCAGTGCTTCATTGAGCAACCTGACTTGATCTGTGGAGGGACCCCAACCTGAAAATCAATTTGAGCCTGTTTCTTCATTCACAAGAGTTTGAATAGAGAGGATACTATGTATTCCCCCCGCAAAAAAAAAAAAAAAAAAAAAAAAAAAAAAAAAAAAAAAAAAAACCTCTGTGGCCTGTGCAACAGGCTTGGGGGTAGACTGGGGTGACAAGAAACAACCTCTTTGCAGAATCAGATTTCCCACATGTCAGGTTCTGTGATTAGGACAGGGTATTAGCCCCCATCCAGCTGAGCATGAATGCCTTTAGCCAAACTGCTATGAGATACCAGCAGCGCATAGGATCTTAGCACCCTGACATCTTAGAATTCAGTCAGAAGGCAGCAGAGGCATTTTGGGAAGGTAGTCTGAGGTTGTTTGATTGATTGGTTTTTATCCATGGTTTCCTCATCTACGTAATGAAGACACTTGCTTCAAAGTGCTGTGGGGAGAATTCCCTGAATGATGAAGCAAGCCAGCCTCAGTCCAGGCCACAGAGGGCCTCGATCCCATCGGCAAAGCCTTCCAAGATGCCTGTGTGCCATGGAGGATCCAGCAGCTTTTCCACGATGCTCAGGAGTAGCATGCTCAGTGCTAAGCCAGATGGATACTTCCTCCGGGTGACTGTAGGATTGCCCTGGGTCACCCAGAATCCTTCCCCAAAGTTCACTTGGTGAAGATGGTGTCTGTCTAGTGCATGGCTCCCACGGGTGCAGGATGCATCTCAGAAGCAACTGCCCTGGTCCCAGGCTAACTTTGATGGAAACTGCCGGAACTTTCTCACTAGGTGCACAAGAGCCATGTCAGGCCATTCATTCCCTGCACTCTCAAAAGACTCAAGAACTGGCTTCTCCCTGAGTCATCCCAAGGGGGGCACTTCTAGTTAGAAATAGGCCTGTGACTCTCTCAGCCACCTGTAACACTGGGCCGCTGTGCAAAGGAGCAGGACAGAGATGGATCACTGGGCACAGGCAGGCCTCTGGCCTGGCTCACATACACACAGGGATTTTGACGGAATGCAGCATGGCTCTAGTGGAGAGCCTAGCCCTGCCATAGCATTAAAATAGCTGTGTCCCCAGATAGATGAAACATACTGGAGGAACACAATGTGTAATCCTTCTACTCCTCCTATGGCCCAGCTTGCTATTGAGTGTCCACTGAGGGTCCAGGGGAGCCACAGCCAGGGAAGGGGGGGGGACAAGGTGAGGCTGAACAGGGTCAGAGGGCAGACTTTAGAGAGTAACTGTGAATGTCTGTCTGAGCAGAACAGAGATGGATAAAGGAGACTGTCCTGGTAAATCACTCTATGTTTCATAAAAAGTGAGAGCTGAAAGCCTTAAAGAAGCCCCCGTGGCAGCAGAGGGGCCAGAAATTCCTGGCACAGTGCTCCTGGTGTTCTGTGAAATCAGTACCTACTATGTGGTTCTGGTGGCCATGGTGTTGAAGGAGAGGGCAGGCGTTAGACTGGGGGAGGAGGTTGCCTCTCCTTCAGCCCCAGTATAGGGACAAGGGATAAGATTTCACAGATTCCACCTTCTTCCCTGAACCCTAAAATAACAAGGTGGAATATGAGAGCCTAAAGAATTCCTAGGATTCCTCCATTGCCAAATTTAGCACTGGAATGCTCCCAGACAACTTCTGATGGACTGCTGAGAATTTCGGGGTAATGACAATAGGCCATCAGTTCTTGCAAGGGCTGGCCTCTTGGTTCAACATTACCAAGCTGGTCACAAGGGAGGTAGAGTAAGTGCTAGGGACCTGCAGTCTGCCTATTCCACATGTCCAGAACAGAAAGTGTGAGATAGGCCCAGCCAGAGCTACTCCCAGCATCCTGCTCCTGGTGAGGAATGGAGAGTACGGTAACTGATGAGAGAGTAGACTGTAGGCTTCAGAGGGGGTAGGCGGCAGCATGAGGGAGCTAGACAAAGCAAGGAACTCTGCTGAAAATTCTGGTAATGAAGTGAAGCAGGAGCCCTACTTCATAGAAAGGCAAAAAGAATTGAATACCAGGCAGAAATGGCACAAGAACTTAGCCAAGAGGCTAAGTGTCCTCGGGCATTTTTTCTTCAAGAAATTTTTGGTTAGCCTATAGGAGATATGCTTTGATGGGGTCTAACCTCAGATGAAGTCATCCTGAGACCCCTATCAAAGCCTAGCTCCTATAGGCTAACCTGGCTGTCAGTATGAAAGGTGCTTGGGAAATTAGTACTCCACAGTCGTGGATTACGGTTGACCTGGGCATGCATTTGGGAATGAGTCTAGGGTTAAAGATACTGGGACAGTGCAGGGAAAGTGTTAGAGTGCAGGGGTCTGGAGACCTCACCATACAAGGAAGCAGTGAGACCAGTGAGACCAGCTCCCCCATCCAACAGGACTGAGTGAGTGCACACGCCTGGAGAACATGTAATAAGCTTCCATAGGCAGGAAGGAACGCTGCCTATGTAAGTGCCAAATCCGTGATGACTTTAGGGAGCATCTTCTGTCAGTGGTCGATCTTTGCACTGGGGGGCGTACTAATCCCTAAATTCCAGAACCAGATTCCAGGGTGCTGCAACCACTGATATTAGGCTGTCAGTGGCCAGGTCGCATGGAGATACAGCCTGGCCACGTAGCAAGAGCTACCTGAAGCTCTGCTACCTATATTTGGTTCTGCCTCTGTCACTGGCCTCTGTCTTTGGGTGGGTTTCTTACCCTCTGGGTGCCTCAGTTCACCAACAGTAAAATGGAGCTAGTTGTGGGGTTACTGTAAAGTTGACATGAGTGTGATGGTCAGGTCTGTGTTTCAACTTTGTCATGTCCTGGTGCCCAATGAACCTGCCAAACACTAGTCTAGAAATGGTTACGAAAGTCTGTTTTTGCTTTTGTTAGCACCTGCAACTAGTTGACATTGCAAAACGGATTGTACTCTTGGGAGTTTGGTTATCCTCAACCAATCCACTTAAATCTTTAAGAATAAACCCTGGGGTCTCCATCAGGAAGAAATTTGCCTCAGAACTGAAGGATCAAGTTATGTATGAGTTCCCAGCTAGCCTCCTGCTCTACAAATTTAAGTTTGTCAGTCACGCAACTGTACAATCCAATTCCTTTAAATCTGTCTGTATGATTCTGTGGAGAACCCAGCTGATAAAGCAAGCAAGCATAAAGTGTCCCCAGTGGTACATGGCACATGAGTGGGACACAGATGTGTCTATCCACAGAGACATGCCTGGCATCCTAGGCAGGGTCAAGTTAGGAGAGAGCCATGCCTCACTATTACTCAGCCCCAAGAAGGCTTCTGAATCCAGATGATGAGTTCTCTGCTTAGATGATTACTAAATAGAACATCCCAAATCTCTACAAATGGCTTCCAATCTAAGCTGAGACAACAGAACACTGGAAATAAATAACTGATATCACCCTTGTCTTCCTTTAATGTGGCAGCCAGTCTCCCAGTAAGCTGGTTCCAATGCAGATTCTAGGTTAGCAGAGTGGGGATGGAGCCTAACACTGAGTTTTGAGCAAGCTCCCAGGGAACATCCAGGGAACACAGCCTGGAATTGCACCCTATACAACCATGCACTGGACAACACCCCTGCCGAGAGGCCCTGGACCTCCCCTTTCACTCTTAAGAACAGGAGTAGTTGAGATGGCCTTGGGTGAAGCTTGTCACTTCTTGGATCTCAACCTTTGTAAAGCAGGGGTTGAATTAGACCCGTGGACAAGACAATTCTTTGAAATTCTGCTTCTGTCTGACACTCTGCAAAGAGATTTTTTTTTGTAATTATAGGTGGGAAAAATCATTTACCACATCTCCCTCCAGAAAATTCAAAGCATACATTGAAAGGAAAGGTCCTAAGAAGTTCTGCTGAAAGCAAGGCTGTGTAGCACTGCTGAACTTCCTAGCTCCCAAATTACTGTTGTTCTTACTTTGACAGATTGAACTTGGGACCTAACACATGCTGGGCAAGCAGTCCCCTACTAATCTACACCTCCAAATTATTTTTTATGTCAGAATCCTTCTTTCTCTGAATAGCTATCCACATCTGATGAAAGTCATGTACTGTAGAACACATTTCTAGAAATACTTCCCTTGACAAATTTTTAAAGGCCTTTCAAATTCAACAAGTTCCAGCTTATTAATTTCCACAAGAGTCATAAACCTAGAGGACTCCTATTAATTTTATCCTTTTGATGGGATACTATGGATCATAGATTGGATTCTGGCTCAGTGTACATGGCTATGATCCAAACCTCCTTGACAGTGGGCTGGAGACATGGAAGTAACAACCATTTGAAGGTATAGGCTTGCTTCTCACTGAAGATGAGCTGCAATAAGAAAAGTGGGTGGATTATGACCCCCCAAAATGTTATAGGACTTCTATCTAGAAAAATGTGTGGTAACACACATGTAGCCATATGTACAATGTTCTTCACTGAAATCCAGGAGTCTCATGGGTAAATTGAAGTCCTCCCTTGACTTCTTAAGGATGACTAATCTTAAGAAGCCCTGGAATGGCCTGGGGCTCTCTGACACTATTGTCTCCAAGAAAATTGAGATGTTTTTCTTGCCTAGTGTGGAGTAGAAAGGGTCAGAAGGAGAAAGTAGGGTCAGCTCTGCCCTTTAGAAATGACATTCTAACAGGGCCCTAGGACAGGCACTCACTGTGTTCTGGCCCTGGCTAAATTTGGAGAGCAGCAAAAGTTAGCAGAGTGCATTGGATAAGAGGGCCAGTTTCAGGCTGCTACTGAGAGGTTGGAGAACGGTCTGTAGTAATCACAAAGATAGCTTCTTAGAGGTGGGGCTTTGGGCTGCGATTTGAAGAATGTGGGTTGTGGCTTGGGGGGGATCTAAGACCAGTTGTTGCTTGCATGAGAAACAATTTAAGCAGAAGTTTGAAGATGGAAAGGGGGTACATTTGAGGGGAGTGCAGTAGGAAAGGAAGCCAAATGCAGGTCAAATGGAAGGTACACGTACACTTGTTGCAAATGGAACACCAACTCTGCATTCGGACCATATCCCCAGACTGTGCAAAGGCTGCAGGTGTCTATCCCTACAGGCAGGTAGGGCAGGTGGAACGCCCATGTCAATCCCTCTGGAATTCCCCACAGCAGCTGCCCTGAGCCTTCCCATGAGCCTTCTCTAGTCCCAGCCTCCCATCCCCCTCCCCCTCTCTCCCCAGCAGAAGCAGCCTTGGCCCACAGTTTGTGGAACAGACTGAGACTCCCCTGGAGGTTTCCATATGCACAGCCCCCCCCCCAATTCCCACACACTTTTCTTGCTCCCTTTTCCCTCTTTTTTTTTTTTTTCCAGTTCCAGGGAAAGCAGAGTTTGCTCTCTCCCCAGCAGACAGCCAGTATATTCCCTGGATCTTATATTCAATTCTGTTCTGTCTTCTCCAAAGCTTACTTCTAGTAAGAGCGTTCTGGTCTGGCCAGCTCTGCTTTCCCACACCACAAGTCATTCCAGCCCCAGCTTCTGAAACTGAAACACCCAGCAACATTTCAAATGCCCTTTCCCCCATCCCTACAGAAAGAGATGAAAAGAAAGAAAAAAAATTCCCCATGTCCCTACATATCAACCCCTACCTTTTTCTACTCATGGGCCTTGTTAAGTAAAGCTCTCCTCTAGATTCCTGAGGGCTACTCTCATCTCCAACATTCCTGTTGCCCTGGGAGCAAGGCCGCATGGGACAATGCAGGGAAGTTACTATAAGAGTAACCTATGTGCTGGGAGATGGCTCAGTTGGCAAAGCTGTCGCCACTCAAGCATTAGGCCTTGAATTTGATCCCCAGCACTCAAATGAAATAAGAAAAAATAAACAGGCATGGTGGTGGTGGTGGTGGTGGTGGTGTGTGTGTGTGTATGTGTTTGTAATTCCAGAACTGGGGTGGCAAAGAGTGGCAAATATGTGTGACTTTGTGAGCTTTATGCCAATGAGAGAACCCCCCCTAAAAAAAAGAAGAAAAAGTGACAATGACAACAAAGACCCAAGTGGAAAGCCTCTGAGGGATGACACTGAAGGTTGACTTCTGTTCCTACACATGTGCATGCACACACCAAAGTAACATACAAATTTATGAAGGACTCTATATTTATAACAAACAAAACCAGCATGGTCCTAACACAAAGCCAGAAAGAGATCAATGGAATAGAATATAAAGCCATGCAGCCCCAATTATATAATTTTTTACAAAGATGCCAAAAATATATGTTGGAGAAAAGATACAGCCTCTTCAACAAATGTGCTGGAGAGCTTGATATCTACATACACAAAAATTAACTAGATCCTTGTTTCACCATGCACAAAAATCAACTGCAAATTGATAAGACTTAAGACTGAAACTCTGAAATCGTTGGAGAGAAAAATAGGAAAAACATTTCAAAAAATAGGCACAGGAAAGGACTTTCTGAAAAGGATCCAATTGCTCAAGAAATAATGCCAACAATTCATAAATGAGATTTTATGAAATTAAAATGCTTCTGTGAAGCAAAGAAAACAATAGAGTGAAGAAACAACCTAAAATGTGGAAAGTTTTGCAACCTATACAACTGACAGAGGACAAATATCTAAACTATACAAAGAATAAAAAGAACTAAATCTTTTGCTAAGGAGATGACTCGGTGGTTAAGAACACCAACTGCTCTTGCAGAAGACACAGATCCAATTTCTAGCACCCACATAGCAGTTCATAACTGTCTGTAACTCTAGTTGCAGGAGGAGCCAATGCATTCTTCTGGCCTTCACAGGCAGCACACATATGCATGCTATGTAGACATACATACAGGCAGAACACTCACACACATAAAGTAAAAAGGTAGAAACACATTTTTATAATAAATTCTAAAATAAAATTTATTCTAAATTTAAAAATCTACCAAGAAATCAAACAACCCAATCAATAAATGGGCTAATAAAATGAACAAACAGTTCTCAGATAATGAAATACAAATGATCATTAAAAACAGGAAAAAAGTTCAACCTCACTTGCCAATAAAAAATATTAAAACTACATTGAGATTCCATTTCACTCTAGTCACAATGATAATCATTAAGAAAACTAATTAAAAAATACTAGTGAGGCCGGGCGGTGGTGGCGCACACCTTTAATCCCAGCACTCGGGAGGCAGAGGCAGGCGGATCTCTGTGAGTTCAAGACCAGCCTGGTCTACAAGAGCTAGTTCCAGGACAGGCTCCAAAACCACAGAGAAACCCTGTCTCGAAAAACCAAAAAAAAAAAAAAAAAAAAAAAAAAAAAACTAGTGAGGATCTGGATGAAAGAGAAATTTATGTTCACTTCTAGTGGGTATGTAAACATGAAACACTATGTAAGTCAGTATGAACTTTCTTCAAAAAATTAAAATAGATCTACTATATTAGACCAGCTATATTGCTCCTGTGTATTTGCCCAAAGGATCCTAAATCAACATGCCACAGAGACAGCTGCACATCAGTGTTAATTGCAGAACTATTCATAATAGCTAAGTTATGAAACTAAGTGTCCATTAACAGAGAAATGGATAAAGAAAATGTAGTGTATTCAAAATGATATTTGGTGTAGCTAGGAAGAAATTATGTTGTTTGCAAGGAGGTGTATATAACTAGAAATTATCATAGCTAAGTTAATTCAGTTAGACTCAGAAAGACAAATATCACATTGTCTATCATGTTGTCCTAGGCTTTAATATAGATACTTACAATTATTTATGTACATATGATACAAAAATAGAAGGGTAGAAAGAAGTAATTGAAAATGTGGAGAGGGAAAGCTACAGAAGAAAATGGTCAAAATACATTAGAATATCTTCATGAAAATAGCCTCATGAAACTCAGTACTATGTACAATGGATGTATGAAAGAATAAAGAATGCTTTTACCCACTTGGCTGTCATGGAAGACTACTTAAATATCCAACACTGCCTACAAAGCCACTTGAACTACATCTTAAGATTGTCTATGGGCTTTTAATACTCCTAGATGCCGATGTGCACAATTTGAGTGTTGAATGAGGTCCCTCCATGAACTACCTTGACATCTAAGAAACCCAAGGTCAGGAAGTGAGAAGCAAACCTTTGAGGAAGTACTAAGAGTCTTTACAGAACTTATCAGAGTAGCAGGAGCTACACAAGGGACAGATTAATCTATCAGGGTCTGAAGTGAGGCACAAAACATGTCTGATGATTCATTTCTTCTACCATTCATTTTTTTGTCTCCTTCCTTATTCTTATCCCCCCTTCATATAATATGGTGCCTCCATAGTTAAAAAAAATGTCCTCACATCCTCCTTAAGACATGTGAGGCCCAAAGCTAATTTACCTGTAAGGCCAGTTTGAAATAGTAGTCACCTGGAGTCTTTACACATAATTAATGGTAGAGAGTTAATGAGAAAGTGATGATCTCTGACGCTACTGCCTATATCTGAGCCACAACTGATGTTTACCTTCACCTTCTACTTCACAATTGTTCTTCCCTTGTCTAGTACTGCTCCTGCTCTGTGCTGGTTGCATATCTAAGGGGACAGAGTCCTGACTCACGTTGCATTTGTTGGGCAATGACTTAAGCAACTATACACTCATTCCCCTTGTTGTACTTAGGAGAATTAAGAATATTCTCCTACTGAATTCCCTGAGCTTGAAATATATTTCTCACTGCACCCTTTGGATGTAAGTAACCCTAATCTCCCCTTTCTTCACCTTCTAGTTTATGTGTATTAAAAACCAAAATGACTAAACGGATACTTTAACTTCAAATTCAATGGAATCCTTACCCCTAGTAGAAATATTTCCAACCAACAAACCAGAATCTCTGATCTTCCAGACTAAGCCTTCAGAGACACTGTGATAATTAATCTCAATTGCCATCTTACAAGGTTTAGAATCCCCTGGGAGAGAAGCCTCTGGCTATGCCTGTGGGATGGAAGTTATCTTGATTACATTAATTTAGGTGGGAAGACCTGGCCACTGCAGGGACACCATACCCTAGGCTTGGATCCTAAAGTGCTTAAAAGGAGAAAGCTAGCTAGGCAGCAGCATCCACTTCTCTTTTCTACTTGATTTCGGATGTGATGTGACCAGTAACTTCAAGTTCCTGCCTCATTGACTCAGGGGATGGTGGCCTATGATATTGAAGTGTGGGACAAAATAAATCCTCTCTCCCTTAAATGACTTTTGTCAGAGAATCTTATCATAGCAAGAGGAAAAGAAAGTAAGACAGACAAAAAAAAAAAACCTAAACATTCTTAAGCAGCTCACCAGGAGTTAGTGAGAAAGCCCACTCATACATCCACCCTTTGATCTGTGAGATCTAGCTCTTAGAAACATATATGAGTGACTTAGTCCCTGCTTTATTCCTGTGAAGAGACACTATGATCAAGGCAATTGGGGACTTGTTTACAGTTTCAGAGGTTTAGTCCATTATTATCATGGTGGAGAACACGGCAGGCACTGAAATAGTAACTGAGAGCTACAGGGGCAGGAGCTAGGATGCTTTTGAAACCTCAAAGCCCACTCCCACTGATACAGTTCCTCCAACAAGGCCACACCTCCTAATCCTATTTAAATAGTGCCACTCCCTGATGATGCAAATATATGAGCATATGGGGAGCATTGTTATTGAAAACACCACAATGAGCAATTGGATTCATGAGTTTGCTGAGTCCCATGAGACAGCAACACAAATTCATGGTGTATCCCATCCATGACGATATCTTAGATAAGCCTTTAATAAACTATTCTATTATGCATCTCGTATCTATTACTATACCTACTTTGTCATAAAGTGTGCCACTTGATCTGAGGCAGCACTGTGTGGTGGAGAAGAGCACCACACTGTGTGTAGACCTGGCATTCAGTAGGTGCTGGCACAATGGTGATGATGAAGCCACCATGGACATGAAGGGTGAATTAATATATGTAGTAGGTATAAATTATATTAAAGACTCATTTTTGTCCTTTCCAAAGTGAAAGGCACCAGGTACATATAACCACCAAGTGCCTGGTTTGTCCTCTATCTGCTGGCAGGTAGACATGCAACACTGGTACTAATAGATCAGGAAGAAACACAGTGCTGTTGGCTTTACCCTAGGATCTATCCTTGCCCTATGAATACTCTATTTGTGGGTGCTGTTTAGGCACTTCTTTATAACTGAAATATCCTTTTCTGAAGGGAGGAAAGTAGAACACATAACATACAAGACTCCAAAAACTCCTACAACTTAGAAGGCTCAAGAAGCTAAAAAAAAAAGTTGAAGGATTCCCAAGACAAACCTAGCAGTTGCTTCTCAAAAAATGGTGCTACTGCTATGCCTGGCAACTCGGGTTTGATCCCCCTGCACCCATGTGGTAGAATGAGTCAATTGACCTCCATGAATTATCCTCCAATTTCCACATACTAACACATGTGCATGCACACACGCACACACACACACACACAACTAATTAATTAATTAATGTAATTTAAAAGACTCACAGCCCCTGGGAATAGACACAGGCTAAGTTGTCTTCAAGTTGTGCAAAGAGCCACAGGATGCAGCTTCCACTATCTATGCCGGCTTGGGCTTCTCAATGAAGTGACTTTTTTGGAGTCACTTGTACTCCTCTAAGTAGCTTCTCACCCATGCTCCCATAATTTAACCAGTAAACTCATTGTTTCAGCAATCTAGAATTAGGTGGAATCATTTCTTTGTTTGCTACAAGGAGGGCTGCTTGTTGGTTCCTAGCCACCTGGCTAGCTTAGACCCGAAATAATCACACAGAAACTGTATTAATTAAAACACTGCTTAGCCATTAGCTCTAACTTCTTATTGGCTAACTCTAACATCTTAATTTAACCCATTTCTAGTAATCTATGCATCACCATGAGGACATGGCCTACCAGCAAAGTTTCAGCAAGTCTGCCTCCAGCAGCTCCATGGCTTCTCTCTGACTCTGCCCTTCTCCTCCCATGTTATAGGCCAAGTCACTTCTTTATTCATTAACCAATAAAAACAACACATAGACAGAAGGACCTCCCACACCATTTTCCCTTTTCTGTTTAAACCAAAAAGAAGGTTTTAACTTTAACTTAGTAAAATTACATATAACAAAACAGTTATCAAGCAAGAACTACAGTTAATTTATATCTATTTTATTCTTTTATCATAACTAAGGAAAACTATAACTATAACTATAAATTCTTCAACTCCATCAAAGACTCCAGAAGGGTATAATATTACCTTAGTAAACAACAGTGCATTGTAAGCATCTTCCAAACTCTAGAATTGACAGAGACATCTCACTGCCTGGACAGTCACCCAAAGTTCTTCTGTTGTTGTTTGTAATTTTATATTTGGTATTTGTTCCTATTGTATATAGTTGTATTTGGTTTGGTTCTGTCTTATTTAGACAAAAGGGGGAGATGAAGGGGAAGCTCAGCCAATCACTTTGTTTGTGGTATGTGTTCCCCTAAGGCCAAGATTTACTTATAAATCTTGCCGGTGCACTTCCTGCTTTCTCTTTGTTTTTCTCGTGCTCCGCTGGAACCCTGGCTTTCTAAGCTCCCCTTCTTCCCTTTATTAAAGCTGAATATTTTATATTAAAGCTAGTCTGGTTAATTCTAATTACCAGTCGTTTACGCCCCTTCATTCTGTAACGTTGGGCATCTATCTTCAGCCTACAGGCCTACAGTATCCAGCAGACTTTTCCACAAAAAAGGAAATTTCAAAGACAGTTCAGCCTATATTGGCAGTTTGTCAGTCACTTCTTCTGTGTCCTGTATAATGTCTGGCAGAGTCTTTTGTGTAGCAGGAACCCTGAGGGACCATCTCACCTTTAGGCCAGTTCAGCAGTCACTTCTCTGTGGGTTCTGCATGTCCAGTTTTTACACCATACCATGAAACAGTCCAGGCAAGAGCAGTTTCTTGCCCAAATGGATAACCAACTCCATAAGGAGTCTCTTCAATACCCATCTTCCTTTTGAAGTAATTGGTGCTGCCAGGAGCAGATGTGTCTCATTGTCATGAAAAGTCCAAAGTATTAAAACGTTTTAAATGCCATATTCTGTAGTCTTTGAAAGGTTTGAAGAATACCTATCCAGATGAAATACATCTCTGTACATCTAGAAACTCTGTCAGTGCTCTGTCTGTAGTGAATATATGTGTTCACTTCTCTCCTAAAAAAAGTCATGCATTAATGGATCTAGTGTGCCAATCCTGAGGAGCCACTTACTCTGGCAGTCTGTCTTGATAAGAGAAACTCATCAAACAGAAGGTTGTCCTGCATTCCTAGCAAGTGTGCCTGTGTGTGCTGAGGCACAAAGAACCCATTCTTATAGGTTTATCCAGACATCCTTCTCCAGACACCCAAATCTTCCTTTATAAGCCTCTAGTTAAGTATTATTTTTGTTTGTTTCAACTCCTGTAACAAAATTCTAAAGACTGGGATAGCTTAGACATGTACTGCTTTATAATTCCTGGGGGATCAGGGGTGTTGTTTGATCCAGCAGACTGTGTGGGCTTGTTCTTACTCACTCTCCTTGCCTGTTGACCATCTTATCCTTGTGTATCTTCATATTGTCTTCCTTCTAAATGTGTCTCTGTGCCCATTTTCTGTTTACAATGACATTGCTTATGTTGAGTTGGGGCCCATCTTACTCCTGAATGAGCTTGTTCTAAGTAATTACATGAGCAGTGACCTCATTTCCAAATAAGGTCATATTCTGAGGTACTAAAGCTTAAGGCTTGAATCTATGGGTTTGAAGAAATAGGAATGAATCACTGTATGACACATGCTAAGCCAATTGTCACTGCTCAGTGGTACATCCTTTTAAAGGCCATTTTTCCTTCTATAACCAGTTGGTCACCAACACTACTGTTTTCAACTCTATTCCAGAAGGGTATTTGGCTTTACCACTGTTACATTGGGCCATTGCAAAGAGAGTGGAATATCACAACAGTCCCCAAAGGGACTTTTACACATTTGTTGTACTAACCTATCTGAGAGCCAACCCCAAATTATTCTATACTCCATCCGTTGGTCATAGGAAAACCCCTTAAAGTCATAAATGTGAGCTGAAGAAAAAGTACATTAACAAATGTAGGTAGCATACATATGTATTACCTGCTTCTTATAATGAACTTGACTCTATGGATCCTTCTTAGATCCAAAGTGAAATTAGTGGTTTTCTAATACAATAGATTCCTAGTGCAATTGCCTGAGCTTATAACTTAATGTTTCTGATCATCTAGCTTGTGATGAGCAAGTGCAACCTTGTACTTGGGGTGCCATAGTCAAGCACTAATTCTCCACCAGGGCCTAGTAGACACCCATGAAGTGTTTTACAACAAGAGGATAATTCTCTGCCACAAAAACTGTGATGCTACAAAATCCTGGAATGCTTCATTTTGACTCTCTTGCAGCTTGCCAAATATTCCACATAGAATTTCTAGCACTATTGTATCTAAGATGTCCCTCTGTCAAGTGATAAAATAGCTTGCATTTTAGTATAGACCCATTATGGGGGGGGGGGTATTGTATTCCTCTCCAGGTGCCTTTGGCCATAGATGAGCTACTTGCATCTTAGCCTTAAGAAAATTGATAGAGCTTCACAGACAGGATGCTTTCAATTTGCTCCATTCCACAACTTGGGGAAAACCACAATTGAAAATCAATAATCACTAATAAATCGTTAAGTAATGCTATACTGGCAGGATCGCCATTTCATTAGTAGAAAGAACCCCTGAGTGGAGAGCAAGTAGCATTGGCATGAAGTTTGGCAGAGGACAGAAAGTTCTGGCCTCTGTCAAGCGTAGGAAATGCTCTGTTTGTTGTTTACCCTGCTGAAGAGAAATGAGTCCCCTGGTGGCTGCAGCTGCGTAGTGTTCCGGAGGTACTTCCCTGAGGTTTCATTTCTGATTCTCCTAGCCATAAGCAGTTCATGGAGTGCCATGACTCAGTGGTTCCTGTAAGAGAGCAGGTTGCCATGCTTGCCCTTTAAAAGCAGAGAGCATTTATGCCTGGCTGTCACTTCACAGACAGGCCAGGAGAAACAATGACCATCTATGGGTCAAGGATAGGCATAGGAGAAGAGCAATAAAGAGCACCTTGTCTAGATGCCCAATGCAATTGTCAGTGTGACACCTTATCAAGCCTGGATTTTCACAGCACCACAATCAGAAACCAAGGTCCTCTTAGCTAGGTAGGCATTTGCCACCCACCAGGTCCTGAGGATTTGATTACTGTGACCCATGTGTTTTGCCTCCAGTGCAATGTGGTGCGAACCTGTTTGATCCTGCACTGGGCATAAAGTTTCAGGCATACAGCATTGAGATGGAAATTTGGCTGCTGAAAAGGCACCGATTTTACCTTCTTCTCTGAATCTCTTTTCTCTGAACCACAGGGACATTTCAGTCTCGTGTAAGGTGCACACTGTCTTCCTCCTGGCTACTACCCAATACCGTAATTTCCCATATAGTGCCACTTTGGAAGTGCCTTGAGTAACATCTCCGAGGTACAAAGTTCTCTACATCCCAGTCTCAAGGCACTAACATGGTGTGAGGTACTCACAGAGGATGCTCACAGAAATTCAAGTACCTTCTGACCTTACTTGCCTCTGACTCAGAAGAAAAAGCCAGAAATACAGAGGGCCAAGTCCACAAGGAAGAACAGAGTTAAGGACCCAAGGTACCCCTCCAGACCATGAATCTTGCCATCACTCAGGGCTGGCATCGCTTCACACCTGGCACCACTGGCTGTTTAGAGACCCACATCCTTCCCACATACTAAAGTATTTACTAAAATCATGCCATGGCCAGAACCGGAGTGAAACTTACTTTCTGAAGTCTTGTTCCAGGCCAGACAAGCAGAATTCAGCAGCAGCAGGTACTAGAATACCTAGTTAAGACTTGGCTATCTCTGAATACATTGATATTTCCCTGCTGATTCTGTGAGGTGGCCCCACGTTACATCTAAGGTAACAGAAGTACAAAAGAGGTAAATATGCTACTTGAGGTCACATACTTTATAAGTACCAAAGCCTGCAGACTGAGCAATTGCTTTTTTGATGGAGGTGGGTCTTGTATCTTATCTGTTGCTCTTATTGGTTAACTAATAAAGAAAACTGCTTGGCCTGATAGGACAGAAAATTAGGTAGGTGGAGTAGACAGAACAGAATGCTGGGAGAAAGAAGCCAAGTCAGGCAGTCACCATGATTCTCCCACTCCAGACAGACATAGACACAGGTTAAGATCTTCCCTGGTAAGACACCTTGTGGTGTTGCAGGGATATTAGAAATGGGTTAGATCAATATGTAAGAGCTAGCCAATAAGAGGTTATAACTAATGGGCCAGGCAGTGTTTAAAAGAATACAGTTTCCGTGTAATTATTTCGGGGGTAAAGCTAGCCGGATGGCAGGACACAGCCAGCCGCTCCTTCAACACTTTTTCACTATATGTTATCCTACATAAGGCCAATGCCATTGTCCAATAAGCTAATAACAGCACCTGTGGCAAAGGCTCCCTCCAGATTTTAAGCATGTGATAGAAGTTGTCTCTGATGACTGATACAATTTTTCATTCTACCTATGTAGTAGTATATTATTTGTATTTTGATAAATATCTTGCCTGAAGACCAAGGGCAAAGTTAAAGAGCAGTCAATGGTGACACACATCTTTAATTCCAGGATTTAGGAGACAGAGTCAGGGGCATCTCTGTGAGTTCAAGGCCACCCTGGGCTACACAAGAGCAGTGCAGAAACAAATCCAGGTGGTAGTGGCCTACACCTTTAATCCCAGTACTAAGGAGTCACACACCTTTAATCCCAGCACTAGAGGGAATATAAAATGGGAGGAGAGAGAAGCTTAGTCTGCTTAGCTTTGGGGTCGCCCAGGC
Organism: Alexandromys fortis; assembly: GCF_014885135.2. Lineage (NCBI taxonomy): Eukaryota > Metazoa > Chordata > Mammalia > Rodentia > Cricetidae > Alexandromys > Alexandromys fortis. The sequence goes on along the minus strand of NW_026068097.1, from coordinate 1,970,683 downwards.
TTGGTAGAGGTTAAGACTTCTCTAGCGGCTTGTGTGCTTTGCCTTTCTGGGTTTTGGGTTGAACTCCAAAATCTGTCTCTGGGTTTTTGTTAATTATGCCACATACATCCTCTTCCTAAGAGTGGAAAAGCTACGGCTAATGCTATGCAAACTGTTAGGTGTTCCCGAAAGGTCCTTTTGTGCATTTGACAAAACACTAAGATAAGGAGGCATTGAAGATTTCCCAATCCTTTGTGACCAAGACATGACCATGAAACTCTGGTGCCTGAATTCAACTAGCACCATTCTGCAGGGGCAGCGGGGGCAGCGGGGGCAGCGGGGGCAGCGGGGGCAGCAGGGGCATAGGCAGTTGTAAGTAAGCTAGCTGCTGCCCTGACAATGGCACAGGTGCTAGAAGAACCTTTCACAGATGGGAGAGCTCCTTCCCCTGGAGCAGATGCTGGAGGGGTCAAAGAAAGTCTCTCAAGTGTAGAGCTAAGGCTCCATCCGGGGTCCAATAAGTGTACTGATGTGTCACAGCGAGCAGAGAAAGAAGGGCCCCTTGGCGCCTGGAGGGAAGAACTCGTGCATGGCATGGGTGTGTGAAAGAACAGCCTGCTTCAGAACAGTGTGAGATCTGCTGTGTCCATCAGGTGGGCTGTCTTTGTGAACATTGAGGACAAGCCTGGAGGGCAGAGTATCAAGCCAAAGAGGCTATTTCTGAAACCATGACAGTGGATGGAACCTGACCTGCTAGATTTTAGACTTTTTCACAAACAAGCTCCTCTTTCGTCCTTCCCGCTTCTTCATTTAGATTGAGAACATCTACCTTAAGCTTGTCCTACCATGATATCCTGGAAGCAAGCAACTTACTGCTCGGTGTCACAGGTTCACTGATGGGTAGTAATTTGGTACCAGGAAGGGTTAACTGGACCCCAAATCTCACCCTTGCCTAATTGAGAGGCCATTTGGGCCCGAGTTTGGACTGAAAGAGCTAGTGCTGAAATGAGTTCCAGCTCTGAGGGGTGTTGAGATGGAGTGAATGTAGTTTGTGAGAAAGACTAACTCTTGAGAGCTGTGTGATAGGCTGACAGAGACCGAATTGTGCCTCCTGCGTTCTTATGTTGAACTGCTAACTCGCTTCACCACGTAAGCATATACTCTGCCTGGAAGTAGGGTCATTACATATGTAATCACTTAAGATGAGGCCATCTGGAGTAGGAACCACCCCAAATTATAGTCTGCCTAATGTCTTTTCTAAAAATGAAAAATGTGAACACAAGATGCACTTTAAAGAAAGATGATCTGAATGACACAGGGAGAATCCAGCCACCTTCAATCCAGGGAGAAATCTGAAACAGATTCTCCCTCACGGACCTCAGAAACAATTAACCCAAACGCTACCCTCATATCATATAGCAAGCCTCCGGAAGAGTGAGAGAAAGTGTTCTGTTGTGGAAGCCTCCACCTCACCCCAGACTGTGGGACTTTTATTGTAGAAGTCCTAGAAAAAATAAGACAGATTTTCATATTTTGTGAAAGGACCACATTAAATGGAGAATACATGTTAAACAAAGTAGTGAAACTTCAGTCTGGGAGGTATAAGTTGCTGCTGATATATATTATGCATATAAAGACCTGTATTCTAAAAATTAACCGAAGTTCCTATGCAAAGGCTACACTGGAAGAGACAAGACTAGAGGTAGGAAAACTAGTTGGAATGTTGTTACTTTGTCTAGAACAATGGTTCTTAACCTTTCTAATAGTGCAACCATTTAATAGGGTTTCTCATGTTGTGGTGACCCCAACCATAATACTATTTTCATTACTACTTCATAACTGTAATTTTGTTACTGTTATGAATCATAATGTAAATAATTGTGCTTTCTGATGGTCTTAGGCAATCTCTATGAGAAGGTCATTCAACCCTCAGGTTGAGAACATCTGGTCTAGAAGAAAGTGCATGGTTATATAATCACCATTAATACTTAATGACAGTGGTGGCACTCTTGTTTTTACAACTAGCACTAACTGATCGCTTATGCAGTCATGTGACATTCTGAGAAATGTCTTGATAGGTGATATGGTCAATCTGCTACCATCACAGAATCTACCTATACAGACCTACATGGAATAAGGCCCTACAGAGCTAAGGAATATGGTATGTATAAACTATATAACCTGTTGTTCCCAGCGCCATGACAATCATCACAACATGAAATCAAACACAATAGAAAATGATGCAACCAAGAATTGGGAAAACCAGGAAAGGCATGAAGTGATAATAATGTAGCAGATTGGGTTTTACAGTAAGCTGTTAATTTTAAGTAGGAGTACATTCTAAACTAGCATGCACAAAGGCCCTGGGTTTGACCAACAATGACACCACATAAAAAACCAGACATCATGGTGCACACATCTAATCCTAGCACTGGGAAAGCAGAGGCAGGCAGATCAGAAATCCAGGATCATCCTTGACTACATTGAAGCTTGAGGCCAACCCAAGCCACATAAGACCCTCTCTCAAAAACATGTCAAATGCCTAATCATGTATTTTCACATACTTTATACTATATGGAACTGTCTATACATTTCTGTGACTGGCAATGCAGTTCATTTGCTTGCATAAGAATCACCACAGACACATGAGTAAGGCATTGAACTACAGTAGTATTAATGGTGATTTTAGATGTTTCTAGGTGATATGAACAGTCAGTTCCAGTACAATCTTCCAGAGGTCTGTCCCTGACCTGTATGGCCCATGGTCATACTTGTCCTAGGTGATTGACTTGTATTATTGTATTAACTCTTATAATGCTTTGATGTGGTGAACACTATTGTTTTTTCCATTTCACATGCTAACAAACTTGTCCAGGCCACAGTTACTCAGCAGGGGGACCAAGATTGGCACTAGGCCACCTGGCTACATGCAATGATAAGTAGGTAAGCGTTTATCAAGGCACTCTAATTTGGAGCAAATGCCCAGTTCTTGTAACTAGTTCTCCCACAACCGATTTTAAGCTACCAAAGTCTCATCGACAAACTGACAACATTGTGCAAATGTGAAAGTCCTTTGTCATAAGCTGGGGCAGGCCAGCCACTGACGCACCAGGCACTTCACTTACGTCCTCCCTGGAGAGCTCGGTGCTAACGGAGTGCTATTGAGGCTGCTCCGTAGCAGACTGCTCAGTACATTCAGATCTTAACTCCATGGTGACAATGTGGTATCAGACACATTGGCTAACCTCTCTGAGCTTCAGTTTGCTCAAGTCTGAAATTAGCTGTTAGGGGCTTCAGTGAGCTCACCAGATGGGAGACACAGGGCCTGACATACAGTACATATGTCCTCAAGCTTCAGCTCCTTCTGATTGTGTTTTGCACTTGGGTCACTTGGGACACCATGTCTGGGTTTCCTCTGCAGACTTCTTGGTCAATAGTTCTCCTGGTGTTGGGTCATATTAACCTTCTGCATGATTGTGATGGTGGGGCAGCAGCGGCTGAGCTGGTTGCCAGGACAGCCACAAAGCAGAATTTTGCTGTTTTCTTTCCTGTTTTATCACAATATCCCTATGGTCTGAAGGGTCCCAGAGCAGTGGGTAGAGCTCCTTTCCACGTGGGGCCCGAGTGGTGCCTGAACTGTTGGGGAAAATGTCTCAGCATGAAAATCAATAATTAGTAAGCCATCTGCATACTTTTGTCTACACAAGTGCTTTAACAATATCTTCCAGTCTTCTGCATGGTGCTGGAGGATAGCATCCAGCCATCTGGATCTATGTTAATTCCCTAAATTGTTTACCCATGCCTGTTTCAAAGGCTGTTTCCCATCCTTATCTATGCTTTAATGATTTACCTATGGCAATCTGGGAAGCTGAGTTCATGGTAAGCAAGGAGTAGAGGGGAAAATTGACATGTAGCTACCATTTCCTGGCTTTATGGTGGAATCGATACAAGCCATTCCACAGCTCCGTAATTAACTGTTCACTTGCTAATGTTGGCTTTTTTTAACTAAATGTTTTTATTTTTTAAATCAGTGGAGTAGCCAGGAAATTACAATCAATATTTTAACCATTTCCTATTTGTTTCCACTGTGTTTCTTAGAACTGCTTACTACCAACAATGTTCCAGAGAAAATTTAAATTGCTTAAGAGCTCAGGGAAGAGAGAGAGTTCAATTTGTTTCCTAGGGACTTCCTTCTACCATACCAGGGCATAATTCCTGATGTCCTCCATAGTGCCAGATTCTGCCTTCTTACCTGACACAGTCTCACCATTCACCAGACATCCAGGGCACTTTCAAAGAAGTCAGACAACAGAGGGGGTTTGGACTTACATGCAGAGCCTGGGTTGTCACTTGAATGCACTGCATTTTGTTATATTCAACACGAGCCTCATGTCTATATGAGCATTTGGTATAATAATCACAAGAGCACCCTCGTATTTAAGGGCTAGAAATCTATGGAGCAGTGTCTTGGTCCCTTTCATGTTACTGTGATAAAATGTGTGACAGAAACAACTTATGAGACTGTTTTTTAAGGTTAATCCTCTCCATGGTTGTTTGTCCCAGTGAGCTTGGCAGGACCTCAAGGCAGAGGGAATGAGTGGCAGAGGAGAGATATTCACTTTTTGGCTGACCAGAGGCCAGGGAGAGTCAGGAAGCAACTAGGGATACTAGTTTTCTAACAGCCTTTCCACAGTGGCCTACTTCCTCTACCCAGATCAGACCCCCGAAAGTTTCTACCACCAGTTAGGGAGCAAGCATTCAAACCATTCTCTAAATCCTACAGCTGAGTACCTTGCCAAGTGTGGTCCACAAATACGAGGGAACTGCAACCTTGCAATACCAAAACAAGGCAGAAACTATTGTTAGGACTTCATTTTCAACGAGAAATGTGAGGCTCTGGAGATGGTCCCGTTTGGATTTAGTGCTATCAGCAGCAGGGAGCCAGCAGGGAGTGCTGATGAAGAGAACAACTGGGTATGCTTTCTGATTTTTAGTCAAAACGTGACTCCTCCCTGGTCTCTACCTGGGCAGAACCCCCAGAATTCCAGAGGCTACCCAGTTAAGCCCTCCCCCCACCGTTTGTCATGTGAACTTTCAAACACTTGGCATATGTTCACAGGAATATGATTGAATAGCAGGTGGCTGCTGATTATTTTCAAATCCATGAAGGTCCAGGTTTGGGTCAGACCAAAGGCAGGGCCTATATATGCCTTGGCATAGTGCCCCTGGACTCCACCATCTCATCCTCGACCCTTTGACAGCCTCTCAGGAGCAGAGCCAGGAGCTTCCTGGGGGTAGGGGCTCAGTTCCTTGAGACCTCTATGGGATTCCTTTCTTTGGCTTTACCCACAAGCCAGGGCTGTATCCACTAAGTGGGCGGCTACACACTAAGCTTTGAGACTCAGTTTCTTAGTGTTCTGCTACTTTAAGGTATGAGCCACTGAACACATGCCTTTAGCTTTCATTATCTAGAACCGGGTACACATATTCCTGCAGGTAAAGGAAAGTATCTAGGAAAACAGAGGGAAATATGCTGTTAGCTTACAACTTAGGTAACTAAAGAACCCTGGGTAGCTCCACCCTTCTATTCAGTGAAGAGAAACCCTCCCCCTCCCCTGCTTTATCAACTTTGGAAGTGCCCTTTGATGACAACCAGGGTGAATTCATGTTTCCAGCAATCACAAGAAATCCATGTTTCCAGCAGTAACTGATAGGAGCCCTCACTGTGCCTCTCTGATTACTTGTAAGACAGTCTGGTTACTTTTGAGACGGTCTCGTAAGATATCTGGGCTACAGTGACCCTTGATCACATGACCTAAAGCTGGTTCCATGGTGTTAACACCAAGCTCTTTGCCTGACCTTCATCGTTCTTAACATTTGTTTAGGTCATAGAGCTCCTGAAAACATGATGACAGCTATATGTCCCTTTTCCAGGGTATGCACAATTCTGTGGCCAGCCTCCCCTCCCCCAGTTTCCTAGAAAGCTCCAGGAAGAACAAAATCTATGAACAGTCACTGAGCAGAGATGCCACACCAGTCAGAGTGGGTACCACTGAGGTGCCTGCAGAAAGCAGGCCCAGGGCTGCCCTCCTGGGATGTAAGTTACAGAGGCCAGCTGCTGCTGACTTCTAGAGAGAAAACAAAGAAGGGAAGGGGAGAGGAAGTGCCAGAGATGGGCGTAGGGCTTTGAAACATTACACAGGGTGGCCAGGTGACATTTATATCAAGACTAAAGGAAATGAGGAAGCTGGCCTGTCTGGGGGAAGTGAATTCCAGCCCTGGGGAAGAGCTAGTGCAGAGGACCTAAGGTGAGAAGGACCTAGCCTGTTGAAGAAGGGCCAGGAGGCCCATGTGGAGTGATTTATGGTGATGGAGGAGGCAGCTCTGTCCCACTTGGCCATCAGAAACCCTTCCACTTTCTCAACTTTTGTGCAGAGTCAGTACAGCATTTTGCACAGTAGAAAGCAGAGGGGTTTGCTGAAGGGAAGACCCTGGCCAATCTTGCTCCTGGAGTGAGCCAGTAGGAGGTGCAGGAGCCTGGAAGCAGAGGTTATCCACAGAGAAGATTGGGCCCATGCTTTTTTTTTTTAAGCCAGAATTTCTGTGGAACTGGATAAGGAGTATGGCTGAATTATTGAAGCTTCCAATGAGGAGGTCCTAGGTAAGTTAAAGAAGCACACTGCCTTGAGATCTTGAACTCTGGACTAGGCATGCTAGGGGACCAGCAGGTCCCTGGCTAAGTAGAGTGAAGAGAAAGCCCCCTCCCTGATGGCTAAATTCACGTGTAATATTAGATGGCTAGGGGCCTTTGAATTAGCAGTGCCAGGCAGTTAGCTTTTGGCCAGGTCCACAGCTGTGATCTGTGCTTCCTTCCAAAGACACTGGAGGAATGCTCATCACTGCCTTCCTGGAGGATGCAGTGCTTGGGGCTTGAGTGGTACACCACCAGGAGTAGAGCTCCATCTCCCCCTTTCTTGGTTAGTGCACATTTAAATGATAAGAGTCCATGAACACGGCTTCATGGTGGTTGGCTATCCTACTCCTTTTAACTCTGTTCAATCCGATATTCTTGAAGAGACTCTCAAGCTCTCTCAGCCATAGGAACCCTAGATGGGGTCTCCTAGCAATCTACAGTCTCTGGTGGCAGCTGCAGGTCCAAAGTAGAAAGGATTGTGCCCTGCTCCAATGTATTCCTACCAAACTGCCAGGCTGAGACATGCACACACACACACACCCCTCTTGACCCATGGATGGTTCTTGCCTCCTTTATCCAGCATCCGTGCCTTGAGTTTGTGCCCGAAAAGAGCTGGGTCACCACAGAGCTTTAAAAAAGCTGAGGGGGAAGACTCAGCTTTGTAGCACCTAAGATGCCCACCAGGAGATTTTTGTCGTCGTTGGTTCTAGATGTGTCGATCCCCCCCCACACACACACACTGTCCTATATCCTAGAGCTAAGGGGGGAAATGAAAAGGGGGGACTGTGTGGGCTACGCCCCCCCCCCCCGCCATGACCTGGGACTTCCTAGGACAAGCAGACAAGAGCGCCTTGCTACTACTTAGAGGTACCTGCAGGAGCCCAGCGCTAGCTGTAGGAGTGAGTCATCGTGACATTTCCCTGCGGTGCTCAGCCCCTGCTGCCACTGCTACTGCAGCAGCTGCTGCCGCTCCCACCAGGGATTTTTCAGGTTAGTCGCATGCATGCCCGGGTTGGGTACCCTGAAGAAGGGAGTCAGCCCACAGTACCAGAGAACAGAGATGGAGGTCTCCAGCCTCAGCGCCGGGGGTAAGGGGGTCGGGTGGGGGGTTGGGGGTACTGGCCCACTAGGCAGTTTACAAGCAACTCGGGCTACTGCAAAAGCCACAGGTGTTGGTCCTGTGATCAACTCCTCCATAAACAGCTAGTCCAGTCAAGCTTGAGCATGGTCTTTGCTCGCCCTGGGCCCAGAGAAAGAGACAGAGAGCAACAGAGAGACTATGGCCAGCGTGCCTGAGTTCCGGGATAAGCTTACTGGCAGCGAGAACAACAATCAGCCTCTGAGCTGAGGACAGACCGGAGGGGCGGGGGAGAAGGGGGGGATGAGGAGGGGGACATCAAGGAGGGAGAAGGCGCGCGCACTTGCGCGCCGAGGGTGGGGTGGGGCACAGGCGTGTAGGTCAATGGCTGACACTTGGGAGCCTAGGTCCCTACTGTAATCACTCCTGGCTGGTTTGTTTGATCATCCAGATATGAGTTGTTGATGAGCCTACAGACACATTGCTTGCAGAGTGAGACCAGCGCCACCCGCCACGGAGCAGCTGCTACCCACTGCAGGTGAGCGCCCTTACCTGAAGGAGGAGGGAGAAGTGGCAGCTCTGGCTTCAGAGTCAAGCTGTGTTGAGATTGAGAAGGGGTCTCCCTCTCTGTTTACTTCATCATCATCTGTCTGCCTCTCTCTGTCAGCTTTCTCTTGGTTTCTGTCTCTCACCCTCGTCTTCAATCTCTCAGGCTAAGTCTGGAACATTCTCTCACCTTATCACGGTTGAGTGCTGGCTTTTCTGCTCACTCTCACTCTTCTGTCCTTCCGTAATGCTCGCTAGCCACCAGCTCGCTCTGTTCTGAAACTAACTGGAAAAGTTAACCTGAGGCGTATGACTTTTCCCCTAGGCCCAGGGTCTCCTATGGCCCTGGAGGGGCCCCATCCCATTCTTATGACTGGGCTTGCTTTCTAACCCAGCTATTGCTTCTCCCGATCAGCGCACAGTGCAGCCACTTGACTTCGTTGGTATAGGCCACCCTTCACCTCCTAAGCAGCCTTTGAGGTAACTATGCCCTCACCCTTCCCACGTCTCTCCTAGCTGCCCCAGGGAAAAATGAGGCTGCCACTACGAATCCAGCCCGCTGTTCCTTCGCCCATTAAAAAGTGTCTAGAGGATTTGGGAAGTCCCTTGAGCGACTGGCTCTTAGTTTGCTTGTGTCTACATCCCGGTCTGGAAACCCTGCGTTTTAAGGCTTGAGGCCGGTGGGGTCGCAGGCAGGGCAGCGCAGCTTCTCCTTTAAGACCAGAGCTGCTCGTCGCCGTGAGTGTGAGGGTGTGTGAGTGTGCGGCGTGCGTGTCTCCTCCTCCCCGAGTGACACAGCAGTGAGAAATGCCTATCAGTAACTTAAACCCCCCCGAAACTCCACCTTCCGGGCGCGCGGCGCGGAGCCGGGTGGTGGGAATGGAGCAAGCAGATTGAGGCCGCCACTGCAACGCCGCCAGCATGAACTTGGCCGCGAGCTGAAGCGGCGGGCAGCGGGCGGGCGCGGGGGCACCGGCCGCTAGCCAGGGGGTGATCTTCATTCCGGCTGGGCCATTCGGCGGGCGCCTGCGGGGAGGCTGCCTGTGCCGGCGGCTGCCCGCCCCTCCGACTCTGCCCTGGCTGCTGCTGGAGCTCCGCAACACGGTAAGGGTGAAGGCGGATGCGGGAGGTCCGACTACTAGGGTGGGGGGGGGGCTCCAGGGTGCACTTATAGCCCCCGCTTATAGTCTCTATCTTTGAGGATCCGGGGCCCCGGGGTGCTGTGAGATGGGAGACCCCAAACTTTGCTCTGAGCACACGGCCCACCTGGCGCTGGGGGTTGGCCGCCCCCCTCGCGGACTGGCCTAACTGGGGTGAGCGCATGTCTCAACGTCCAGGGTCTTTGGTCTCTGCCTTCTTTTAGGCGCCCCAGGGGGAGTCCAAAACTGGGCGGAGGCAGCTGCATTCCGAGGAGAAAAGGTATAGAGGGGTGCAAGCTGCGCGGGCTCCACGGGCTACATTAGGTTAGCAGGAAGCACCCACTCCATCCCCACACCCCTGGGCCGCTTGCTCACTGCCCAAGGTGCCATCAGAGATTCTGTCTTCTCATGCCAGCCCCCGAGTCCAGCAGTGGGCACTAGATGAGGAATACCCCCGCCCCAAATTAATTTGCTGCCGCGGAACAGAGTGTGGGGTGTGCGCGTTGCCCTGCGCTTCCCCCACCCCATTTGCCAACTCCTCCTCATGAAAGCAGCCTGGAGCAAAACTGGGGGCCTGAGGCAGCTCCAACAGATTCCCACCCAGCATTCCCAGAGCCCCTGCGCAGGAATTGGCGCTCCAAGCTCCCGGGCATTCTCTCTGCAGCCTAGCCAGGCGCCAAGCTCTGCCCAAGGCGGGTGAGAAGCCCCCCGGAGCGCCGCCAAATACTTTTCTTGGCCACTTGGTTTGGCCAGGTTCCGTCCTGATGCAGTGAGTCCGAAGCCTGGAAAGCTAGCGGTGCTGTCTGATTCCGATCGGTGATTAAATTCGGACTGAGCGAACACTAATAGGATTACCCCACAGAAAAACTCGGCCCTAAAGCCATTGGAACCTGGGCAAACAGACGCGCCTCAATCTGGGGGATTCACTCCCCGCTGGGCTCCTGCAGCTGGGTGCGGCTGAGTCGGGCACCCCGAATGTGGGTGTGTGAGAGCAAGGGCAGGAGCACGGAGTGTCTAGGGAACCTGGGGAGATTGGATTCCAGTTGCTGGGGTAGCTTGTCCTTGTTATTTGGCAGCAGAAGGAACCCCTTAGAGTACCGTCCTCAAGCCAAATGTTCCCTTTGCGGGTAGCCGACCAAGGCCGGTTCTGGGACATTGTCTGTGAGGGCGAGAGAGCCTAGTCGAGGAGAGCAGGTCGTGCTGTAACAAAGACGCAAAGTCTCCTCAAGCCTCAGCAATTCTCAAAGAGTTTGCTAGGGAGAGGGCCAGGGTCTTCCAGAGAAGACCCCCGCGGGAATCATGTCTCTCCCCCCCCCCCATCGGCCCCGGGCCATGGCCGCTACTCCTGTTCCCTGCCTGCGGTGGGTGGATGGGAGCATCACAGCGGCTCGGCCCAGTTTCTTGGCAGGCGCAGGCTCTCGCTCTGGTGCCCACTGACCGGGCGGGGTCTACCATGCACCCACCAGGGCTTCCCGGCTGCCACCGCTGCTCTGGGCCCCTGGAGGCCGCGCAGCTTCTTTCCTTCCCTCCCTCCCACCTCTTCTTGTCTTTATAGATTCCCCCCTCCTTCCCACCCCCGCCGCCGCCGCCAACAATCCGCTTTATAAAAAGCCCCTTTGTTTCCCAGGAGGCTGGAGAGAGGGAAGGGGAAAGGGACTCAGAGGCAGAGGGCGGGGGGAGGCAGCCTCCCTCCAAGTAGCTTCGAGCCGCTTGGGACAGGAGGGCTAGTGTAGGCAATGGGGGGGGGGGGTCTGTATTTTGAGGACCCTCTGTAAGAGCCCGGGAAATCTCGGAAAGCTCTTGTTCCTGATGTGTTCTATGCACTTGGTCGGCCAGCCTTGGACACCCTAAATTCATGCAGCTAAGACTGTCTGGCCTGCTGTACTGGGAGCAGGCAGGAGCTAGGCGGGAGGCGGCGAATGCTCAGCAGGGTGGGCAAATGCTGCAGGTCCCTGTTATGACAGGGCTTGGGCATAGGGGGCGCCCATTCCTCAGTTTCGCTTTACTTTGGGGCGCCCCTCTCAGCCAAAAAAAAAAAAAAAAAAAAAAACCTAGGGTGGCTGCTGAGCCTATAGGCAGCAGAGGCACTGGTAATGGTTTGAGACTTTGCCCACCTTGTAGTCTAGTTATATTCCTCTTCTTTCCTGCTCCCTACTATCGTATCCCCCCCACACACACACACACACACACTCCACAGGATTGAAACTCTCCGAGGGTGCCCTTTGTTTGAGGCATGAAAAGTGAGTAGCCGCTGCCACCTCTAGGGTAGTCTGGAACTGAAAGTGAACGCAGAAGCTGCCAGGGACCACGCGTTGGCCTGTTGCCTCTATACAAACACAGGGTCTGGCAACAAGGGGTGTCCAAAATGCACCGGCATCAAGTTTTTAGCTGGACAGAGGATTTATGGGCTGTGTTCCTTCCACCTGCTTCCCCCCCACCCACCAAACTTGGGATAAAACCGGGCTTGCCATGTGGGAGGTTAAGCCTGATGTTACAAGTAACCTTTCACATCCTGTCAGCTCGCTCCTCAGGGCTTCTCCAAAAGAACTAAGTTCCTCAGGGAAGATAAGGTTACTGATAAGAACAAAAAGTGACAAATAAGAAGGGGTGGGACCTAACTCAAACTGGTAGTCTTTAGAGTAAACCTACTCCTCTCGATCCCTCCTTGCTTCCACCCCTCCCTGTACCCCCTTAATCTGGTGTTGAAGTCTTTGTATGAGCGCCTGCAGATGCATTCCTTTCTACGTCTTTCTCCCGCTCCACCCCCATAGCAATAAGTGTGCTGTCTGAACATTTTTTGGTCTATAGAGTAGTAGGTGAAGTGGTACCCCCGCCCCACGCACACACATCCCAATTACATCTAAAATCATAAGAAAGTAATCAAAGGGTGAACTGTTGGTTCTACTTTCTCCTCCTTTTGTGCGTTTCTTCTGTAGCAAGATCATTGGAAAATAAAGGTGCTGATGTGCGAGATGGAACATATGGTACCTCCAGAAGAGAGGAGCTGAAATGGCCTTGAACCTGCCGGACAGACCAGCTGTTTGCTGCCAGCTAGAGCAGCTAATCAGCTTTTTCCCCTTAAAGTAACAGCCCTCTTTTCCGTTGATGACCAGTAGCATATTAAATAGGATGTTCTCCAGAGGGGAAAAGTGATGGGATTCTATATTGTTTTGTGCTTTCGCAGATCTCTTGTGTTTTTGCTGCTCTGGGAGCTTGTCTTGCTCTCTAGCTCTACCTGTGTCCAGCTTGTGCCTGTTTCCTCTAGTATTTATGAGAATGATGCTCACAGTAGAACTTGGGAATCAGGGAAAGGGAAGAAAGGGATGAGCTGCTGCTGTTAGGAACACCAGCAGTGCTGCCCCTAGTCTCCCTTTAAAAACATCTTAAGAGTTGAAGGGCTTCCTTACAAGATCTCCATTAAAACCATTCTCTTCGGGCGAGGACCATTTTCAGTTTTTTCTTCAGTACAATGTGGTGGGGGGGGCAGTTTGGCGTTGGAAGAAAGGCTTTAGAAGACACAAGGAAATTCCATGTTAGGAAATCATTAGCAAAGGGTGACTTTGTCTGTTTTCCTGCCACTGACGCTGACAGTGACACAGATGTGTGGGTTGAAACAGGAACGTCATTGAATTTTTAAACTGAACCAGGAAATAGCCTGTTGCTGGAGTTGGGGCGGGGGGGTTACACATTCATTGCCTGTTAAGATAGGAGGTTTGCTGTTGCCAATCCTTTTCAGTAAAGAAAAGGCATTTTTAAACCCAGCAGCAATTTAATCTTTTCTCCCCACTCGCTAAAGGCTTAAAATGCACCTGTTAGTGAATCATGCTTAGGAACTCCATTACTGTTTGGGGTTATGGGATGAACAAAAATTGATCGTAACCAAGTGGTTCTCCTGGCAGAAGTAAGCCTACTTTTTAAAGGGGCTTTGCATATGTAGTAACCATTTTCAATTTCAGTGATTCTGATTTTTCTTTCCCTGAGACAGTAGATGGTTGATCAGATAATTTGACTAGAAACTGGGTAACATTCTTTTCTTTCTAAAAACTTCTATTAATTAACAGAGGGATCATGGGTAAGCTTGTCCTCCCTCCTTGCATTTCCCCTTTAGCCCCTGAATCTGATTCCCTCCAAGTTTCTAAAGTATTAGGATCTGTGAACAAAAATGGTCATTTTCTGGGAAAATCAAGCACCAAGTTCAGCCTTGCCATTGGGGAAAACAGTAAGATAGATAAAGAAATGGGGCTAAGATTTTAAGAGACATTGAAAAGAGGGGAGTTAAATGTGGCAGAAGGCCAAGCAAAACAATATTAAAGTGGGAAGTGTCCCCCTCTTGTGTCTTTGCAAGTGTGAACTTCTAACCTAGAGCTATAGACAAGGAGGCTGAGAGGCAGCCCAGAGTGCCTCTTGTCCAGTACCCCTAATCCAGCCCTCTGGGGGCCTATTGATGGCAGGCCTCCTAATCACTGGGCTGGTCTACAGATAACGGGATCTAAACTCTTTGAAATTGGACTGGCATATTTCCAGAGGACTCATTAAATATAGAGCAGATTTGCTGCCTTGCAGTTATTTAGCAAAGGTTACAAGGACAAAAAGACCTGCTATCCACATACACACATGACCCACTGGGATATGGATTCAGAACTCGATGCTGAACCTTTTCTTAACCCTCCAGTTCTGAGGAGTGTCTTCTAAAGAACACATTTCCTACTTTAAGGATTCAGCAGCAGTGGAAGAATCTGCCACTGTCCTGCTTGATGTTAATATTGATTTTATAACTGGTAAGGGTGGACGTTATGAAGAAAGACCTTTTATCCTCTCAGTTCTTTGGCAATTATCTTGCTGCCATGAATGTTGATACACATATAACTGATGTAACTAAAAAAAAAATCCCCTTATCCAAGCAAAAATGGCTGAGTGTTTGTTGGGGCATAGAGAATGTGAATAGACCGACCCAGATGTCACTGGAGAGGGAGATAAATGATGGAAGAACAGGAGCTGGTTACTATGGATCGGCACAATGAACCCATTCCCATTCCTACACCTCTCACACCACCACCACCATGAAGGGGTAACCTAGGCAGCACCAGTCAACTGGATGGCAAGAAAGGAGCATTGCAAAGCTTAGTTGGAACCATTATGATTTTAAAAATTTTTAGTCAGCAAATCCGTGAACATCTTTAGGACTTTGAGAAGCAAAAATTCACAAGTACAGTGCTGTGGTATGTGTTTATTATTTGTTGCTAGTGTTGTGCCATTGTTCTTGCTACATAAGTGTAGCAGAGGAAGAAGAAAAGGCCTCCTGCAGCTGGGGCCTGTGAATCAAGGAGGTCTGCATGAGGTGAGAAAGGGTTAGCACATTATAGCATATTCATATACGTCCTGTGCGGTCCTGCCCCTAATTACCAGTCCAGAGCTGTTAGTCCTGGAGCATGTATGCAATGCGAGCTGAAGCTGGCATTGAGTTGAGCTTCTCCTTGTCTGCTCTTTCCCCTCCAGTTGTTCTCTCTCCCGTCCTTCCTTTCCCAGACCTTCCTTGGTTTTTCCTTGGAGCCTCACGTTTTCTCCTAAAATATGACCTCCCTAATTTCCAAACAATTGGACATGTTACAATCTAAGAGTCGAGTCCCCTGGGGAAAGAAACCCGGCCAAAGGCACTGAACTCCGTAGAGTAAAGGCTTCTAGGGACACGATCTTGGGCAAAAGAAGGCAAAAAGCTCTTTGCAAAATCCATGAAACTTTCCTAGCCCAGATGGACTGTTTTGACCTCTCATCTCTTCAAGCTCCAGACATCCCCATTGTCTACTGCATCTAGTTCATAAGACAAGGACCTTGCCTAAGCCCTGGAGATAGTTCTAACCCATGATCACCTGATTCTGTCTTTTGACCTTCAGTTAGCTAGTGATTCTTTTTTTATTGTGAAGTCTAAGACCCACAATAAAAACTACAAGTTCCTTACTTTCTCTGGGTACCCTTCTGTGTGTTCTGCCTCACCAGCTATTGTGTTTTCCACCTTTCTCGTACCTGTAGGAGTACCTTGACATTAGGCCATAGGGATACCTGTCTGCTTGTTTTAGAAGAGGTCAGGCTAAAGAGCCAAAGCTACTGAATAGAATAGCATCTAGCTTAGGAGAGTCTGCAGGCCCTGGATTGTGGTTTTTATCTGGTGGTGGGAGAGCAGGACCTTAAGGACTAAAGGCATGGCAATAAATTGCAGTGCTTCGGGGTGTCCAGTGTGTTCTGTGCAATTGGACCAAGCCCCACATTGCTAACCATCCATATTTTTCCCTAGAATTTCAGCCTGAAAAAAAATTAACTCTCAACTTCTTTCATTGGCACACTGGCACCTCAGTTCCAAAGGATTGTAAAGGGGATTGGGACCACAGGTTTGCTTGCCTGTTTCATGGCCCCAGTTAGCAAGCTGACCATTGTCACTATGCACAGTTAACAAAGGAACACCAACTCCTCTGAAGACTCACATGCAGAAAGATTAACCTTATTGTAAGAAGGAGAAATGCGGTGATTTTACAGAAGAGAAGACTGAGGCCCAGAGAGCTGCCCAACTTTTCCAGGAAGATGAGAAGGGCTGCCCAAAGTAGCCCATACTTGCCCTCCAGTTCTCAGGCATGTCCAGAAGATGCCTTTTGCTCAGAAGTTTGAGTAGACGGGTGTTTTTTCAAGGCAGATCAAAAGTGGTGAGAGGAGATGCAGGGCCTGGAGGAGGAGCATTTTGAATTGTGCTGTAAGATAATCTACCCTTGTATCTGTGTGTGCTGTGGTCAGGACGTCATGGGGACCTATTGGAGTCACAGCTGCAAGACTGGACCAAGTTGGAGAGTGAAGGCTGCAAATTCATAATCAGTCTGGGTCTTGGCAGCAATAGTCTCTAACGGGATGATGTCTCACCCTGCTTTCAAGTTGGGCAGTCAGTGCTGTGGAGAGCTTTGCTGGGTAGTCTTTGCTGGCATTTGTACGATGTTGTTTGGGTTTTATTCTCAGTGAGTCCTCGGTATTAATATCTGTCTATGGAAGTTCCAGCACCGACTTTGGAATTCAAAATGGGACAGGAGTTTCGGTGTAATTGCCAACATCACATGCTTTGTGAGGCTAATTCTGAAAGCCTGGCATGCATTATGCTAGGTTTGGGGAGGAGAGCACAGTGTTTCTGAGCTGGGTGTCTGTCAAGGATTAATTTAACCTCTAATTACTACATTTTCTTTGCTGTGTGTTGCATGAACATGTTACAACAAAGCTCAAAGTATGCTATTTTATTTCACTGCCACTCTAAAATTAATTTCAGGGATTTGGAGTCAAATCTGACCCACTTGGTGTTAAAATAGTTATGCTGACATTGGAATTAAAGTGAACAATCTGGTTCTTTCTAGAGATGCCCCAGCCACGGAATAAAGAGCTTGATTATGTTATTTGTTCTCACAGCCCTCAAAATGAGCTCTTGGCAGCATCAAGGAGTGTCGCTACACTAATCCCATTGGGAACTCAACACCCCCAGGGAGCCCCAGAAGCTGCCTCTATATTTTCTAGGTGTTCCCTTGGGATTGAGAATCATGCCTTGAGCAGCAGGGCAGCCCAGAGGTCCTTTCCTTCCCACTAATAATACAATATGAAGCCATTATCTAATTGTAGCCTCCCAGGAGCCTGCTCTGGGGCCCAATCAGATCCATAAAATCACAAGATTAAACTCATGGGGTCCCTCCTCCTAGTCGCCATTGCATGTGCTTTTGCCCATTCTATCTTTTCTTAAATCAGCTAGGTTTATCAAGGGTGGTTACGTTCAGAGCATATTAGATATCAGTATTGACACTGGATTGCAATGCAGAGTGTCTCAGACTTACTTTCATTTTTAATCTGGAAGGGGGCATCGTGACAGTTACTTGAAAGCAGATCTCACCTAGCAACTTGAGACAGCATCATGTATCTGAACAAAACAGTAGTGATTTGTAAAGCATAAAATGTGGCAGTTGGCCATTGCCCTTCGAAAGATGCACTGGTTTGGGACCACGTTCATGAGGCTGGGAGAAGCCCCCAGTGCTGTAGTGAGAACACCCACCCACCTGTGCTCCAGGGTCATCTCTCATGCCAACTAAGGACACTTAAGGCCAGTCACTTCCTCTTGATAGGCCTCAGTTTCCACATTTCTACAGAATAAGAATGAACTAAGGGAATCCAATGCCCTCCTCTAGCCATGGTATTCTGTGATTGGGGAGCACAGTAAGATAGAAACTTCTGAAAATATTTGGAAGTGACATAATGATCAATTGTTTTAGATTACCAAAGACTTGAATGCATAGGGGTGTTTTGCTTTTGTTTGGGTAGGAGGGCATGGAGACAGTTAGATAAAGGAAAGCAGTTCTAGAGGTTTGGCTAAAGACAAAACATTGGCAGTTCTTTGTATATAGCCAAAGAATAGAAAAACGGGAAATTCCCGTAAAGACTTCATTTTGCACGTGAGGATACTGGAACTGAAGAAAACTCCATACCTCCCAAGGGCTATCCAGCAAGTTACAAGACACCAAACTAGTTCAGGCCTCAGGAGTCCCATCTTGCAAAATACCCCATAGTTCCTAAGCACCAGCAGAAGAAACCTTTAGACTGCCCATTACAAATAGGCCTGTAGTCCGCAGAATACAGAACTGCGAGCGTTCTCTTTCTAGCGACCAAACAGTAGCTTATCGGGAAGGAATTTTTATCCCTCACCTCTTCCCCTAACAGCCATGAGTTGTTTTCAGCTAACAGTAAATATTGAATTTTGTTGGTCTTGTACCGATGCCCAATTTCAAATAAAACAGATTTTATGAATAATGGGGGGTGGTCTCTAGGGGCTTGTTATTTGAAATTATTTCATTTTAAACAGATGGCTGTTTTAGGTTTGACTTCGTGTTTTCTAATTTTCATTAGAGAAAGAAAAAACAACCCCAAGCAACCCCACCCTTATTTTTGTAATGAGTAACAGTTTGTCTTGTCTAAAAGAAGCTTTTAGTTTCTCAACTGTTTGCACTCAGAGTGCTCAGCCTTAGTTTGCTTTCTTAATCATGGAACTGTGCTGGCCACCTAGAGCTCATGAGGTGCTTACAAATATACCCATTTCTTCTGGACACTGGCGCTAGCTCTAGGATTGCTCCTCCCCACTTCAGCCTAGGCAGCCCCACTGCTGTGGACTGCGTGGAGGGGAGAGTCAGGAAACTCTGGGCTTGGTGAGGAAGTAGCCTGTGAGCTGAGTTGAGTCCAGCTTCGCCGTCTCATTTTGTGGCCCTGCTCTCTTTGAGCTCCACCAGTCTATCACTACATTGAGGGAGCATCTGGGGGTGATTTTTCTTTTTATGTTGAATCCCCCTGTTTAGAGGATGTGATTTGACCAGAGTTGGGCCTGCCAATGGTTATGTTTATGTATGTTGTGTGTGTATGTGGGTACATACAGCTACTTGTGCTTGTGTGTGGAGGCCTGGAGTCAACATGAGCTCTTTTCCTCTTTCACATGCCACCTAGAATTTCATGTTCAGTGAGAAACTCTATCTCAAAGAGTAAGGTGGCAAGCGATAGAGGAAGAGAGCTGATGGGGTGGGGGGGATCTGTCTACCTCCACAAGGCTTAAATACATATCTGTTCATCAAGTAGCCACTAAGCCATTCTCCAGGGCTACATTTTGATGCTTCTGCAAGAGAAAGGTAGATATCTGGGCAAATACATTCATTAATTATGTAATGCACTGAACTCCTGATGACTGACCTTCAAAAAATGTGTCCCCTTTTCCTCCTGTCCACAGTGGGACTGGCTTTAGGCTGCCTCTTTGCTTCCATGAGAACAACAAAGAAGGAGCATGTGGTACGAAAGTGGAGCCCCAGCTAATGGTCCATTCAAAATGGCCAAAAGTTATCTAGAAAAATAGATTCAGCAAAAGATTTTTATGTGTCTAGTATGTACAGGCATTACAAAAGATGTGGATGGATGGATGGATGGATGGATGGATGGATGGATGGATGGATGGATGAGCAGACCATGAGCTATTTAGTAGCCACTGTGAAAATAAAGATACACATGAATGGCATGTCAAAGATACAAGCATGAAGAAAGCAGAAAGATGACGAGTGCCTTGAAGGAAAAGAAATCAAGGGAGTTAAGCAGTGCCAAGGAGGGTGAGCTTTTCAGTACGATAGGCAAGGACTTCAGTGAGGAAGATTGGAACAAAATGTGAAACCAGAGTGCTGTCCAATAGAAATAATTTAAGCTGAAAAACCATAAAATAAGCAGATTGAATTAGTTTGAATGATGTATTTTTATTTAACCCAACATATCTAAACTATTTGGCATGTAATCAAGACATAATTAGTAAAATGTTGTATACTCTTATTATTTATGTCTTTGCATTTAGTGTGTTTTACCTTTACAACACAAGTCATTTGGGACTTGCTAGATTTTAAATCTTTAATAACCACATGAAGTTAATGACAAATTTATTAGACAACACACTTCAGGTAAGATGTCCTCATTTTTGTATATCTCTAATCAACTGCACTTTATAGGGTGATTCTGTATTGAATGGTTTAGAATTTTTAAGCATATTAATTTACTACTTACCATTAATTTGCATAGGTTCTTTTGCATGGATATTTAATAGCCCTTCACATCTTCATTCTCATACAATTACCTGTTCTTCATGAATTCATCCTTTCATCATTTGCTACGTCATATGCATCCCCCGCAAATATCTCTACCTGAAGGCAGTTGTCTGGTTTGTAGGCTTTCTGTCTTATAGGAGGTGGGTCTGGAGAGAGTTAAACAGAGTCGCTGGCATCTGCCATACTGATTGAGATTTTAGAGAGCACTGGTAGTGGGTCCACTGTCCAGTTTTGACTTGAAAGCTATCCAATTGGCAGTTACTATTTTCTTAATGCCAACATGTACCTGGAAATTCCTGTACTCTTGCTTCTTAGACAGTCATTTATCAAGCTAGATATTTTCTGAGCATGAACCCAAAGGTCTTTACTCTTTGCTCTTTACACCTTACCTTTGGGGCATTGAATGGTCATTTGTAAGCTTTTGTAATTTATTTAATTTCTGTATTTGACATGAATGCAGTCTTCCTTAATCACTATCATCATCATCATTGATAGGGGAATAACTAACATGTATAATGTTCTGGGTTACATTATCAGCACATCACATCCACACACAAAAAAGAATAATTCCAATAATTTCTGAATACCAACCAATTTGTTTCTAAGGAGTTAAGATTTTGGCATATTTTCTTTATATCTTATGCACCCCAGACAGATCATACTTACATGCGCACATTACTTTCTCAAACTTGTATTGAACAAATTGTGGACACACTGTTCTTTGAACTCCCAGATACATAAATACATACATACACACACACACACACACATACATACATACATACATCACACACACATCCTAGAAACAAAAGGAATTCTCACACAGAAGCACAGGATGTTGATCAAAATCATAACTCTAATATCGGTGCTAATTTTTCTAAAGAATGCAATTTGGAAACTTTGTTAAAATTTTGTAGATTAAACCCTGGCATAGACTTGCTAGGAATCCTAGGATGTCAGAGAATATACCTTACTTTAAACAATTTACCTCTTAACCCCAAATTGATGGTATGGTGGTATCGAGAGTGACATGATTGATAGATGCTTAGGTCATAGCGATAGAATTGTCATGAATTTCATTGGTGTTCTTATAAAGCAGACCCAATAAACCCCCTGGGGTCTTCTTCCATATGAAAAGCCAAGTAGACTGCTCTATGTGAACCAAGAGGCCAGTTCTTAGCTCAAATATATCTACAATAGCTCTCCAGTTTCCAGAACCATGAAACAAAAATATTTTTATAAAAGTTAAAAACAAAACAAAACAAGTTTTGCCAGTTTTTCTAATAAAACCTTTAAAGCATACGAGAAAATTGAGGATCATGCAGTGCAATTGGCCATGACTTCAGTCTCCTTTAATCTGGGACAATATATCAGTTTGGTTTGGTGTTTTGAAGCATTGATGTGTTTGGAGAGTACAGACTGGTTATTTCACAGAATGTCCCTCAATTTGGTTTTGTTGTCTGCTGTTTCCTCCTGGTTAGATTTGGACTGTGTGATTTTTGTTAGGAGTCACAGGAAAGTAATGCTGTGTCCCCTTAGTGCACCACATCAGGGGGCACATGAGGTTGCTGGCTGGCATTGTTGGTAATTGTCACTTCAATAACTTGGTTAAAGTCATGTCTTCCTTGTGCCTCTCTCTTTTCCTCACGAGTTTGGCATCACTTGATGGCCATGCCTGAGGAAAGTTTACAGTAATGAACTTTTAATTCCATTATCTTGTCTATATTTATTGTTTTGCTTTCTACTACAAGTAAGGCCTTACCTTCCCATATCGTAAGTAAATATATTTATTCATATATTGTTGTTACTATTAGATTTGGAGGGTTTTATCCTAATTTAATAAGTTATGAACCTTTATTATTATCTATTTTTTCTTCTCAGATTGCTACAGTTTGGGCTCTTGAGAGCCTCTTCAAATTGGCTTGGATGTCTTTTTGTCTATCAGTATCTAATCATCTGAGCATCACCTTCATTTCCACTACAAGACACCAGGCCCCATTTGTGCTTACTTCTCCCTACATTAGCCCTTAAAATCACCCATTTTCCTAGGGAATCTTAGTTCTTTAAATGGATACTAGTATTTAGAAACCTTAATGCAGATATTGCATACATGGTCAATCCTACAGGTGTCTCAGCATCCTCTCAGTCCACCAGGCTAAGAGATAATTTCAATCAAATCATAACTTTGTCTGTAAGGCCTACGTATTTACCTACCTAGGAATTTTGAGCTCACATTTATTCCTCTAAATTCCAATTCCATACCAAAGTTCATTCTGCCTTTCCTCTTTCCATTTTTATAATTCCTTTCGTAAACAGTGAGAAATCTCTGCTGTTATCCATAACATATTTACTCACTAAATCCTAGAGTACACAGAAGGTCATTTCAGCATTGCTAACCCATGATTGTGTGGAAGCCTGTTAACAAGGTCCAAGATCAGTACACACACACACACACACACACACACACACACACAGTGTCTTTAGCTTATGACTGTACAATCCATCATTGTAAACAAACCAACCTGAGCTAGGTCTCTGTCTCTTCACTCCCAGGAAGCCACTTTGTCAAATATTAAGATTTTTCCATTTTTCTTTATCTTTTATCAGCCCTCCTCTACAAACACAACACAAACACCTACGTGTGCACACACATACTCCTTTCTCGGAATTGGGAGAGCTAATTATGAACATAATGCTCCTTTATTCCCCAAATATTTTAATGACAATTCCCTAAAAATAAAGACATTCTCTTGCAAAATAAATGCAAAAACAACAACAACAAAAACAGGATTTAGTTTGTTTCTAATTGAACTCCTTTTGCTTTCTCTATTTTTTTTAATTCTTTGAGGGGCATGTGCATGTATGTGCGAATTAATAACACAGTACAAGAAGTGAGAAATATTGCAATGGCAATCCACAAAAATATTTATTCTCTCTCTCCTTTCCTCCTCATTCTACTCATCTACTTTACTTAACCAATATATTACCTCCCCCCCCGTGCCCTTTTAACACAAATGGACACATTTGTGTATTTTCTAGACCAGAATTTTTTTGCTTTCATAAGACACGGAACCTTACAAACGCGTTTAGGCTTTACTTTTGCACTTGAAAACATGACCTAGTGAGCATCCTATGTCAGTGCGCAGAAGTCTTGGATCTTTCCTGACAGCTGCAGTGTGCTACACTCCTGGCTGTTGGTATCTTAGGTTGTTTTCAATAGTTTGCACTTCTGCTACTTCAAGAAGACGCTGGAATATATACATTGTCATACTGTTGCAGCTGTATCTTCAGGGTCAGTTTTTATAGGTGTAATAATAACAAAGTACAAGTGTGTCAAAATGTAAAAACAAATGAAGTTTTGATATGCCTTGCCCAATTCCCTCCATCAATCCATGAGAATGTCTCTTTCCCCAGAGCCTCCCCATCAAAGCATTTGCTATACTTTTTGTTTTTTTCTAAATCTGATAGGTGAGAAATGATATCTCAGTGTAGTTTAATTAGCATTTTTCTAATTATGAGTAACTTGGAACATCTTTTCATATGCTTAAGAGCCTTTTGATATTTTCTGTATGTGCATTATCTGTTAAAGTCTTTTTCTATTGATTTTTTGGGGGAGTTTATATCTCAATTTTAAGACTTTGTATGGTGATGATAATTGGGTTTTTATCTGCAATATTTGTTAGAAGTAATTTTCTAAATTTGTTTGTTCTCCTGGATACTTGTTTTCCACGGTATGCCAAAGGTTTTTGTTTGCTTGCTTGCCTGCTGTTTTGAGACAAGGTCTCATGATTCTCTTGCCTTCACTTAGCCGGTGCTAGAATTCAAGGCATGCATCACAGTCAGCTGCAAAAGGATTTTCGTGTACTTAAGGAACATCCTTTTCTGTTAACCACTCTTGGATACTGACTCACAGAAAGCATTTCCTCACACCCAGGCTAAAGAACTTCACCCCCATTTTCTCCCAAATAATAGGCCAACTTTCATGGTTGATTTCCTTGGGCTATTAATATCTTCAAGGTTCATCCAGGTTGCATAATTTATTAGTTCTTACTCCTATTTTTGATACTTCTTGTTCTCATGTGTGTTTAATGCAGATGTGTATGGCTCATATTTGTACAGCAGCATGTGCCAGTTCAGAGGCCAGAAATCAACATTTGGGTTCTTTCTCAGGAGATATTTTCCTTTTTGAGACAGGGTGTCTCTCTCTGGAACCTGGGAGCCAATTATGCTAGGCTGATTGGCCAGCAACTTCCTGTGATCTACGTGTTTCCACCTGCCTAGTCCACCATGGCCATCTTTCCATGGCGGGTGCTGATGATCAAACTTGGGTCCTCAGGTTTGTACAGCAAACACATTACCCACTAAATCAACTCCTTTAACGTTTCATTTTCTCCAAATGTGAGTAAAATTCATGTTGACAGGGAGGCTGCTCTTTCGTTTCCTGGCTTCCCGCACTCCTGAAATAATCACACAAAACTTTATATTAATTGCAATACTCTTTGGCCAATAGCTTAAGTGTATTTCTGGCTAACATTTATATCTTAAATTAACCCATTTCTATTCATCTGTGTATCACCACATGGCTGTGGCTTACCAGCAAGGTTCTGGCCCATCTGTCTCATGTGGATGACTACATGACATCTCCCTGACTCCACTTACTCTCTATATATCTCTTCCAGCTGGTCTTTACTCTGTAAAGCCACTGGCTGAAAACAGCTTCTTTATTAACTGATGGCAATAAAATGTATTCACAGCATACATCACCTCCCACATCAAATTCAGTTTGTCCTTCCACTCAGTTGATAGAAATTAGAGTTACCACAGTTTAGCTATTGTGAATAAAACTGTTATGAACATTCATGTACAATCTTTTATGTGGATATATGTTTTCATGTCCCTGGGGTACATTCCTAGAAGAGGGATGTATGAATTACACAGTAACTGTTTAACACTTTGAAGAAGTGCCAAACTATAATCCAAAGTAGTTGTACCACTTTTACCATCTTGCCAACAATACATTCCAGTTTTTCCACATCCTTGTCAATACCTGTAGTACTTGAGTAAATAAATATAAAGTGCTATTTCATTGTAGTTTTGATTTACATTTTTGTTGACTGATAATGTTGAGCATCTTTTGTGTGTTTGTTATCCATTTGCATATTTTCTTTGAAGTGTTTGTTCAGACTTTATCCATTTTTAAATTGAGTTGTCCGTCAATTCTTTAATAAATATAAAGAATCTTAATACATTCTGAGTATTAGAGTCTTACAGTATTGCTAGTAAGTTTTATGTTCTATGGGCCATTTTTTACTGCCTTATATTGTCAGTAATAAAAGTTATTTTTGTTTGTTCTTTCTGCATTCTTTTGTGTGTTAACACATGTGTGTGCATGTGTGTGTGTGCACAGGGGCATGTGAGCATGCATACTATGGAACAAGTGGAGACTAGAGAGCAACATTCAATATTCAATTCTTTTCTTCCACCAAGTGGGTACCAGGAATAAAACTCAGGTAGTTGAACTTGGGAACAAATGTCCTTATCTGCTGAGCCATCTTGTGGGCCCAACAACATAAAAGCTTGCTTTAATTTTAATAAAGCCTAATTTATTTTGTTTTCCTGTCATCACTTAGACTATTAGAATTATACTTAAGAAATAATTCAAGGTGCCAAAGATTTCGTCTTGTGTTTCTTATGGTTTTAGTTTTTACACATAGTTTTACCTTCCATTTCTGGTTTAGTTTCATTAAAACCATATTGAATTAACAGGCAAAACTTTCCATAATTAAGTTGTATAATGTGATGATTATATATAGATATATATTTTAAAACGATTACTACACTCAATACATCCATTAGCCCCTTGTGGTTACAGTGTTTGTATTGATCACATTTAAAATCTACTCTGTGAGTGTTAATGACACTTATAATTTGTTCTTTTAGCAAGTGTTTTTTTTTTTTATTTATTTGTACGAGGCAGTTTAACTTCATGTATATCTCTGCACAATGTGCATGCCTGGTGCCTTAGGAGCTAGAAGAGGATGTTGGATCTCCTGGGACTAGAATTTCAGAAGGTTGTGATCAGTCCCCGTGTGGGTGCTTGTAACCAAACCCAGGTCTTTAGGAAGATCAGTCAGTGCTACTAACTGCTGAGCCATCTCTCTACCTCAATACGCTAATTTTTCTGAGACATGGTCTCACTATATAAGCTTGGATGGCCTCAAGTGCAGAGAACTGCTTGGATCTGCCTCTTCAGTGCTAGGCTTAAAGACCTAAGAACAACACAGTGATGTTAACTATAGTCACCATGCCATACATTAGTTATCCAGAACTTACATATCTCATAGCTGATAGTCGGTGTACATTTCACAGGTCCTGGCAACCATTCTAATCTTTGCCTCACAAGTTCAAGTATTATGGGCAGTGCTGCAGCCAAGTATAGTCAAACCTGTATCTCTTTCAGATCATGATATCATTTTTACTAGGTAGAGTGTATAGGAGTTTTAATTTATGAGGAATATTCATATGTTTCCCATAATGACTTCATCAATTTTCATTCTTACTAATTATGATCAGGGATTTTTTCTTCATATTCCCTCCAATATTAAAAAAAAAAAGCCATGTAACAGGTGAATTAATACCTCATTGTGATTCTGACTTGCATTCCCCTGATGCTATTGAACAACATTATATATGCCTGTTGGTTATTTATGTGTCTTTGGGAAAATGTATAAATTGTTTCCTATTTTGTATAGAGTGAAAAGAAAGGACATTCTTTTTCATGTGGCTATCTTGTTGTCCCCACACTTTTAATCAAAATAGTATTGTTTACACATTGTGTTGTCTTGGTGTATCTTGTTAAAAGATGCACCTGGGTGGGGACATAGCTCACTGGGGAGTGCTTAGTTTTCATGCATAAGACCTAGCTTCAATCCCCAATACCAAAACAGCAAAATCAATTGACTATAATCATAATATTTATTTCTTGACTCTCGAGTAATTTACTTATGCATTGATCTTTATGCCAGTATTATATTATGATTTTTAGTTTTAGTGTTCCAGTGTTTGGTGTTAGGATATGTGTATTATTTTTTGTGAGCTGGTTTTTTAGTTCACAGTAAAGAAGATATTTTATTAATTTCTTTGGAGTTTTATATAGATAATCATGTTGCCTGTAGATAAGGGTAGATTTATTTCATACTTTCTGACCTGTGTGCCTTATATTCCATTAATTTGCCTTATAATACACCAGCTAGAACTGCAAGTGGTTTTATTGAGTAGTAGTTATGACTGCAGACATCTTGCCTTGTTAATGTTCTTAGCATGAAATCAGTCAATCTTTTATCATAAAATATGTTTGTAGGGATTTGTAGACACTTGTTACAAAGTCCGTTTTCATTCCTACTAGCCTCAGAATTTTCAAAATTAATGGTTATGGAATTTGTCAAATGATTTTCTGTGCTCACGAACATGATCACATGATTTTTCTTTTTTAACCTGCTTATATTGTAGATAATATGAATTAATTTCCAAATGGTGGACTAAACTTATAATCTGTGATAAACCATACTAGGCAATGGTGTATTATTATTTCATACATCCCTAAGTTTGATTTGCTAGCATTTGTTGATTTTTTTAAATTAAGTGCATAAAAGATATTGATTTATAATTTTCTTTTTCTACAGTATGTTCATCTACTTTTGGCATCAGCATTGTAAAATGAGTTGGAAGATATTCCCAACATTTTATTTTTAAAAATGTTTTTCCCGGCAGTAGTGAGCATGCCTTTAATTCCAGCACTCAGGAGGCAGAAGCAGGCAGATCTCTGAGTTTGAGGCCAGCCTGGTCTACAGAGTGAGTTCCATGATATCTAGGACTGTTTCACAAAGAAACCCTGTCTCGGAAAAAAAAAAAAAGGAAGGAAGGAAGGAAGGAAGGAAGGAAGGAAGGAAGGAAGGAAGGAAGGAAGGAAGGAAGGAAGGAAGGAAGGGGGAAGAGAGAGACAGACACAGAAAGACAGAGAGAGAGGAGGAAGGAAAGGAGGGAGGAAGGGGGCAGGGAAGAAGTGTTTTACGGGTATGTGTGTGTACTTAAGTATTTTTATATGCACCATGTACATGCAGGACCCCACAGAGGTCAGAATAGGAAGTCAGATCCCTTAGAACTGGAATTACAGACAGTTGTGAGCCAGCATATGGATGTGGGAATTAAACCAGGGACTTTGCAAGAGCAGTAAACACTATTAACCACCGATTAAACTCTCCAGCCCCGCTGGTCATTTCTTTCTGGTAATGATTGTGTAAAAGTAGTACTAATTTTCCAATAAATATCTGGTACAATACTCCAAACCATCTAGGTCTAGGTTTTTTTATTGTTTTTACCTATAAATTTATTTGCTCAAGATTCAGATTGCTTACTAATATTGTCTTATTTATAGTTACTTATTTCTACTTATTTATATATTTATTTGTGTGTACTGCGTCTGCGAGTGTGTGTGTGTAAGTGCAGTCATATGCACACACAGCGCCGGTATGGAGATCAGAGGATGGTGTTTGGGAGTCAGTTCTCACTTTCCTCCTTATTCAGACAAGGTCTCTGCTCTTGTTTCTGCTGTGCAGGTACTCCAGGCTAGCTGGCCTGTGAGCTTCTAGCTGATTGTCCTGTCTTCATCTCCCATCACGCCATAGGGGTGCTGGGATTACAGATGTACACAGATGCATCTGGCGTTTTAGATGGGTTTTAAAGATTGAATTCAAGTCACCAGGCTCGTGTGGTAAGTATTTTACCCACTGACCCATCTCCCTGGCACTAGTTAATTCTTTAAGGACTTAGACATATATATTCACAAAGCATTTCAAGATGTAGTTTCCTTTTTGTTCTGTCTTGAGTTCTCACGTGATGTTAATACCTAATTTCATAAAAATTGACTGTGAAATGTTTCATCCTGTTCTGTTTTCCAGAAAAAAATGTATTGGGTTATTAGTTCTTTATTGTAGAATTCTCCAATTAAACCTTTTAGGTGTGAAGACTTTGGGAGGTGTTTCTCATGTATGAATTACATTTCTTTAAAAATTATAGAGATATTGAAGTGATCTGTTTTGGTAATTTTTTGCATGAAAGGAAATGGTCCATTTCATCTTAAGTTTTCAAATTTATATATGTAAAGTTTTGAATAATATTCCCTTATCCTGTGGTCTCTGTAAGGTCTGTAAATTATATCCTTTGTACTTCTGATATTGGCAATTCACTCTTACTAGAAGTCAATTTTATTGTTCTTTCCAGAAAATTAGCATTTAAAAGAGAATTTCATACATGCATGTAATGTGTTTAGATCAAATCCACTTCTATATTCTTCTCTGTCCTTCCACCACTTTCTTTTTGAAATTTTACATGTTCTTTTTCAAATTCACTAAGTTCACTTGGTGCTTCCCGTGTGTACAAGGTTGTGGAACCATCTACGGGCAACTCGGTAGCCTCTCAGGGTCTGCATGCCAGAATAAAATTGACTGTCCCTTCCATGGCAGCCATCAGTTGCCAATAGCCTCTCAGCTAGAGCTATGGCATTGTCCTCCAGTGCATACTAGGGTTCTGACGAGTTTGCTATTGTGCAGGTCTTACACGTGCATTCATGTATGTGACTTTCCTGACATGTCCAGAAAATAATCTCCCTTCGGATATCTATTAGTTCTGGATCTTAATTCTTTCTGGTCTCTCTTCTAAAATGATCCTTGAGCCTTTGGATGAAAAATATAATATAATATAATATAATATAATATAATATAATACAATACAATATAATATAATATGTAGATACCCATTTAAAGTTGAAGTGTCTTATTTTCTGCACATTCAACAATTGTGGTTCTCTGTGTTAATCACTATATACTACTACTACTACAAAACCTTCCCTGAAAAGTGTTGAGAGCTATTAATTTGTAGGTATAAAGATAAGAACTGAGGAGATAGTTTAATACTGTGTCCACTTAGTAGAATAATGCTAGTAGCCTTTCCCCTAGGGTCTATGACTTAGCCAGTTAACAGTATCAGATATGGGTAAGACTATTGATTATGAAAAACAAACAGTAGGGGTGAAGCTTCCACTAATGATGAAGCTCATTTTTTAATCTTTCCCTCTATTGTTTCATTTTGAAGGGGTGAGAGACAGAAGGATGAGACAGAGTCTCATGTACCTCACACAGGGCCAAAGATAATGTTTATCTCCCTAGCTCTGCCCTATAAATGTATGCTACTACACCCACTTATATGTGGTACTGAGGATGAAACAGAACTTGTTGCATGCTAGGTGCTCTTCCAACTGAACTACGTTCCCATGTCCAGTTCCATTGATTCTTATTCTATCTTTATTATCCCTTATCTTCTGTTTCTTTGGATTTATTTTGTACCGCTTATTACAGGATAAGCATAAATTGCTTAAATCAGATATTAATTTGAAAGTGTATTTCTTTCCTTATATCTGCATTAGTACCACACATCTACCCTTCAATGCAGCTTTAACTATATACCACATGTTTTTAAAAGTTGTGTGTTCATTTTTTATTAACTTTAGTTTAGTACACTTAGAAGTAGATTGTTTAAGTTCCAAATATTAAGAGACATTTAAAAATGTTTGCTTATTATTGATTTTCAGTTTGATTAGAGGACATTGTGATAAGAGAACACACATTGTGTAATTTCATTCCAAGCAACTGTCTGAGATGTGTTTCAGGGATCCAGATGTGGTCTATCTTGATGTGTTTCTGTGAAGCCCATGAATCAAACATGTATCTTTTAGAAGGCAGATTGTCCTGTGCCATCTAGATACCTTTAGTTGATCAAGTATTGTTGATGTCTTCATCTCTAATTCTGCCTGCTGATTTTAACTTTTGCTGAAAATTATGGTGCTGAAGACTCAACTACAACTGTGGATTTAATCCTTTTGGCTCATTTAGTTTTTGCTTCATGTCATCCGAATACCTGCGGACTGCGCATAATGGGGCAGCACACCTGTAACCCCAGCACTTATAAAGTTTAGGCAGGTGATTGTGGGTTTGAGGCTAACCTGGAGTACTTAGGCCTATCAGACTAAAATAAAAACAAATAAAACCTAAATAAAATAGAAATACTTCCTGTTATTTCAGGTGTACATACTTATGATTATTGTGTCTTCTCCAACATTTTCCCTTGCTCTGACCTTTTAGTTAGTAATGCTGCTGCTTTTGTAAAATTAATATTTGCATGGTACATTTGCCTTACTTTGACTTTCAACTTACTTATGCTTTGTATTTAGAATATCTTGCTATGAAACATACCTGTTATTAAAATAATTTGTTAATTTCAACATTTTAATTGATGTGTTTAAACAATATAAATGCAAGATAATTGTTTAAGTGTTCCCCCTTTAAGAGTGATAATTTATTGTTTGTTTATTCTTTGCTTTCCATAGTCTTTCTTTTCCCCCATCTTGTTCTCTCTCCTGTCATTCTTATGGTTCACTTAAACATATTTTAGGATTCTATTTACATTTATATTTCATTTTTATTAGCTAACTGTATAATTGTCTTGGTGATCATTGTAATATACATAAAAAATTTATCATAGCCTACCATTGATATTTTATCAAATTTACTAAAATATAGAAATTTTACTTGCATTCAGGTTATGTCACCTTTCTTACTTTGTATCAATTGTCTTTTCTATTTCCTGTGTGCACACTAAGTATCAGAAGAAATGGTGTCAGAGGTTTCTCTTCATTCATTGGATATGATGTATGAAACTCATGAGAAAGAATAGTTCATTATATTATCACTATTTTCACCTGTCCTAAATTTCTTCTGTCCTTTGTGAAGTTTCTGACATTCTTTTCTAATCATTTCCTTTCTGTTTAGAGAACTTCCTTTGGGCATTATGTAACGATGGGATCATTAGGAGCAATATCTCTTTGTTTTCCTTCATCTGAGAATATCTTCATTTCCCCTTCATTACTGAAGGATATTTTTTGCCAGATGTATAATTTGAGGTTGACAGTTCTTTTCTTTCAGCACTTGAAAAATGTTGTGCTACTTCCTCCTGCTCTGTGGTTCCCGAAGAAAAGCACCTTGTCATTTGAATTGGTATGCCTTCGGAAGTAATGTTCTACTTCGCCCAGTTGTTCTCAAGAGTTTGGGCATGCTTTTTAGTTTCCAGAAGTTTGATTCTAAGTTCTCTTGGTTTGAATTTATGTTTGAGATTCTCTTTTATACTTAGATCTGTATTCTTATTGTTTTCCAATTTTACTACTATTTTTTTAACTTACAGTTCCTATCCTGATGGACTTTGGGTGACACAGAATATTGGATCTTTTGTTACTGTTTCCATAGGTTCCTAAGCCCTTACTTCTTCCTCCTCTTCCTATACTTCTTCTTCCTCTTTTGCTTCTACTTCTTTTACTAGTTTTTCTTTTCATAGGTGACTTACCCTCAGGAAGTTGCTCAGAATGAATGGATTCTATGAATATTTATTACTACTGTCTTCTTTCATCTCAACTCTGTTGGCCCATCCAGTGGGGTTACCTATCCTTTATTAGTCTATTTTCATGTGTGCAATTTTCATTTGGTTCTTTTTTTGTAACTTCAGATGCTTTGCTGAAATTTTTCTATTTTACTAACCTTCAATGTACTGGTAATTTCTTGCTGACCATTTTAAAGATGGAAGTTTTCAAATTCTCATCAAATAATGCTAACACACAAAATCACTTTCATGTTAAGACCCATTGATCATTGTTACTCATTCATATTGTGGGTCTTTTTCAATTCTTGGGATAATTATTTTTTAGACATATTCTGAACATTTTTAAATTACAGGTTTTTGCATGGTACTCAGTCTTCTGTTTAACAACCAGTAGCCATGGTAAGATGTAATATGAGGACATTCCAATCCATTTCTTGAAGGATCATACTAAGACCATTTTGGTAAAAATCAAACCCTGACTGATACAACCTTCTTGTGATGGTTCCTTGAAGAAAGGGGAGCAATGGCTTTCCTTTATACCTTTGACTGAGATTCAAGCTCATCTCACCTCTAGACCCAACCAGGGGGAGGGAAGTAGAGGTGTGACGGTGGAGATGCTATTCCTCACTGGTATTTCACAGCATTGTGGGGTCAGTAGAAAATGGAATGCTGTTACTACCCTGATGGAGGAATGGGCATGCATGGACTCCTGATCTCTCGGAACAGAATCAGACTGTTCCTATGTACTTTCACGGAGCTAGAGGGTTGGGAAGGTGGAATTTCTACTTTCTGTTAAGTAGGCCATCTTTTCCAAGGCGCTTCTGACTATAAGGAAAGGGTTTTCTTAAATCATTTAAAAAACTATTTTAGATTAATTAAAATTAAATTGATAGCATGATAAAGTTCTCAAATATCATTTGCTCCATCCCCGACCTGCATAGCCTCCATCTACCATTATCCATATTCTCCTTCAGAATAAAGACACATGATTATCCACAGTTCACTCAAAATCTACAGTTCAAATTATGGTTAACTCTTGGCATTGTGCATTCTGGAGTTTGAACAAATGAATAGGAATTATCCACTATACTGGAACCACACACAGCATTTCCACTGTCGTAAAATTCTTTGTAGTCCACTTTCCCCACCTTCACCTGAAAGCACTGCCCCTTTACCATCTCTATAGTTGTAGCTTTTCTACATGCGGTAGGCTTGGATACAGACGTTATCCTTTCTACATGCGGTAGGCTTGGATACAGACGTTATCCTTTCCAGATGGGCTTCTCTTGCTCAGTAGTTTACTTTTAAGATTTTTCTGAGTTTTTTTTTCTTTCATAGTTTGGTAGCACAATTCTGTTTAACAATGAAAGATACTCTGTTGCTTGGGTTTGCCTCTTTATTTATCCATTAACCCTCTGAGATACATCTTAATTGCTAACAACAATCATGAATAAAGCTGCTATCAACATCCGTGTACAAATTTCTATGCAGACCTGAGATTTTCTTTGAGTAAAGAAATACCAAGGATCTTTCCTGGTGGATCATCTGGTAAGAGGATGCTTGGGTTTGGAAAACCAAACCACTTTTCTTTCAAAAGTGGATAGCCATATCATTTTGCATTCTCACACAACAATGCAGGAGAATTGCTGTTGTCCCACATCCTTTCCAGTATTGGATATCATCAGTGTCACAGATTTGTGGGAACAATAGGAATACACAGATAATTAATGGCTGCCTTGCTTTCCCAAGCCCAGAACCCTATGGTGTTTATAGATTGATTTCTCCTGGAATTGCTATTTATTTATTTATTTATTTATGTATTTATTTATTTCAGGTTTAGCTTGCACTTCTATTTTCTGATTTCCTAACGTAAGGACTTATCATATAAATTTTGTACATTTCTTCTTTTCTACTAAATATTTCTTTTTACCATCTGCAATCTGCCAATGCTTCTTGTTATTTTATGTCTTGTTTTTGTATTCTTTTAATTTTTGTCTTTCTTTTAATTCTTGGTTGTTTGAGAATTTCATGAATTCATATAATGTGTTCTGATCAAATCTACTGCCCATTCCTTCCACTCTCATTCCTTCTCTACCCTTATACATCTCTCTCTCTTATCATGTTCTCTTTTTTTACCCACCCAATCCACTTAGGGCTATCTATATTTTCTTGGGTGAAGGACCATCTATTGGAGAATAGCTAGTCTGACATAAAAATGGTCAATTATTTTAGCCATTTGGAAGTGCACAGTTTAGTATTGTTAAGTATATTCATATTGCTGTGCAATAAGTCCAGATTTGATTTTATTTGTAAGGGAAAGGACCTAGGACAAATGTGGTCACTCGATCTTGATTGGAATGAGAAGTTTCCACTAGCGTGTTCTCTTGGCTATTCTTACATTTTTCCATGGGTATTTTAATATGACATCAAACAGTTCAAGAAATACATGAAAGTAGAAAGGAATTGTTATGAAATAGGAAGGAAATAAGAGAATGGAAGGGGGCATAAAGATGCTATTTGGGAGCGTGAATATGATGAAGGTATGGTGAATGCATGTATGATGATCATGCTGTCAAACCCATTACCTTTTACAAATAATATGTTAATAAAAACTTGTTAGTATTCCTATTGTAACTTAAACCATTCTCAAATGTGGATTTCCAGCTTATCATTTGAAAACTGAGGCCAAATTTGAGGTCTCCATTCTGCTTACTCACTTATATAGACCTCTGTCACTTTCATCTCAATGTGTAGGGAGCTTAGTTTTTTCTCTGGCAACCCCAACCTTTTTGTAATCAGAACACACACCAGCTACTGCACAATTATTTATGACTCATTTCTGTACTTTCCATTCAGCCACTAATTAGTCACACTGTGCTAAAAATTTTCGAGTATCTAAAAGCCTTGGACATGGAATCATCAGCTCAGGTAAAGCTAATCTCATTTCCGATGCCCTTTTTGCTCCATTCAGTGTCCCCATTAAGGACTTTCCAGAGACAAAAAGCACCCTCTTAGAAGACAGGCCATTTTATCTCTAGCCATCTCTAGGTTATCAACCAAGCCAACCTTTCTAAAGTTGCTACCTTACTGGTCCCATATTTCTTGCTTTCAGTTCAATCTGTTGCTCCAGCTTACAGTGTTTTTTTCCCTCTGTCTTTATGGACTTCTGGTGGGATTTTCACATGGCATGGCCTGTCAGTGGCTCTGCCAGGTTCCAGCACTCAAAAACAGAAGACCAAGTCTCCTTAACGTCCAGAAAATTTTCTAATGATGGCCTCACCATATATACCACCTCATCCCCACCTACTCTAAGAAAAAGAAAGAGAAGGGGAGAGGAAGAGAAGGCGAGAAGGAGCGTGGAGGGTTGAGAATACAGTTGCTTTCTAAATGCCTATAAGAACATGACTTGTAAAAAGTTCTTCTCTGCTCCTGCTCCCTCAGGACCAGGAACATGGGCTATTTCTTGAGTAGGTACGCAACAATAGCACTTGCACTGGTACATTTTCAGTGTGGCCCCAATGATGGACATTCCCAAACATTCAACATAGTTAAAGAATAGTGATACACATATGCTGCCATAGGGACTTCTAGGTTAATGGGCATCCTAACAAATAAATATATGAGCAATTGTTATTAATACAGAACAAAGCATGTAATAATTATTGTCTCCCCCATGCACCACTAAATGACATTTTTAGTTTTCTGGGGTTACTGCTTGGAGCCTTTCAGTGTAATTATTTCTAGAAAATTCATTCCCATTAGACAGTTCATTTTGACCCATTTTTGCATCTCGGATTCTGTCCTGTCTGAATCCCACTCTCATTTGGGCCCCACACATTTGTCATTTCTGGAAAGCTTCCTCTGACCTTCTTAGAGTCAATAACTGATTGCTGACCTATTTTCCAAGGTGCTCCTTCGTCAGAAAGTTCTAAGCATAACATGCATTACTGGTGAAGCATGCCTTCTGCCCTTTAGGGACTCAACGTTAGTCCAGGCTTTGTTATCCTCAAATCCCTCCAATAGGGTCCAGTGCCACTTGATATTTGTTATGGCTCTTTCTCTCTCACCAGCCTACAAGCTGCTGCCCAACCCAAAATAAGTTATTCTGAAGTTAGATAGATAAAGGAAAGAAAGTTTCCAAATTGTGTATTATCAGTGTTAAGGAAAGGAGAGGATGGATACTCATGGCTGAGATGTAACCTGGCAAGGAGGTAATAATGGTCCTTCAGAAAAAGAGGGCACTACTTTCAAGCAACTGGGTCTTTGCTTAGGCTCAGAAGTAGTCAGTTTGGCAGCAACAAGTGTGTGTGTTGGGAGGGATTGTAACAGAAGGGCATAGCAGTGAGGGTATAGTACGTATAAAGGACTCTAAACTTTCCCTGGAGATAGTCAGTGATATCAGTGTTTTTGGAAAGGTTATTCAGACTTTAGGACAAATTAGAAATGAGAAAATTGAGGCAAGCAAGATCTACTGAGAGGAGGATATGTCAGAAATCCAGGAGAACATGGAGGGAGAAAAGCCAGGACAGTGGACAGTGGATGTAGGCAGACGCGAGAGATGGTTGAGAGGCACAATCAACATATTGCTATTACTCCAAAAATAGCCTTNTTATATATATGTGTGTGTGTGTGTGTATATATATATATATATGCAAGAATCTGTGACTTTAATCCTGTTATCTGCAACTGAGGGAGTTGTCTAACTCAGAGACTTGAATGGTGTTATGTATTTAGTTGTCCCCTCCCCGCCCCCCCCAAGCTATATGGCAATCCTAATATCTAGAACCTGTGAATGATAATTTAGTGGTAAATGGAGTCCATGCATATGTAAGCCTGGCATGATGAGGTCAATAACATGATCTTTAATCTAATGTGACTAGAATCTTCAGTATTGGTGGAAGCCACCAGAATCTAGGACAGTCATGGAGCCATAGAAGTCTTAGAGCCTCTAGAAGGAACCAGCCCTGCCAATAGGTCTTGTTTATGGCTAAAATAGCACCACAGTTACATTCTTCACTCATCTTTTATGACCACCAGAGCTAATTCCATAATTTGAGCACCGTAAATAGTGCTGCACTACACATCGATGTCAAGGTGTTTGTGCGATGCTGACTTCTAGTCCTTCAGGTATGCACCCAGAAGTGGTGGGGCTGGGTTATTTGTGGTTCTGTTTTAACATTAAAGGACTTTCATACTGATTCCCATACTGATTTTCATACTGATTTGCCATACCAGCACTTGGCTGTTTTCTGATGTTAGTCATTTTGATTGGGATGAAATAGTCTCAGTGTAGTTCTAATTTCTGCATGTCCCTTGTGATTTAAGAATGTGGAGCATTTTTCAAGTGTATACTGGCTGTTCGTATTTTGTCTTTTGAGAACTGTCTATTCATTTTCTTAGCCCACTTACTGACCACTGTTTGATTTCTTTGGGTTTTTAAGTTCTTTATACATTCCAGATATTAATTGTCTATCACATATGTACCTATCAAAGATTTTCCCCATTCTTTAAGTTGTATTTTAACTGGACTGTTTATTTTACAGCTTCGGTGGGTTACAGTTAAAGTATAGTAAGCTGCAAATATTTAAAGTATAATTTGATAGGGTTTAATATTTATACATCATCACTATTGCCAAGATAAGAAATAGATCTCTTAGCTACATAGTCACAAAAGTTTTCTCATGATTCCTAGTATTTCCTCCTTTTGGCCCATGTTCATCATTTCCAGGAAACTACTGATACATAGTTTGTATTTTCTAGGATTCTCGATATGCAACTGTAAAGTTAAGATGCCATTTCAGGCTTCCTTCATTTGGTGTAATGAGTGAGACCCATGCATGTTGTTGAATACTCAATCCTTTCTATTGCTGAGTAGTATCCTATTGTATAGATTCTTCCACAATTTGTTTAGCCATTCATCCTTTGATGGGTATTTGCATTGTTTCCAGTTTCCATGCAGTTATAAAATGAAATTGCCATCAAAATAGGTGTCCAAGCATTCACTTTAAACTCATTTGGGTAAACACTTAGTCATAAAATGTTTGGGTCATAAGGTTTATCCTAACTTGTTGAGAAATTCCCCCAATTGCTTTTCAAAATAAGTGTATATTACATTTCAACACTGGTGTGTGGTTTTATTTTTATTTATTTATTTTAACAATCCAAGGTTTTCTAGGGAATTGGCAGAGATTTATGAATTTTCACACATACTCTTTTTCCATATTTTTATTTAAAAAATTACTTTTCATCTTACATACCAATACCAGTTCCCCCTCCCTCCTCTTCTCTCACCCTCACCTCCCTTTCCATTTCCCATCCACTCCTCAAAGGAGGTAAGGCCTTCCTTGGGGAGTCAAAAGGTCTGGGATACCAACTTGAGGCAGACCAATCCCTCCCCAACCCTGTATCAAGACTGAGCAAGGTATCCTCTCATGGGAAATGGGCTCCGAAAAGCTTGTTCATGCATCTGGGATAGGTCCTGGTGTGATTGCCAGCCCCCACTCCCCAACACATCAAACCACATAATGGTCATATATTCTACAGCTAAGTAGACATTGGGATGAATCCAAAAATTCCCTAGGATCTGGTTCTAGAGGCTAAATTCTTTAATAAAATTTAAGGAGAGGATATTTGTAAAGGCACAGCTGGATATGGGAAATGAGATTCATCGGGAATAAGGGACCCTCAAATGCAGTCAAATTGGTGCTCTTAAGGGAGGCATGCATGCAGTGAGTGCTTGAAAAGGGGAGAGAAAGCCAAATGTCTAGAAGCCTTGCTATCAACTGGAAGATTGGAAGACCCTGGAAAATGAATCGGCAGTTCTGTGTATCAGTGTCTAGACTCTGAAGTTCAACTACAGAGTCATGTTCTTTCCTAAATCTGGTAACCCATTGCAGTGGAAGGGGATGTATTTGGCTTTCACCTGTAATAAGTCAGGATAGGGCAGTTGTGAGGATACTTATGTTTTCCTTAGTGCACTGCTGCATTCTATAGCCCATTCCCCCTTTCTTATCATCCCTTAAAAGGCTGAATTATAGGAAAGCATAAAGCAGCATACCTTGTCGGAGAATTCTTCACCCCACAGATGAAGTCCCAGGTTAGGAGTTCCTCAGGCTCTCGGGGTTGGGTTGCAAAGGTGCCTAGAGAACGCCATCATATGGAGCCCTGAAGAACGTACTACTCGGAGCCAGAAGACTTCATTTTTTAGGGCCTGCTCTGCCAGATGAGTCAGTGACTTCCCCTCCTGGACTTTAGTTACCTTCCAAATCTAGAATGAGATTAAAGCTAGGCGACATCTGAGGTACCTTTTAATCCCTGACTCCAAGGATCAGAGCCTGAGGACATATTCAGGGCTTCATCCTTGCCTTCGAGTTGCAGAAAGACTTCTGGGCAGACACCAAACTTTCCATATCTGCATCCCAGAGATTATAACCAACAGCATTTAATGGAAACCGTCCTGCCCAGATGAAGAAAATGCTAAGGAAGACCACGATGAGCATGAGGCCTACATTAGCAAACTTACCATGGCTGTTCTCAACCACTCTGCTCCTCAGTAGGCATTGCTACTGTCCTCTGTGATTGCCCTGGAATATAAAGCAATAGCATGGGAGATGAGACTGGAAGAAAGAAAGTCTTGGATATTTATCAGTTCTACCTTTTTTTTTTGCCAAGCATATGTGCTAGGAGCCTTTGGACTCCTGCTGACAGGACCCTCGTGAGTAAGGTCAACCTCTGGATTCTCAATGCCCTGCACCTTACAGAATCCCCTTGCAGTTCTTGGTGAGTAGATTAAGGCATGCTGTCCTTGGCTCCATCATAATAAGGGGCCTCCAATCTGAGGCAAGAATGACCAGTTCGGTCTGTAGCTTCATTTATTTCCCTAGGCTCTGAAAAAATGAGGTATACATTTCTTGATACTCAATCCAGGAAAAAATGGGTCCCATGTTGCCTGGAAATCTACAGTCTCAGTATTTTTCCATCAAGATAGTGGCATATTTGTTCTAGAGTTTCTCTGGGACAAACAATCTCCAGGTTTGGGCCCCTTCATCTTGGCCTCAAATGAAGGCCTGGAGCTTCACCAAGGTAGACACTGAGAGAAGCTATTCTAAGTATGATTCAGCCCCGACAGGCCAGAACAGTGCCCCCTTTTCCATTGAGCAGGACTCCTAGGATGGCCTACAAGAGTGGTTGAGGTCTGACTCAGCCTATTCCTACCACTCCCTCACTTTCTCTTTCTACTTCATTTCCATCTCTGAAAGCTTCCTCTCAGCCATTTCCCAGGAAGAACTGACTCATGGATCCCAAACTGTCTCATTAGGGGGAAGAAAACGCTGAAGTGTTCATCAGTGATTATAAGCCATAGGCACATCCTCTGTTCAAAAGTGCCCAGCCATCCTAAATAAACAAGCACACTCGTCTTCTGAAAACCAGCCACAGAGCTCTCAGGAGATCTGCTATAATTGGATATCAAAAAGTTCATTATACTGGAGAGAAAGCAGGAGGATCTATCAATTCTAAGATCCTTGCGGCATTGGCAATGGCTACTCAGCCCTTCCTGAAGGGAGGAGGATTAGTAGAAGGTGCTGCAGAGATTTCTCTTAGATGACAGGATTCATACCCTGTACTTCCACGGGTGCCACTAGGTTTCTTGTGAAACTTAAAGATCTCTTCTTAGGAAAACACGTTTTTAAATGCATAAAATTAAACAATGAGACAACAAGGAATACTAATTAGGTCAAAAGAACTATCAGCATCTTAACAAAGCAAAATCTGCAGTATATTAGCTTGTGTTCTTCTTAGCACATTAAATACGATCTAGCAGTAGGCCTTAATAATTACTGTAATTTCAAGGTAATGATATTTAGAGACTCCTGCTATGACAGAAATGCAAAATAAAAATATCTGTGATTTCTCTCAGTGACAAAGTCACAGGTTCCATAAATATTTCTGTGATTTGTTGCCAGCATTCATAATTGAAGAAATGCTACATTTCAGTTAGAGGTTAGTGAAAATAAATATGTAATTTTTCCAATTGAAGCATATGGGTACATTGAATCCTATCCATGGAATAAAGGATAAGAGTCCTGACTAAGATAGTATCAAAACCCATTTTATTAATTGACATTTCCTCTCCCTAAATCCTCAGCTAAATCAAACCATTGCCCCTATGATTTTTTTTGATGTTATCCTTTCTTCTCACTACCAAAGCACAACCAAGGCAACTGTTAGGCTCTGGTGCTAGCTCCTCGACCTATCGCTACATCATTATGGATAATCAACAACCTCTTTCAATATCATGTTTTTCACTCTGTAAAATTATAATAACAATACCTAACTCGTAGCAGTGGCATGCAGATTAAATTAAATAATACATAAAACATCCAGTCACCATATAAGCAATCAAAAAGATTTGTGGCAATACTGTGACTCTAAGAGTTTGTAAACCCAAGGGCAGCAGTGTGCGCATTGACTATTACAACTGTGTTATTCTTAGGTGATTTTTCTCTTCACCACTTCTGTGATATCACAATGGAAGCCACAGGGAGCACACATACTGGAGGGAGACAGTGGTGCACTCCAACTAACTGATCTGCTTTCAGATAAAGGAAAAAACTCTCTGTTCTCTTATCTGAAGAGTGAGGCGTATTTTACTCAAAATCCAGTATCTCTATGTAACTTACTTCCATGTCAACATTTATCTGTGAGACTCCAGTGCATGCTTTCGGGAAATATTGCAAAGGCAAAGAGGAGGAAAAGGAGTTTACTGATTATGCAGCCCTATTAGCATTGCTTGAATCTGAATGCTGGCTTAGATGGTGTTTTCAAAACTCGTAAGTGGATGTTTATGTCTGCAAATGGAAGCGCTGAGTAGCTAGAATTGCAGGGCCCATGTGAGGGAGTAAGTCCTGGGGTGGTGGTTTGCTCAGTCACTGGCATTGGATTGCACAAGCTATTTTCAAATGCATCTAGACTATCTTGCCAGTCTTCAGCCACTTGGAGCTGCTGCTTTCCACTCTCAACTGTCTTTGCTTTTTCCATCATGTATAAGCATATGGAACCACAAGCAAGTCAGCTTATGAGGAATTGAATCTAACATGGGATGGCTAGTGTATTGTCTTGGATGAGAGTGGACAATCTAATGTGTAGGACTTTTGTAGGGGTGCTCCAACAGGGAAAGTATGGCCCTACACTTTTTTATGGCCTTTGGGTGCTCCATGGAGATTTAGAGTGGCTGCTGAACTCTGATGTTTTCCGTGGCTGTGATTCCACTCTCTTGCATTGTGTTTGTTTTATTGCAGTGTGGGAATCTGCAGAGCATCCTGCCCTCCTTGCCAAGGAGGCAGAATTCTCATTCTCCATGCACGAGCTCATGCTTTCCTTTTTAATATGCCCTTCATTTGGATTGGGTCTCTGGCTGGCTGCCCAGCAGCAGGTAGACACATGTTGAAATAGGAGCGGCGGGGCTGTGTCCCCAGCACCCGGCCGCCCGATTGGCCTGTCTCAATATCTTGACTTGAGAGAAGTGAGGAGTCTTTCAAGCTTAACAATTGTAGTCACACCAGGCTGATCATATCTGATCTCTCATTGGAGAGCTTAACCCTATTCCACACACTTGCCTGCAACAAGGCTTTGAAGAGATACACGAGGGCTTGAGTTATAGTGAGACATTAATGTCATGGTTATCTAAAAGCAGTAAGGAGACAGGAATGGGACAAGTGTCACCATCAAGAACATTGAATTCCAGGAGCAAAGGTGGTAAAATTCACATCCAGCCACTTAGCTGGTCCAGGATCACTCCTTTTTCTGTTTGTAAAAATCTCTTCTTGGAGGTCTGCTTTGTTTTGAAAGGAGAAGAGGAGGGGTAGATCTTGAAAAGAAGGGAGGTCGGGGTGGGGGACTGGGAAGTATCGAAAGAGGGGAAACTGCAGTCAGGATGAGAGAAAAAAAGAAAAAGATCTCTTTCCTTTCTCCCTTCTTGTCATCTTTCTTCTCCTCTCCCTTCTTCCTCTCTTCTCTCTGTGTCTTTCTCTGTGTCACTCTGTCTCTCCCTGTCTCTGTTTCTCCCTCCCCTCCTCCCTCTCTCTTTAAAATCTTCCTTTCTAGTCTTAACTGGCATGGAACTCACTGTGTCAAATATGCTGGCTTCATAGGGATCTGCTTGCCTCTGCCTCCCAAGTTCTGGAGTTAAAGGCAAGTGAAATCACACCTGGCCCTCCCCTTTTCTATAATAAAGATTGTCCGGTTCAATTCAGATGACATTTCTATGATAAAGATTGTCCACTTCAATTCAGATATAATTGACAGCCAATGTGCCTGTGTCTCTCGGATGTAAGCCAAACAATACCCATTTGCATGCATTGATGTCCAAGGCAATTTCAGGCTGCTCCTATCAATATGTACCTATTTTCTAAAATGCCTTTTTAAATGTGAGTTTCACATTTAGGAAAATGGGTAATGACCATTTTATAAATTAAGCTAAAGAAAATGACTACTATGATTGGTATAGAAGTGATGTGTGCAGCCAGGCAGTGGTGGCACATGCCTTTAATCCCATCAATTGGGAGGCAGAGGCAGGCTGATCTCTGTGAGTTCGAGGCCAGCCTGGCCTACAAGAGCTAGTTGCAGGACAGGCCCCAAAGCTACAGAGAAACCCTGTCTTGAAATCCAACAACAAAAAAGAAGTGATGTGTGCATACTGCTGTCAGAAATCAAGACTGACCTTGAACTTGATTGTACTGAGAGTAAGTCTTGTATCAGCAGATGTGCTTACTTAC
This sequence comes from Alexandromys fortis, assembly GCF_014885135.2. Taxonomy (NCBI): domain Eukaryota; kingdom Metazoa; phylum Chordata; class Mammalia; order Rodentia; family Cricetidae; genus Alexandromys; species Alexandromys fortis. Next base: position 1,926,359 of record NW_026068097.1, on the reverse strand, counting down.
ATCCTATATATTCTTGGCCCAGATAGGAAAGGAAATCCGTGGAGAGCTCAGAATACGGTCCTCCTTTACACTGTTTGTCATGCTACAGTTCAGAGGAGGACAAACCTAGTTCAAGTCACATTCTCCCCTATATCAAGGGAGCAGCAAGGCCTTGCAAAGCCAGCCTTTTGATTCCTAGGCTGTATCTTAACTCAGTAGTGTGATGACAGTTAAGGTCTCTGCTCTCTCAAGCCCAATTGCATTTGGACAGGAGTTAGTTTTGGAGCTTGTTACTCCTTCCAAACTATCAACTACAAGGGGCAATTTCTGTATGCACTCATTAATTTGTCAGTATACTTGCCATAAGCCAGGCCCTCTTATAAGAGGTGGGCATCAAGCATGAGATGTAGAGAGAAACAAGACAAGGTAAAATCTCATGTCACATTGTATACCATGACATATGACATTTCATCCACCTAGTAGCTGTGGCCATTGAGCCTGAAATCCCTGCTTGTGGTACTTGCATGGAGGCCTACACAGAGAGGTCCCCACCAGCTACCATTTGTCTCACCATGTGTCTGCAACTATGCAAAGCACATTCAGGATGTCATACTTTTTCAAGTTTTGATTTTCTTCACAACCTGATGGAGCAAATGCTCTTGATAGCATCTCTATTTCAAAGATTAAAAAAATACTTATAGAGGGTGATTGAATAACTCCTTTCAAGCCCTCATATCTAATGTTGGCTTATGTAAGATTAAAATTCAGACAGCTGGATGATACAGTCCATGCCAGAATGGTTATAATGTTACTCAGGATGGCATAGTACACAGTGATTCCTATAGAAACTGATTCCAAGTTCAAGGAATTCCCAACAGGAAGGACAGGATACTCCCTTCCAAGCCTGAATACCTTTATCCTAGAAGGAAGCCAGAAGTTACAATGTATTGCCTAGATCAAACTGTGCCAACCAAAACTCCCTGTTCTCTTCAGTCTTCACGGTATAACTCCAGCACCCTTCATTAAAAAAAAAAGTGAGTCTCTGAGGTTCAACCTTTGCTTCTTTCAGAATCATCAGCACAGAATGATGAGACTTTTTGCCTTGCACTCTGAGGTTTTTGAATCATTGCCTCTATGTGTTTTAGAGAACTTTGATATCTACAAGGCCAGTTCTGCCTTTGGCAGGCACAGGGTCTTTTTTTTTTTTTGATTTAGCCTTCAATTTATCTGGAGGAACTCTAACAGAGCCACTGATGAGCTGGAAAGATGTTATGAGTGGTTGTCTGTTATCCATCTAGGATGCTGCCATCACAGATCATACTTCTACAACCTCAAGACCATCCTACAAACCTGATTGGCAGGCACCTTTGCTTCCAAAGGCATTATCTTTCCTTCCTGTGGTCCAGCATGGTAATCCTTGAACACTTAAAGTCCCAAGATCAGAAACTGACAATGAATTGAAACAACTTTATTTAGCTGATTTATTGACATTGTAAATCATATCAATTTTCCTCAAATTTAGTAATAAAATTTAGTAACTAAAACCACATGATCTAGATCCATATTAAAAATCATAGACTTTAAAGTTCCTCTGAAGCTAAAATGGCATAGTGTGGATGTACCTATTTTTTGTAGACGCCATAAGTAGACATCTTGTGTGTGTGATAGTATTTTATTTTTTGTTGTTGTTATTTTTTAAATTTATTTATTTATTTTACATCCCAACCTGGAGTCATCCCAGTAGATTCTTGGAAGTTTCCCTTATACCAGGTTCTACCTGACCCCCAAATGCCCCCATTTCCAGATGTCTCTTTCAGTATTCTCCCTTTCCATCTCTCCCCTACCTGATCCCTCAAATTTTCATCCCCAATCACCCCCAGCCCACCCAGAGAGATCTATATGCCCCTTTGACCTTTTTTTTTTTATTACCTAGCCTCTCTGGGCTTGTGAATTGTAGCATGGTTACCCTTTTACTTCAAGTTAATATCCACTTATAAATGAGTATATACCATGTTTTGTTTCTGGGTCTGGGTCATCTCACTCATTTTTTTCTAGTTACACACATTTGCCTTTGAATTTCCTGATGTCATTTTTTTTTAACACTGGGTAGCTCTCCATTGTGTAAATATACCACATTTTCTTTATCCATTCTTGGTTCAGGAACATCTAGGATATTTCCAGGTTCTATCTATTACTAATAAAGATACTATGAACATAGTTGAGCAAGTGTCCTTGTGGTATAATTGACCATCCTTTGGGTATATGCCCAAGATTGGTATAGCTGGGTCTTGACATAAGTTAATCCCAAATTTTATTAGAAACCACCATATTGATTTCCAAAGTGGTTTCACAAGTTTAAATTCCCACCAGCAATGGAGGAGTGTTACCTTTGCTCCACATCCTCTCCAACTTGAGCTGTCACTTGTGTTTTTTAACTTAGCCATTCTGATAGATGTAAGGTGGATTCTCAGAGTCATTTGATTAAGCAAACACTCTTTAGAAAAAGAAAAGTTCATATGTCAGCAAATTGACAATGGTGGGGTTCCTGTACTCTTAGCTACAAATATTACTGCAGAGGCTTTGTAATTTATGATGCTTTATCAGAACAGAGTGTGAGGAAGAGTAATCTATTTTATCATCATCATCATTATTAGTGTGTGATGTGTTGCTTTCGTTGGTTAATTAATAAAGAAAACTGCTTGGCCTGATAGGTCAGAACATAGGTAGGTGGGGAAGACAGAATTGTGGGAGAGAGAAAGCAGAGACAGGCAGTCGCCATGATTCTCCAACTAGAGATGGACATAGGCTAGAATCTTTCCTGGTAAGCCACCACCTTGTGGTCCTACACAGATTATTAGAAATGGGTTAATCAAGATGTGAGAATTAGCCAGTAAGAGACTAGAGATAATGGGCCAGGCAGTGTTTAAATGAATACAATTTGTGTGTTGTTATTTTGGGGTGTAAAGTTAGCCATGCAGGAGCCAGGCAGGATGAAAGGCAGGCCTGCTCGCCTCTTCACTACAGTGATGTATGCACATGTTCATGTATTTTGTTCATCCTATGTGTCAGGGCATATATGGACCTAGGGACTAGAAGTTAATGTTGCTTGTCTTCTATTACTCTCCATCTTAGTTTTTGAGGCAGAGTCTCACACTTAACATAGAACTCACCGATTCAGTTGGACTGACTGTTGTAGTATGTCCCAGAAAGTACTTTTTTAAGACATGATCTCATGGTGTACCCATGTGTGGTGGTTTGAACAGGTACGGCCTCTATAGACTCATGTGTACAAATGCTTGGTCCATAGGGAGTGGCAGTATTAGGAGGTGTGACCTTGTTGGAGGAAGTGTGTCACTGTGGGAGTAGACTTTGAAGGTTTATTTGCTTAAGCCATACTAAGTTTGGCACACAGTCTCCTGCTGTCTGCTGATCAAGTTGTAGAACCTACTCCAGCACCAGATCTGCCTGCATGCTGCCATCTCCCATCATGACAATAACAGACTAAACCTCTGGAAATGTAAGCTAGTTCAATTAAATGTTTCCCTTTATAAGAGTTGCCATGAGGGCTGGAGAGATGGCTCAGAGGTTAAGAACACTGCCTGATGTTCCAGAGGTCCTGAGTTCAATTCCCAGCAACCACATGGTGGCTCACAACCATCTGTAATGAGATCTGGTGCCCTCTTCTGGCCTGCAAGTATACATGCAAGCAGAACATTGTGTATGTAATAAATAAACATATTTTTAAAAAAAATCTTTAAAAAAAAAAGAGTTGCCATGATCAGGGTGTCTCTTCACAGCAATGGAAACCCTAACTAAGACACATTGACTAGTGTGAAACTCATTGAGTAGGCCAGGCTGACCTCAAACAGAAATGTACCTGCCTCTGTCTCCAAAGTGCTGAAATTAAAGGCATGTGCCACCGCATATGACCCCAGAACATTCTTTTGTCTGCCTCTCCAGACATGCCTGGGATTGCAGGCAGATGCCACTGTGCCTGGCATTTACATGGGCTCTGAGAATCAAAACTCACAATATGTTTGCATGACAGGATCTTTATCTTCTGAGCCATCTCCCCAGTTCCAGAAAAATTTCATTTCTCTCCACAATCCCATTATTAACTGGAGAGTGACATGTGACACACTCTCCAATAGTCACCTTTTTCTGGTGTCCCTTAATTGTCAGTTGCTCCCTTCTTGTATCCCTTACGGCAGACTCATCTTCCTGGCAAGCTCCTACCAGCCCACACCATTGATGTTTGCTGGTTAGCTCTTCCACTAGCCCAGCTGAACGCTGTGGTGGTATCTCAAGCTTAACCCGGAGAATTTAGATGGCAGCTTTGTGCCATTATTTGATTCCACGGTTATCTTTTATTCTCTTGCCTTTCCCTCATACTTTTAATCTCGCTTTCTCAAATACCATATACATTTCTCAAATACCATATACAGTATACAGAATACTGTAAGTTTTATTCTAATCACAACATGCCTTCAGTCACCTGAGACATGAAAAAGCTGACTTTGGAAGTCTACAAGTACCCATTTGCTTGGTCCCACACTATGCGGGATCACATCAGCCCTTAGACCCATTCAAAGACTGTGAGAAATAATCCAGCATACCATTCTGTTCGCTGTTAAGTCAGTTGTCTCAATTGCCTTTCCTTACACAGTATTTCCTGAGTTCCCACTTTCTGCGGTGAGAGCATTGTACAGTTAGTGGTTTTGGAATAATCTTCTACTTGTAAGTGACAGAAGGATAATGCCATTGTGAAAACGCTCCCCATTGTGAGAAGCCACGATGAAGGACAGGCCAAGAAGGAGAGTATTTCCTAACAAGATCCTGAGCCTTTCATATGGAGCATAGGGAATCATACAGAACTACAAAACAAACCGTAAAAACAATTGGAATGTCAAAGACTTTGACATTTTCAGGACGGAGAGTCCTTGAACAGAATATCTTCTGTAGCTATAGTTTGCTTGATGTGGGTTCCAAGATAAATTCTAGACCTTAAAATGTGCATTTAGAGCAATGGTAAGCGAGGTCTTCGAAAGGGTATCTAGTCAAAAATGGGACTGAAAATACAAGGGGATTGGAGTCTCCAGCTGTGGTAGAATAGCATTCTTCATTCTGGTAAAGCTCACGAGCAGGCAGGTAGATCAGAGTAAAGCAGGCAAGAGTTTTTGGACCTCATCAAAGCCCATGGCTGGATCTGTTGTGAAATCCTCATTTACAGCTCAGTTATGTGATTGTGTAACCAATTAAAGTATTCAGTCCAGAGGCCATGGATAATGGATTAATGTCCTCCCTCAGAGAAAGTCTAGAGGCAGGTCCTAGGGAACCCTTGTGGCCTGCTTCTCTTTTCCTCAATGATCCAAATGAGGATTTAGAAAGCAGTCTTACCAGATTTGTCCCTGACTTAGAGTCAGAAAGCAAGCAATTCCCTGGAGCATGAAATTGATATATAAAGAGATCATGATGAGCTTGGAATTGTCATTGGAAATGTAACAGGAATAAATGGCAAGTCTTATATTTGAGTCCTGAACTAATCTGCCTGAGTGAAGTGGAAGAAAAGGTGGCTTGGGAATAAAGTAGGAGCTCCAAGTTGACAGGCATCTTGTTATGATTCAGTAGTGAGCTGGGCCTGCCAGCACCATTGCCACTGTTTCAAGTTGTCATGCCAAATGTAGCCTATCAGGCATTCAACTGCAACTATTTCTTTCACAACAGTTAAAGGTGGTGCTTAGGTTTAACGTCATTCACATGCCAAGGTAGATAGATGCCAGGGATGCTAAGTAGTGTTTATCCGAATCCCAAGCACTTCTACCTCTAGAGCTTTTCAGTGCAAGGACTTCTAAGCAGTATGTCCATTGCCTACTGAATATCAAGCCTTGGATGCATTTATTTCTGATTCATCTGAGTTCATTGGCAAATGATCTGAGAGCTGGAAAACTTCTTAATGGAAAGCAGAGATCTTATTTGCCTTTCTAGATGTGTGGGCTAACCCTGTAACTTACATTGCCCAAGATCTACTCAGTAGAAATACTCTCAAAAATCAATCTCATATAAATATATATGTGTATATATATATATATGTATATATATATAATTTTATCAGTTATTTTAGGGTTTCATATATGTGCTCAATATATTTTGATGATATACTCCCCAGCTCCTTCCTCTAACTCCTCCCAGATTCATCCACACTGTATATCTGCTTCTCCACTCATTCCCAACTTCATGTCCTTTCTTTTTAGAATGCCCTGAGTCTGATTTGTGCTGCCCTTACACTCGTGTGTGTGGAGTCATCCACTGGAGCATGGTCAACATACCAGTGGCCACACTCGTAAAGAAAACTGATCTTCCTTCCCCGAGAAGCTATTCACTGCCCATAGTTCCTTAGGGGTAGCGACTCATGTGGCCCTCCCTACCCCATGATGCAATTAAAAAGAAGCTTCTTAAGTGAATACTAATTTTATTTCATAAACCACTGGGGCTTCTTACGTGCTTTTAAAGGTACACATTACTGAAACAATAACTTCAGGTTGTATCAAGATACTATAGCTGGCAGGACTTTATGGTGCTTCAACTTCACCAAATAGAGAATGGAAGGCATGTTTCTCTTCCTTTTTTTTTTCACGTATTTTCTGGCCAACTCTCTCATACTTTCTTGCTGTAGCAAGAAGAGCAAAGCTAAGTAGTAGGATCAATATGATTGAATGAGTTTATAATGAAGTTTATAGTCTTGGTGCAGAAGTGTTCATTTGGGGTGCTTCTGACTTCATAATCAACTCTGCCCATGTTTGAAGTATGGTAATGGGAGGCACTCCACTAAGAAGCCCTGACTCATCTGCATGAACACTCATAAGAACGTGCTTTCTAAGCTCTAGTTGCTTGAAACTTGAAAACCCCAGAAATTTGTTTTGACTCTAAAATGTAATTAAAATGTAATTAAATATCCTCGAAAAAATTTAGACCAAGAAAGATTATTAAAGCCATAGAAATGATAGTGATTTGAATTTAAAAGAAATAAATCCAAAGAAATAAGCACAACATGCAACATTCCCAGGCCCAGCTCTGGACATATAGGTCTCAAATACTGGCTTTGCCTGGTGAATTCCCCAGAACCTTCCCTTCCACAGCAATCCCCATGTTCCTACGCCTGGCTGTAGACATGCAGCACATGCAAGGGTCTTGCCGACTGAGTTTCCCCAAAACCTCACCTGCCTGCCTTCTCCATACCCCCAGCCTAGCTCATGATATAGAGTCGTAGCACTGGCCTTGCCTAAGATGAGTTTAAAGAAGATAGGAAGAAAGAGTTCAATGAAATTTAAGAGGATGGGAATAAATGCCTGATGTTCAAGGAAACACGAACAAATGGCTGAGTGAAATGGTTAAGACAATTCAGGGTTTGAAAATTGAGTTCACTAAAGAGATAGAAATATTGAAGAGGACTCAAACTGAAAGAAAAAATAGTTATTATCTCAACCCAATTAAAAAACTCAGGGGAAGGAATTATAAGCAAAATGTACAAAATAGAAGATAGAATAGTAGAACTTGAAAATAAAGGACCACAAAAATAAAGGTGAAAAAATTAGACATATGAAAGAAAAAAATGCAAAAACTGAGGTACACCATAAAAAGAATAAATCTTTGAATAAACATAGAAAAAAGAGAAGAATCCCCCAGGTAAATGGCATAGCCTAGACATTCATCAGGATCATAAAAGAAAACTTCCCCCAAATTAAGGAAAGGCATATGCATACAGATACAAGAAGCACACAGAACACCAAATAGACAAGATCAGAAAAGAAACTCTCCATGGCATATTATAGTCAAAATATTAAATAAACAGAACAAAAATAGGATACTGAAAGCTAAGAAGAGAAAGAAAGAGGAGGTGGAGGGAGAGAAGGAGAGAGAGAACCCAAGTGGCATATAAAGGAAAACCTATTGAAATAACAACTGAATTCTCAATGGAAATTTTAAAAAGTAGAAGAACATAGAGCAATATACTCCAATTTCTAAAAGACCTTGCATGGAGACCTATAAATGAAGCTAATATTTACTGAGACACAAAATAGGACTAAGATCAGAAGCATTAAAATGCCAACAAAATGACAGCAATCAATACACAGTTTTATTAATAACTTTAAATATTATGGCATCAATTCTCCAAAAAAAATACAGGTCAGTTGAATAAACCAAGAAGCACAATCCATCTGCTGTTGCCTATAGCAAACTTATCATCTTCAATTATAGGATCCACCTTCAAATTAAACAATGGACAAAACATATTCTAAGGAAACAGGACCAAGAGGTAAGCAGGTGGTGCTATACTAATATCTGACAAAACAGACTTCAAACTAAAACTAACCAGAATGAATAAAGGAGGATACTTCATTCTATCTGAGGAACAGTTAAGAAGATACTACTATCCTATGCATATATACACCAAATTCTGGTGTCCCCAATTTCATAAAAAGCATACTACTGTAATTAAAGACACAGATCACCATTGTATAGGGTTTATTTATTTATTTATTTATTTATTTATTTATTAAAGATTTCTGTCTCTTCCCCACCGCTGCCTCCCCTTTCCCTCCCTCCCCCAATCAAGTCCCCCTCCCTCGTCAGCCCAAAGAGCAATCAGGGTTCCCTGCCCTGTGGGAAGTCCAAGGACCACCCACCTCCATCCAGGTCTAGTAAGGTTAGCATCCACGAAACTGCCTAGGCTCCCATGAAACCAATAGGTACAGTAGGATCAAAAACCCATTGCCATTGTTCTTGAGGTCTCAGTAGTCCTCATTGTCCACTATTTTCTATTGCTGTGAAGAGACACCATGACCATGGCAACTCTTAGAAAGGAAAACATTTAATTGGGGCTGGCTTACAGTTTCAGAGATTTATTCTATTATTGTCATAGCAGGAAGCATGGCAGCATGCAGGCAGACATGGTGCTGGAGAAGGAGCTGAGAGCCCTGCATCTGGATCTGCAGGCAGCAGAAGGAAAGGTTGAGACACACTAGGCTCAGCTTGAGTTTCTGAGACCCCAAAGCTCACCTCCAGTAACACATTTCCTCAAAAAGAGCCACATCTGTTCCAGTAAGGCCACATCTCCTAATAGTGCCACTCCCCAGTGACCAAGCATCTACACAAATGAGTCTGTGGGAGCCATTCTTATTCAAACTACCACATTCCACTCCCTGGCCCCCATAGGCTTGTTTGTAGATTTAGCATAATATAGAAGTGCATTCAGTTCAACTTCAAAAGTCTTCATATTCTATCACAGTCTCAAGCTTGTTACAAAGTCCAAAGTCTCTTCTGATACTCATGGCAATCTCTTAACTGTATTCCCTGTAAAAATCAATTTGAAAGACAGACCACATAATTCCAACATACAATGGCACAGGATAGCCATCACCATTCCAAAAGGTAGGGAAGGGAGCACAGTGAGGAAATACTGGACCAAAGTAACACCAAAACCCAGCTGGGCAAACTCCAAACTGCATCTCTATGGCTGAGGTCAAAGTGTTCTTCAGATCGCTTTCTCCTTTCAGCTTTGTTGACTATGATACACTTCTTTCTCTTGGACTGGTTCCACTCCCTGTTAGCAAGTCTCCTCAGCATGTATCCTATGCCTCAGGCATCTCCAACATTTTGGGTTCTCCAAGACAATCGAGACTTCACCTTCACAGCTTCCCATAATACCCTTAGGCCTCTATTCAGGGACAGCCCTGAAACATGCATGCCTGGCCTCAGTGGCTTTCCGTAGCCTTAGAGGAAGATTACATAACCCCTTCTTTCTGTCCCTTACTCTAAAATCAGAACCATGTGGCTAAAGCTGCCAAGTTCTGCTTCTTGCTGGGGCTGGATATGGCTTCCATGTTTAATTACATTACATCTTGCCAGCTTTCTGTTTTCTATGGTTTTTACTGCCTAATCTTGGCTGTTCTGAAACTCAATCTGTAGACCAGGCTGGCATCAAACTCAGAGATCCGCCTGTCTCTGCCTCCTGAGTGCTAAAATTAATCGTGTGTACCACCACACACAGTCCTAAGCTTTTCTTTCATTCTTTTCACAAGTTGGAAGCTAGCTTAGCTGGGTGGGCTCTTGCCCTGAGGTTACCACTCCCTTTATTCCATTTAACGTCAGGTTTTTCTTGAATCTGTTTATCTCCTTAAACATGGGACCTAGTTCCATTCTACTTCCTGGTGCCCATTTTCTCCTCAAGTTGTACATTTTGTAACTTTCCTTGCTCAGCCTGCCCCTGGTCCCTCTCCATCTGCATAAGCATGGCCACCAATAACCACATAACACAGTCCACACTAGTCTGTTTTGAGATTTCCTCTACCAACACAATTAATTCAAAACTCTTCAATTTAGTATCAGGCAGATTTTTTTTTTTGGACATGGACAAAAAGCAGCCATATTTGTCACCAAAATATCAAAAAAAATGGTCTCTAGGTCACATACCAATATTCTCCTCTAAAACCTCTTGAGTCAGGTCCCCACAGTTCAAGTCACCCTCCATACCATCTTCTATGTTCCTACTAGTATGGCCCATTAAGGCCCACTTAAAGCATTCATCTGATTTTTGAATCCAAAGTCCCAAAGTCTACATTCCATCAATAAGTACCATGGTTTGGCCTATCACAGCTATATACCAGCCCTGGTACCAACACCACACTCTATACAGAAGCTTCCCTAAAACCGATCACACTCTGGGACACCAGACAAATCTTTACAAAATCAGAAAAAAGTGAAATAACTTTGTGTATCCTATCTGGCCATAATGCAATGAAACTTAAAATCAATAGCAAGCAAGTCTCTAGTAAATATACAATCTCATGGAGGTTAAACAACTCATTAGCAAGTGATGGATCAAAGAAGAAATCAGAAAGGAATAAAAACATTTCCATAAATAATTGAAAATGAAAATATAACACCATAAATTTACTGGGCCATACTAAAAGCAGCCATAAGAAGGGAACTTAGAGCTTTTAGCACCTACATTAAGTAATAAGAGCATTATTGTCTTAGTTAGTTTCTATTACTGAGATGAAACACCATGGCCAAGCAATTTGGGCTGGAAAGGGTTTATTTCAGCTTACAGTTCCACATCATATTCTATCACTAAAGAAAGCCGGGACAAGAACATGAAGGTAGGACCTGATGCATGGCTTCCATGGATGAGTGCTTCTCACTGGCTTGCTCTTCAAGGTTCTCCACCTGGTATTTTATACCATCCATACCCACCTGCCCATGGGTGGCAGCACCACTAGTGAGCTGGACCCTCTCACATCAATTATAAATAAAATAGCCCACAGGCTTGTACAAAGGCCAATCTGGTGAGGGCATCTTCTCAAATGAGGCTCCTCCTTCCCCAAATGACTCTAGGTTTGTGAGGTTTACAAAACACTAGCCAGCATAAGCACAAATAAGTAATTCAATGATGTAGCTCAAGAATTTAGAAAAACGGGAACATAACAAACCCAGTAGATAGGAAGAAATAATAAAAAAAAATCAGAGCAGAAATGGATGAAATAGAAAGATTACAAAGCATCACTGAATATAAGAGCGGGTTCTTTGAAAAGTTAAACAAGATTGATAAACAACTGGCCCAATTAAGCAAAAGACAGAAAGGGCAGTCCCAAATTAACATAATTAGAAATAAACAGGGAATTTTTGTAACAGACACCATAGAAATTTAGAAAATTATAAGAGAATATTTAGGAGCCTATAATCTATTAAACTGAAAATTTGGAAAGAAATGGATGAATTTCTAGATTCATCCAAAGTACCAAAATTCAATCAAGAAGTGATCAACAATCTAAACATGCTGAAATAGGTGCAGTGGGGCTTCGTCCCCAGCACCCCGGCCGCCTGCTAGCTCATGCCCGAAATAACAACACACAAATTGTATTCTTTTAAACACTGCTTGCCCATTATATCTAGCCTCTTCTCGGCTAACTCTCGCACCTGGACTAGCCCATTTCTAATAATGCGTATAAGCACCCCAAGGTGCGCTTTCCAGGAAGATTCTAAACCTATGTCCATCTTGGGTCGGAGCTTCATCACCTGTGCCTCAGAGAGCAGAGCTATCAGGAGAATGGAGCATGGCGTCTCTGCTCCAGAGCAGAGCTGTCGAGTCTCTCCGGGAGCAGAGCAGAGTCTGAGCTCACTTCCTCTTCCTCACAGCATCCTATTCTGTTTACTCCTCCCACCTATGTTTTAACCTATCAGGGGCAAGGAGTTTCTTTATTGCTTAACCAATGAAATCAACAGATTGATATATGACACTCCCACATCACTTTCCCTTTTTCTGTTTAAACAAAAAAAGAAGGCTTTAACTTTAACATAGCAAAATTACATATAATAAAACAGTTATCAAGTAAAAATTACAATAATCTATATCATAACTAAGGAAAACTATAACTATAACTAACTATTCTTCAACTCCTTCAAAGACTCCAGAAGGATATAATATTACCTAAGCAAACAAGAAATCAGCAACTTTCAAACTCTAGATATGACAGAGACATCTCGCTGCCTGTACAGTCACCCAAAGTTCCTCTGTACTGTTGGGGCATCCATCTTCAGCCTACAGGCCCAGAGTTTCCAGCAGACATTTTCACAAAACAGGAAATTTCAAAAACAGTCACTATCTGCATGTCCTGAAGAATGTCTTGCAGACTCTTTCATGAATCAGGAACCCCAAAAGGCCATCTCACCTTTAGGCAAGTTTAGTACTCCTCTCTCTGAGGGTTCTCTGTGTCCAGTTTATGGAACAGTCCAGGCAAGAGCAGTTTCTTGCACAAATGGCTATCAAACTCCATAAGGATCCTCTTCGATGCCCATCTTCCTCTTGAAGTACATTGGGGCTGCCAGGAACAGAGTGTCTCATTGTCATGAAAAACCCTAAGTTATTAAAACATTTAATAGCATATTCCGTAGTCTTTGAAAGATATGAAGAATGTCGATCTAACTGAAATATATATCTATATATCTAGAAA
>NW_026068097.1:1850210-1912506 GCF_014885135.2 Alexandromys fortis | reverse complement strand
GAGATCCACCTGTCTCTGCCTCCCAGGCATTGGGATTAAAGGTGTTTGCTACTACACCTTGAACTCACAGAGATCTGTTTGTCTCTGCCTTCTAGGCACTGGGATTAAAGGCCTGTGCTACCACACCTTGAAGTCACAGAGGTCAATCTCCCTCTGCCTCCCAAGTGTTGGGATTAAAGGTGTGTACTCCACACCCAACTACTCTCTTTGTTCCTTTTTTTTTTTACTTTAAGAACCTTTAACTTTTAGCTTGCATATATTTTTAACACACTGTAAATCATTTAACCATTTTCTTTATCTTTGAATCTCTCTTTACTTTATATCTCTCTTTTTCTGACCACATGAGTCTTTAATTTACTGAGCAATATGGGTAGGATTAAAGCCGTGGCTTTGCCAGCTAGATCCAGTCCATTCCTTAGCTTTCCAGCCTCATGGCTGAGGTACTGGTTATAGCCATGTTTACTGCCACAACTCTGTGGCATTTCAAGGTCCCTCCCAGCCAGCTAGATACAACAGACAACACTCAAGTCCTCTCTCTGTAGTAGGCCCTCCTGCCTCAGTCAGAGTTTGCCCTGGCAGGATGGCCCAGAAAGCCAGCATTTTTAAACTGTGCAGCTTTTTTCCTGCTACGGCTGAAAACCGAAAAGCATGCGTTCAGCTTTTTGTCAACACCGTTTAAGTGTTTAGTGGCAGGACCTCTTAATGAGCTGCAGGGTTTTTCAGCTAAAGCTGAGTCAGGAAGCCTCTCTTAGATGAGAGCGCTTGCTTACCTCTAGCAAGCAGAGTAGACCCGAAAAATTGTTGCTACCAAGAAAACATGCATGCTTTACTCTTTCCCAAGCTTTCTCAGGCTTTCAGTGGATTCAGCTGTCCACACGTCTGGGCACCAAAGAGCGAGAAAAAGCCTTTGGACTAAGTCCAGGCTCACATGGTTTCACAGCAGAATTCTACCAGATTTATAACCACTACTTCTTAAATTACTCAAAAAGGAAAAAGAAACAAAAGAAATACCTCCTAACTCTTTCCATTAAACCATCATCGCTCTACCTCCTAACTCTTTCCATTAAACCATCATCGCTCTAATACCATAGCCAGATAAATACACAATGGAGGGAATGGGAGAGACAAGGAAGGGAAAGAGAGAGGGAGATGGAAAGGGAGAAGGGGAGGAGAGGAGAGGTGGAAAGAGGGGGAGGGGGAGATAGAACACTGAAGTAAAATATCCCTCATGAATATAGATATAAAAATCATCAATAAATAAAATATTTACAAACTGAATTCAGGCATAAATCAAAAAGATCATCTCCCATGACTTTGTCCTTAGAGGGATGATTCAACATGTGTGGCGGTTTCTCAGGAAATTCTGGATCAACCTACCCCTGGACCCAGCAATACCACTCTTGGGAATATGCCCAAGGGATGCCCTATCATACAACAAAAGTATATGCTCAACTATGTTCATAGCAGCATTGTTTGTAATAGCCAGAACCTGGAAACAACCTAGATGCCCTTCAATGGAAGAATGGATGAAGAAAGTATGGAATATATACATATTAGAGTACTACTCAGCAGTAAAAACAAGGACTTCTTGAATTTTGCATGCAAATGGATGGAAATAGAAAACACTATCCTGAGTGAGGTAAGCCAGACCCCAAAAGAGGAACATGGGATATAATCACCCATATTTGGTTTCTAGCCATAAATAAAGGACATTGAGCCTATAATTAATGATCCTAGAGAAGCTAAATAAGAAGGTGAACCCAAAGAAAAACCTATAGGCAACCTCCTGAATAATAACCTTCATCAGGCGATGAAAGGAGACAGAGACAGAGACCCACATTGGAGCGCCGGACAGAAATCTCAAGGTCCAAATCAGGAGCAGAAGGAGAGAGAGCACGAGCAAGGAACTCAGGACCGCGGGGGGTGCACCCACACACTGAGACAATGGGGATGTTCTATCGGGAACTCACCAAGGCCAACTGGCCTGGGTCTGAAAAAGCCTGGGATAAAACCAGACTCGCTGAACATAGTGGACAATGAGGACTACTGAGACCTCAAGAACAATGGCAATGTGTTTTTGATCCTACTGCACCTATTGATTTTGTGGGAGCCTAGGCAGTTTGGATGCTCACCTTACTAGATCTGGATGGAGGTGGGTGGTCCTTGGACTTCCCACAGGGCAGGGAACCCTGATTGCTCTTTGGGCTGACGAGGGAGGGGAACTTGATTGGGGGACGGGGAGGGAAATGGGAGGCGGGGAGGGAGAAGGCAGAAATCTTAAATAAATAAATAAATAAATAAATAAATAAATAAATACATACATAGTGAACTTAAAGACTAAAATCTCAATATATGCAGGAAAGGCTTTTATAAAATAGCCTCCATGATAAAAGTCCCAGACAGAGTAGGTATGGAAGGAACATACCTAAACAAACTAAAGCTGCATATGACAAACCTACAGCCAGCATTATGCTTAACTGACAAAATTCAAAAACATCCCATTAAAATCAACAAGACAGAGCTGTCCACCCCTTCAACCCCCTTCCACTCTTTTTCAATACAGTGCCCAAAGCACATAGTTCAAGCAATAAGACAATAGAAGGTTAAAGAGAACCCTTGTTGCCCTTACAAAGGACCTGGGTTCAGATCACAGATGCTACATGGCAGCTCATAAGCATCTGTAACTCTAGTTCCAAGGGACACAACACTCTACTCTGAATTCTGTGGGCACCAGGTATGCATGCAATGCACACTCATACATGCAAGGAAAACACTCATACACATGCATTAAAATGAATACAAGACCTGTACAATGAAACACCAGTTGATATGCCACTGTGGATGTAGGAAATCTCACAAGGCCCTACCTCTAAATGAAGCAGTATAGGCAGTCAATGGCAGTTGAAAGGAGGAGACTTAGTTTTCTGCAGCGACAAACCTCCTAATAGGTTATCCAGTCGTAAGTGGTCAGCCCTAAACCCAAATACATATGAATGACACTAAATGATATCACCAGGATATCAATGCATATACATGCAATAATAATGAAATAAGAAGTTACAAACTTGAGAGAGTAGGGGAACATGCGAGTAGTTGATGGAGAAGAAGAATCAATGGAAATGGCATTACATACAGTACTCATGTTGCGATTTTTAAAAGTAAATTGCTAGATCCTAGAGCATGAACTTTGTAGATGACAATGTTATGTTGCAATTTCAAAAAGTTCACCACTGAGGGGAAAGGATGGATGGCTAAGCTGGTAAAGGCACTTGCTGCCAAGCCCACTGACCTCAGTTCAAGCCCCCAAATCTACATGGAGGAAGAAGAGACCTGACTCCTCCAAGTTATTCCTTGATCTCTACACCAAGCCATGGGATGTGCACACACACAAACAAGCACACACACATACACACACACACAAGAAATAAGGAAATAAATGTAAAACTAACAAAAAAGTTTTAGCAGTTCAGCATGTACACACACACACATAAACAATAAATAAATGGGTGGATAAAAATAAATGTAAAACAAAATCATAAAGTTTGACCCACCTGACAGACCTTTGTAGCACTTCAGGATGTCTCTTCAGGAGAGCAGAGCCGACTGAGGATGACTGAGCTATATGAAAGAAGCCTGAAACAGGATTTCTTTCCCCCAAGTTTCCTCTTCCTTGGAAGCTAACACACTGACAAATAGTGCAGCCAACAGCATGCTTTCCTTCTGACTCAGACAAGAGAGGCTTGATACAAACAAGCTGTCTTGTTTGTCCCAGTATTAGCATTTCACTTACTGGATGGAGCTGTTTGGACCCATAGGTCAAGTGAGCTGAATCTACAATCTGCTTAGGATTTGGCAGCTTCTACTTTGCATGGGCTTGATGGCAATGGTGGAACTTCATGCTCAATAAATCTGTGAACTTGACATAGAGCAGGCAATAGAAGTCTAGGAAAATCAGCGCTTGCTGTCAACCAGGGTAGCCTACTGAAAGAGTTCCTATCAGCTTGCCTCCCAGCTCTCTTAAGAGCTAAAAGCTGGCTGTGTGCAGAGCACTGGTCTTGCCTGTTAATCATGCTGTGCTGCTGAATGGCTGCCTATAAAACTGCCTTTATCTTGAATGCCTGCTTGCCTGTGCTTTGTTGACTGTCCTCTCGAACAGAAATACCTGGGAAGCATTTCCAAAATATGCAGTATTTCTTCCACTCTCTCCCGAAACTGGAGCCACTGTTGCCAACTTGCAATGAAGAAATAATCCTGAAAATTAGATAGTTTCTTCAGAATCTGTAAGTAGCAGCCTTGACTGTTCTTTCATTTGGGAAATAATATCAAAAATATTTCCAAGAATGGAGAGAATTGATTTCATCATGACAACTACTGAAGCACATTTTCTCCTGTCAGACAGGTTTTTAGGGCTAGTACTAGGGATTTCCTCTTTATTAAAAATCCCTCTACAAGGAGACCTGCTTAATGGGAATTCTTCAGATCTTTCCTTACCAGTAGTTGAGTTTTTTGTTGTTAACTAAATGGCTGATTGAATACTTCTAATGGATGGCCAGTTTCGGGCATTTGCTAAGCACCCTTCTGCCTTTATTAATTTTCTTAAGTGGTCTTCTTTGTTGGACTAGCACATTATAACTGAACTAGGGAAATGGATACAGTAGATACAGAACTAGGGAGAGACCTCTCCTCAATGACCAGTGACAATGAACTCTTTACCTCTCTCTCTTTTAGCTTCGGCCTTGTCCCTCTTTCTTTTGGACTCTGGGAGTGATGGATCATTGGTGATCTGTATCCTAAGAGATGCAGGACTCTGGATTTTCTGTGAATTGGAGTGGACAAGGGGTGTCACTAGTTTTTGCTTTAATATGGATAGAGGGGCCTTAAACTCCCTCCTAAGTCAACTGGGAATCTGGAATTAGTCTAGGATCCTATCAGCAGGCTATGACAGGAAGTCCGTGCACTCTGTCTGGGAAAGCAGAAGAGGTAGATGACCACAGAGGAAAGCCAGTCACCAGTGTAGAAATGGTGCCAACCGAAAAGCCTTGTAGGACCCTCCAGGCCAACCTCATTAGTATAGCAGTTGCGACCTCTGTGAAGCTGGCAGGCACTGGCCAGCCCGGGAGGCTGCTTTGTATGGTCAGTGTGTTTCAGAAAGAAGAGCTAAGGAAGTGTTTGTTACACCTAGTGTCTATCTTCAGTTACAACCTGACAACATTAGGACCTGACTTGGGATTCAGTGAATCTGAGTTTTAGAGCCAAGGGTCACTGTCCACGTGGTCCCAAACAGGTTTCTGTGTTGGTGTCCCTATCTGTACAAAAAGAGGGGTGTTATGGATTACAATCTCTGATTTTTACTTCTATGTTTTACTATAAAATAGGGGAGGCCAAAACAAGATCCAATCCATTTATCTCAGCTGCTTGCTCCTATTAAAAATATTGCAGAAAAGGACTGCCCTTCCCTTGTGCCTCTCATGAACACGGCACCTCCCTGCCCAAGCAGAGCTTTCCAATTTAAAGAAGGTCTTGTGCCATATGGAGGGAGACAGCAAAGATGATCATCCTCATTTTGCAGGGGAGGAATTCAAGACTTAGAACTGTCAAGTGACTTGAAAGTGAGTGGCGCTCCAAGGCCCATGCTCAGTGTGTTAACAAGCTTGCATGCTTGCCTTTGCCTGCTGTTTTGACTGGCATCTGGGCTCCAATGTGACGCGTCTATAAACTGTTTCAACAGTCAGGGGTGATGACCTGCTGAAATCTCTACAAAATCAAACAGTTCCCAGCACTTTTCTCCTTGTTCAGCATTTCCAGTTAACCCTATATGAAAAGTCTAGGGAAATACCATTAGAAAACCATTTCCAGGAGATAAAAAAAATGTGTTTGAAGCCTTTGGGGCCATAGCCTATCAGTAAATCAGGGCAAAACAATTAGACCGACAACCAGCCCCTGTTCCTGCTTCCTTTGTTAGTCAGCTGAGGGACTCCCCGAGAGCCAACCATCACCGAGAGGAATGACCCCCAAACCAGAAGAAGGGCTCTTTCCCTAAGTAAAGTTTAGTACCAGAGAATGCATGCATGCTAGTATGTCTATGTGCATCTACTTCTCTGGGTGTGTAGTCCAGTTTATTAGTGTCACGGCATACAGAAAAGACTGAAATGCTTTCCTAAAACCCTCCCATACAACCTCAGTTCCAACCAGCTGTGGAAAAGCTTAGACTAAGTCAGTGGACATTTGTTGCGAAGGAAACAAGCTCATGCATTGTCAGGCCCTTCAGTTTGGATGATCAGTTCTAATCCGAGAACTACTGCATTTCCCAAAGGGCAAACCTCTCTCTTCCATTTCCTTGAAGGTTAGGTCTGCTGCAGTGGACAGGGTAACAAGGCCAGCATTGCCATCACTGCTTTAACAGTCTTGGTCTGCCCTCATTTCTTGCTGTTTCCAAGGTACAGAAAACTCTGTTTTCTGCTTGCCATGATGAGTGGTCACGGTGTGTTGATTAGTTTTAGAGTCAAGTAAGTTTTCTCATCATGGCCAGCTGGAGAAACAGCTTGCTCTCAATGAACTTAGTGGTTTAGACAATTTCCGGCTCTCTGCAGCAGTATTCTGCAGTCTAAGCCCAGTGGATGGGACCATGGAGCAATTGCATTTGCCAGGAAGCTTTGGTCCTGACCTGATTTATTACTGAGTGGCAGTTCACACTAAAGAATGTGCATTTTAAACTCAGATGACATGAAGAAATCCTGAAAGTCAATATGGGGACATTGCAGGTTCCTGCAAAACAGCAGCAGCACTGTTCAAAGCAGCAGCCACAGAAGCCTGCTAGCATCGTGCCTCAGCTTTGCAAGTCACTCCGTGATCAACAGGGCCACCAAGGAAGGGTTTCTAGCACTGCTTTCTCAACAGCCAAACAATGAGCAAATGCATGGTGGTGTCCAGTTTCAAAAGGAACCAATCTTGCTTAATGTGGAGGTTATAAACACTCATTTCCTCCAAAAATCTTAGAAGATGTTGCTTAATCCTTTCTTTACAAAGGACAGCTTTCTACAGCCCTGGATTGGAGGAAGGAGTGAAAACAATTTGAACTTGATAAAAGCAACTTTATTAGGACATAATTCACACACCATAAATTTACGCATTGAAAGTGTCTAATTCTCTTTTAGTGTTTTCATAGAGATGGGCAATCACCCCCACAATTAATTCCTGAATAGTTTGATCACCCTCCGAAGAACCCCACTACTTGTTACAATCTGTTCACATTTTCCCAGATTCCAGCTATAGGCAACCTTTACATGTTTATGGATTTGCCTGTTCCAGACATTTCATACAAATAGAATCGTAGTGGGCTGGAGAGGTGACTCAGCAGTTGATGCCACTTGCTGTTCTAGCAGAAAGCCTGCAGGGCACCTACATGTACTCAGAAGCATCTATAACTCTGATTCTATGGGCTCTGATGCCCTCTTCTGGTTCTACCGGCACCAGGCATGCACGTGGTACACATACTTGCAGGCAAAACACACAAGCAAAAAATAAATAAATCTTAAAAAAAAAAATAACAAGTGGTAATAATGAATAGTCATCCCTAAAGCATAGACATACAATTAATGTACAGACTGAGCAGGTTGTATTTATATATTTAGAAATGTGTGTGTGTGTGTGTGTGTGTGCGCGCGCGTGCGTGCAAAACAAGAATCAATGAAAACCAAGGCCATGGATTTGAAAGAGAGCAAGGAGGGATATATGAAAGGATTTAGAGGAAGGGAAGATAGGAGGAATGATGTAATTATACTATAATCTCAAAAATTAAAAAGAAATAATAAACAAACAAATAAATGGAAACAAACAAAAACAGAATTAATCCCCATATAGTCTTTTCCTTACAGTGCTTACAAGGTACATTTGTATAGTAGGGCTTGTCAACCCTTCCTTCCGTTCTAACGCTGGGGAATA
Source organism: Alexandromys fortis (assembly GCF_014885135.2). Lineage (NCBI taxonomy): Eukaryota > Metazoa > Chordata > Mammalia > Rodentia > Cricetidae > Alexandromys > Alexandromys fortis. The sequence continues at coordinate 1,904,565 of NW_026068097.1, read as the reverse complement.
GTGCTATATAGTAGATACTCTAAATTGTGTTTATCCACACACACCTCAGTGGGTATTTGGGGTTATTATGCATAGTACCCTTAGGAGTGTCTGGGTCTAAGGTTTTGGAGCCACGAGTGGAGTTTCTGCATTGCATGGCCACTCTGCACTCAACTGCTTCTCATAGCGGCTGCACTCTTACATATCCAGCAGTAGCGTAGGAGGTTTCCAATTCCTTGGCATCAGCTTTAGAGTTTTCATCTTTCATTTATTTATTTATTTATTTATTTACTTTTGAGACCGGGTTGTGTGAATCCTAGACTAGCTATGTAGCCAAAGGTGACCTTAAACTTCTGATCCTCTTGCCTACACCTCCCAAACACCAGGATGGCAAGTATGCACGCTCCATCTGTTTTCTGCGATGCTGGGGATCACATCTCAGCTATGGCTTAGTGCACACTAGGCAGGTACTCTACCAACTAGGCTACATCCCCAGGCCCACTTGTAGTTTTTTTTAAGTTAAACTTTTTCTAAGTGAAAAGTGACATGTTCCAATATTAATATGTTTATTAACACAAAACTATAATTATATGCCTTGCAGCTCTTGCATAGTGTCAAAACAGCCCCTTCAAATGCACAGGAATGGTGAATAACATTATGCATGACTAAGCTCACTTGGGTTTCAGTACACTAAATCACTGAAGCCTTTCACCAAGGAACTAAACCCTGACGAAGGTTCTAGGGAAGCTTTTCTCTAGTTTATGTGCACCCTGCAGACCCGATCAACAAACGCTTCCTGTAGGCAGTGGTTCTCAACCTGAGGGTCGCCTTTTTCACAGGAGTCACATATCTGATACCCTGAATATCAGTTATTTACATTACGACCCAAAACAGTAGCAAAAGTACAGCTATGAGGTCACAATGAAAATAATGTTCTGCTTGGGGTCACCACAACGTGAGGAGCTGTATTAAAGGTCACAGGGTTAGGGTGAGAACCACTAATCTAAGGTGACTGACACATCAAAAACTTGACTCCTCTCTGGAAGAGGAGCAGAATATCAGACAAATAACTTCCTACCAAGGGCCACAGGAACACAGAGGAAGCCTTTAAACAGTGAGCTCTTTCTGTTCAAGTCTGGCCTCTTTCTGTACCTCCCAGGTCTAGTTCTCTGGTCTAAGATGTCCTCTTTGATCTGTAACTTAGATTGTTAGTACAGATAGTGATTAGTGATGATGCTTAACCAGTGTCCTCTGGACCAGGATGGTCTGAAGCTTGTGACAGTAGTATGATAGTCTATTGCTTGAGAAACATTTTCTTCCTGTCCTCAGCTCTGTCTTCCTTTCTACTATCCATGCTGGAAGTCTAGAGAACAGTGTTCTCAGCCTGCTGGTGTATACAGAGCCAACCAGCAAGCTGTACAGCTTCTCCCCATCGCCCTCCTTAGTCCTGGCCCAGCCAGTACCCAAACACGGTAACTGTCGTAGTGAAGGTGTAGGTTGCCTCTTCAGGACACAGATGCAAGCCTTTGTTCAAAAAACTCCAAATACTGCCCCCACCCTGACTTATCTCTTTTGTGTTGGATTTGGAGAAGATAAAATGGGAGAATATGAAATCAATAGAATGGTGTCTTTAAAAGGCCAACCTTTTGGGATGTTGTTTGGTTTTGAGTTTGTTTTGATTTTACATTTTTTTTCTTTAGAGTTGAATGAATGAGTAGCTGCTGTAATGTCCTTAGGTTTTTTTTTTTTTTTTTTTTTTTTTTTGTGTTGCTAGCCTTGAAATAACAGAGTCTCTATCCTCCACAGACTGGAAATGCTGAGCCTGTGTTAGCCCAGAACCTAATAACTGCTTCTGCAGTAATGGCGGTCTCTTTCGCCTTCTTCATTTGTATGCGGAGTGTACAGCATATACCATTTTGACCCTAGTATGTGATCAGTATCCCAGTTAAGCCCTCAGTTTTGGTTCCCAGAACACTCAGGAAAGGCTGAGGCAGAGACCATATTGTCTTGTTTTTAAATAGGAAGGAAGATACAGATGTTTATAAACTGCTTGAGGCAAGAAAGACATGAAGAAGTGTCTCAGAGGCAATATGAAGAATCAATGTGATTCTTGTTTGGAAATAATTAGATTTACAGTAAACTGAAAACATGGTAGAAAAAAGTCCCCTTTGCTCCTCACACGATCTCCCTCATTGTTACATGCTCCATACCAGCCATACTATGTGAAAACCAAGAAAAAATGGTACCATACTGATACAGGATCTCCCCCCCCCCCACTCTGTGTGTGTGTGTGTGTGTGTGTGGTGTGTATTTAAAAATTTGTTAGACATTTTCATGTTTCTAGACAAATATTTAGGAGTACAATTGCTGTTATTTCTGCTTTTTTTTTTCTTAAGAAGCTGCCCAATTGGGACTTGNAGGCGGCGGTGGGGAAGAGACAGAAATCTTAAATAAATAAATAAATAAATAAATAAATAAATAAATAAATAATAAATAAATAAATAGAAGCTGCCCAATTTCAAGGCATGGATGAGTAATTGTACTTCCTCCACAACCTTTCTAGAATCTGGTATTGTCACTAAATGTTTTCCAAAGGCAGAAATATCCATACAGTGCTACTTAGAGCATTCAAAATGTTGTTCGAATCATATGATTTTGATAGTACCCACTACTGTAGTGGATAAAACCCATGGACTGATGAATACCGACCTAGCATTATATACCCCAAGCAAACAAGGGCCCAAGCTAGCTTGTGATGGATAGTTTCTTTTCCAAGTGACTAAAATGTTGTTTAGAATTTTTCTCTATACATTGCTCTGTAATTTTCTGTCTGGACAGTTGTTGTCTTTGGTGTCAATGAATGTTCCCTGAAAGAGGTCATGCTCATATAGGTGATACTAATGCTTCTCTTAACACCACACAGAAAAGAAGATTGCAGGCTCAACCTCCTCATAGACATGGTTGCCAACATTCTCAACAAATTGCTGGCAAATTAAATTCAATCACACCAAAAAGATCATTCATCATTTAAGACTATCTGTGCCTAGAGGCTTCCTTTTGCCATACTGGGGGTGGAGGATGGATTCAAACCAGAGCTTCCTACATGCTAGACAAGCTGTCTATCACTAAGGCACATTCCAGCCCTTTTGAACTTTCATGTCAGGAATTTTAACAATTTCAATTCCTTTGGTCACGTGTCCTTTAGAAAAATTGCTCCATTTCTTTAAAATTTCCAAATTTAATGTGTTTTCCTTATCTACAGGGTGTGTAGTAACCACTCCTTTTTCATTCGTCATAATTTTTAGTTTTCAGGTTTAATAACTTACTTTGTCAAATACAGCTTTTCCCATTGGGTTTATCTCTATTGTTTTTCTTTTCAGTATCATTTATTTTAATTTTTATCATTTCCTTCTGCTTGCTTTTGAGTTTCTATTTTCCTTTTCAAAGTGCTTTGAGAGCTTCAATTATGCCCTCGCTTCTAATGCAAACATTTGATGCTCTTGGAACAACTTTGCTCATTTGCATTCATAGTCATAGTCAACATATTTATTTGCTTCAGAATTTTGACACAATTTTTAAAGCTAGAACTTTTGTTTCTAAGGTTGAAATTTTTATCTCTTTTTCTTTTATTATTTTCTAGTTTGATTCCATTGTAGTCACAGAAAGTACCATGTATTGTTTCAATCCTTCTAAATTTTTGTAGATCATTTTTTAGTTCACTTGTATATCCTATATTTTCAGCTCACTTGTTTAGAAGACGTCTTTTATTATTGATGTCTTTATCATTATGTAATGTCTTTCTCCACTCCATTCTCAATAATTTTTTGCCCTAAAATCTAGCTTATCTAATATTACTGGAATAGTCTTGATCTCATTTATTGTTCACATAATTTATTTCCTTCTATAATAGTTTTTCTTTATTCTTTAAAGTTTCACACATGTATACAATAATTATGATCAAATCCATTCCCCATTTCCCTTTTCCAGCTTCCCTTCATATTCCCCTAATATGTCGCATTCCCACCTTCTTATCTTGGTGCTGCCCATATGTGCAGGAGAGTGGTGTCATCCACTTGAGTATAGGTAGTATATCAGTGGCCACTTCCTCACAAAAGAGTGGTTCTTGCTCCCCAACAACTATCTACTGTCAATAACTCCTCAGTATAGCATGGAGTTGAAGATCACTTGCCCCTGTCTATGCCAAAAATTGACCTGGACTGACCTTATATTGTCTTGTGCATGTAACAATAGCTGCTATGTGTTCAAAAATATGATAGTCGTGTCATGTCCAGAAAACAGCTTTATATCCCCTTTCTCCATCCTCTGGGTCTTATAGTATTTCTGCCTCTTCCATGATATTCCCTGAACCTGGAATGGGGCAACTAATAAAGATGTCCTATGACATATCAAAATTAAACTAAAATTAAATAAATAATTTAAGCATCTATAATCAGTGATAAGACTAAAACAGTAATAAAAAGCCTCCCAACTAAAAAAAATACAGCTCAGAAACAGATTGATTCATAAAAGAATGCTACCAGAATTTTTAAAAATTACTTAGATTACCCCATAAAATAGAAAAAAAGGCATCCTGTCTTTTATTTAACAAAACTAGCAGTCCCCTGATGATATCCAAATCAAGTCACTGCATAAAAATAAAATAAAATAAGATAAAATTACAGACTGATTTTCCTGATAAATAAAGATACAAAAATTTTCCAATACAATACTGGCAAACTGAATTAAAAATCACATAAAAAAATCATTCATCATGACTAACCTGCTTTATTCAATCAACTCAGGGATGATTCAACATACATATATCATTAAATGGACAAAAGATAACTCACATGGGCATCTCAGTAGACACAGAAAAATTTGTGAACAAACCCCAACATCCTTTAATGACAAGTCATGGAGAGGCAAGAGATGGAGGAAGCATTCCCCAGTATAATACAGGCTATATACAACAAGCCTATTGCTAACATCATGCTAAATGGAGAAAAACCTAAAAAGAGTTCTTACTATGAACAGAAATAAGGAAAGGTGTCACACTCTCTCCGTCTATTAATATAGTACTTGAAGTCATAGTCAGAATAACATGACAAGAGAAGGGAATAAAAAGGATACAAACAGGGAAAGAAAGCAAGGTATCCCTATTTGCAGATGATGATTCTATATATAAGAGACACCAAAGACTCCACAAAAAGTACTCTTAGAGATAATTAATTTGAGCCAAGTGGCAAGATACAAAATTGGCCCACAAAGCCCAACAACCTTCCTGTATACCAATGACAAACAGACTGAAAAATAAAGGGAAATAATCTCATTCACGATAGCCACCCAAAGTATTTGGAAACAAGCCTGACTAAGAAAATTAAAAATCTTTATAATGGGAATTTTATGACACTAAAGAAAGAAATTTACACTGAAAGATGGAAAGTCATCCCATGCTCATGGGATCGAAGTGTTAATATTCTGGAAAGATCATCTTACCCAGAGCAATCTACTGGCTCAGTGCAATCATCTCAAATCAAAATTCCAATGCCATTAATCTCCTTAAATTATTATATTTGAGAAAACATCTTGAACTACTATATCATTAGGTTATCTTTTTTATCTTATTTGCCAAACTCTTAGGCCATTGTTTAATATATCTGCTGCTATTAGTGGGGTTTTCTACCCATTTATATGTTTTCTTTCAGTTCCCCATAAAATTTTCCCCCAATTTTTCTTTTTACTAACTTTCTATGCCTATGCATTACTTGAGTAATATTTAGAATAATATTTGATTCATGTATAGTGTTTTTACTCTGTCTTTTTGTGGTAGTTGCCCTCAATACTCCTGTCTGTGTGTGTTAAAATGAACGTACAACTAGTGTCAACATTTTACTACCTTTAAAAGTAGAAAACCCTGCATTTCTCTCTACCCTTTTACTTCTGTTTATAATGTAATTGTGTTAAATATTTCTTTCATACATATTTATAAATATATTAGAAAATGTTATAATTGGTAATTCAACAATCAACATAATTTATGAAATTTAAGCATGGAGGAAAATCTATTTTATTTAATCATATTGTTTTTCTCTTTCTATTGTTCTTTCTTCTTTGCCAATACATCGTTTCTTCTTCAGTGGAGAACTCCCTTTAATTATTATCTTAGTAGACATGTGTTGTTGATAAATTCCCTTGGTTTCCCTCCATCTAAGATTGTCGAGATTCCCCTTCCACAGCTGAAACATTTCCAATAAGATTTTGTGTTGAAGCTCTCCCCCACAACCCTACATTTGAGAATCGTTACATTATTTTCTTCAGACTTCCATGGCTTCTGAGCAAATACTTGCCATCATTGAAATTAATGTCTCCCATAGGTAGTGTGTCATTTTTCTGTCATTCTTTCCCAGTCTTTGGCTTCACATTGCAGAAGTTGGGCTACAAAGGGTACAAGAAATTGACTGTTTCCTTCTGCTTTTGGTCCCATTCACCAAGGTTATCTAGGTCACTGTGGTTCCTGGTTCTAATATTTCAATTTCCTGAGATTGCCACTTTGTTGAAAGCATTATTGTATCTCTTAAGAGAAGCCATTTACATAACTGCTATTTTAAAATTCTAGTCAGGTAATTGTAATATTTGTATCATCTTGGTGACATTTCAATTAATAATTGTTTTTTCATTAAGCTTTAGACCTTTTGGTCTTGGAATAGCTGTCTTTTTACTAAAATCAGGATATTTTTAATATTTTAAAACTGGCTTTTATTTAAATCTTTTGTTTTGATTGGTCTGGCAGGAAAGAAGGATAGCATCTTTCTTTTACCTGGTAATATAGAAGTCCAAGTAACCTAGACAGCTTCTTTGATGTAAAGTAGGCTGGGACCCCTCATTACTGCTAGGCAAGCCTGATGTATCCAAGTCCACACCAGACATCTCCTACCAGCGTTCCTGTGGGGTTGACAGAAGTGTCTCATTGCTGCCAAGTAGGGGTACAGTAGACTCCCCTCCTTGGTCTTGGGTGGTGGAATGGCGTGACACTACAGTGTCTTTTCTGTTACCTAGCTAGATTAGAATGGCTTGGGTTAAGCTTTTCTGTCTCAAAGGGCTCTTTCCTGGTCCTGAAAGCAAGCCTCTGATGGAGAGCTTTTGTTTGTGCCCGTTGGCTTTTGAGGTTGCTGGTTTCTTTGGCTCTAAATTTAGTAGAATATTTGAAGCAAAAGAAATCCCAGGGAACTCATCAGTGTTACTCATTAGATTCCAAGGTTCCTCGTCAATTTATATTCTCTCTATCTTCAGAATCCTCTGATGTGTGTTTTATATAACATGACAAAGGAGTTGTTTTCACTCAGTGGGAAAATGGGGGGAAGTGGTTTTCTGACTTTTATAAAATCAAGATTGTGGTGCCTGGTACGATATAGGCAAGAAAGATTATAGCAACGAAAGCTAACCCCGTATTTGAATACCTTAACACAGTTTTTATCTCACATGTAGTTTGTGGAAAACAGAAAAGAGCTTTTCCTGGGTTTGCATGTCTGTTCATCCAGCCTGCAGAATGTGCTGGAGTAGCTCCTTTGGTTCCCTGTCAAGTGATGCACCAGGCTGTCTGGAGCCCCTTTCCGCATCCATTCCTTCTTTCCCGGTGTCAATTGTGATTGGAATTGTTGGTCTGATCACTTGGCTGGGTACTAATGTGGCCAGAGTTGCAAGGGCTCTAAGCCATCAATTTGAGTCTGTCACTGAAATGAACTATCTCAAAAAATAAGAGAGCCCTCCCTGAGTCCCACACAAAATCAAAGCCAGAACTAGGACTCCCTTTGCCCAACTGTATTCCAGTGCTCTTTTAGTCTCATCAAGCTCCTCCTCCACCTGCTCCTCTGTTTTCTAGTACAGCTTATCTATCTCATGGCATGGATGGCCATTTTATCCTGGGCAAGTGGCTCACAGAAGTATTCCTCATTCCGGGGGCGGAGTGGCGGGAGGTGGCCTATGAGGGTGGCATGGTGGAAAGAGACAAAAAGATGAATGAAGCAGATACTACACAAACCTGCCTTCAGAGTTGAAAGTCTCATCATCATGTCTGAAAGAGAGTATACTTTTTGTCTCCTTAAGCTCTGTGTCTAGGTCGTTTGGAAAACGCCTTGGAGAGTCAAGAATAAAATTCCAGGTCAAACAATGGATGACTGGAAAAGTCGACTCATACTCGAGAGCATGCTGCCGCATTTCAACATGGCGGGAAATCGTCAGGAGCACAGAAGGATCCAGGAATCGGTCAGAAAATGGGCTATGTGGGGGGGGGGTGTTGAATGTTTCTAACCTTACATTTGAACATGAGATGTGTTGTTGAAATTCTTTCTGCATATTTGGTATTGGAGACTAACTGAACATATAAGGGACTTGAATCAAAAAGACCTACCCCTGCCCCTGTGGGTTTCTATAATAAAAATACTAAGAAATTGGGCAAAGGAAAGGGTTCCTATTTAACTGTCCAACCCTAATATCTTTTCTCAAAGTCACTTGTCACATTTGTGCTTCCTTCTCTAGGAATTCAGCCATGGCCCAAGTGTCTGAGGCTTAGTATTGGGGATTCCAGTGGTAGTTCTAAGGGAAAGCTTGACAGTAGGGAGTATGAGAGCCTCTGGTTGCTGGAGTCTGACAGCCGGTGCCTACACCATCACCACTCTACCAAGATTAGGTTAGCAGGCGCTGCAGCACACACAATGGCTGTTATCTCGGGGTATTCGCCCACAGAGGAGTGGCTTGCTTAATCTCTGAAAGTAATAGAGCAGAGGGGAAATGGTTCCTATAGAGCCATGGGTCTGTTTCCTTCCTGCTCACGGACCTGGGAGCCCTGAGCTCTGAGGTAATGTCATTTCACAGAACTGGGAGACTTATCTTCCCCAGTTCCCAGGGCAATCTGCTTTGTTCATTTTAGGGATTTTGTTCTGTGTACAGGTGTGAGTGATTGAATCATATTTCTCTTTTTTCCTTTCATTGTCAACAATGTGTTGAGGAGACGCTATTAAGTCAAGTGCATAACCTTCTAAAAAACTCCGGTGACTGGAGTACCACAACCTTCACAGGAATGGGCAGTCACATGGGATGGCCAGAGACAAATAGATTGGTTGGCCAGTGTGACCTGTTTATGACCTGCCAGTCACCAGTTGACACATTCCCAGAAGAGAGTCTCTAACATCCGTTGTAACCACCCTTTATGTTCCGGACTGCTCTTTGTTGGTCAACATCTGAGTCTACAAAGGAAAGCACCTAGCATGTCCCCAGTTTAGGCTTGATTTTAAATTCTTTATTTTCCACTTACTTGGGCCAAAACCTAGGCATAAATGTGGGTGGGCTATAGGTACAGGAAGGAGATTTCCCTGTTCCTCACTTACTGTTCAGACACTTTGTAAAACTAAAGTGTGTCTGGTAAGTGAGTGGCACTTTTGTTTCCATATGTATAGGGATGGCTGTCTTGGGAGTGGGTCCTCGGAGCAGTTTCCACTGAAGAGCAGCTACCACTGCTAATGCCATTTTCCGGCTTGGGTTCTCATGGCAAATGACTGCTTGAACCCTTTGTAAGCCTTACCAAAAAATGCACATTCATTGCTTTAGAGTCACACCTTACACTTAATCACGATCAGCTCTTCTTCCTCCATGGCACACCTCATTCTCTGTCCTTGGCTCAGAGTGGCCTGGCTATTTTTAAAGTGCCAAGCTGACGTAGAAGACCAGTGATTTGCCCCAATTGAAGGGGTCCAAAAATATACCTACCCGAGTTTATGAAGACAGCTCCATCAGCTGAGCCTTCTTCCCAGATGAAACTGCATCTGTCTTGGAAGACACATGTGGTCACCAGAACGGATGGTGCTGAAAGAGCCCACTACCCAGTGCCTGGTAAGCACTGTTGCTCGCATCTGTAAGCATCCAGGCAGCTCTTGGTGTGCTGAGAGAGCAGCTGGGTTTTAGTGGCCAATCAATCCCTGTAGCTTCAGGAAGGTGTCCAGTGTTAGCTTCCAGCTTTGGGGCAGATGCTGGCGATCTGAACAGCAGGCTATTAGAAAAGTAAGATTCCGAAATTGACAGATTAATAGCAGCGTATCCTTGGGTGTTCAGAAACAACAAGAAGACCTGCTGTTCAAAGAAGTTTCTGTAAGAATTCAAACCATCATGGAAGAAGGCTGTACTTAGCAGTAACCAGCCTTGCGCTGCCACGTGTGGCCTTAGCTGGATTTCAAAGGTTTCCATTGTTGCTGTCTTTCTGAGACTTAATGACATCCAGGGTTAATACTGCTCTCTGGTCCCAAGAAACAACATGAGTCTGGGAGCTCATTGTTTGTGCCACCTGACTTCAGTCCGAAAGCCTTCTGAACACAGAAATCTGCTCTGGGGAGTAACCTTAATTGGTTTCTTTTTGTTGAGTTGAAAACCAACCTAACAGAAAAAAAAGAGTGTATCACATTAAAATCATAAAATAAACTTCTATCAGTCTGACAGGAGAGATTTGTTTACATAGAGACAGAATCGTTCATCCTGTAGCCGAGACTGACCTGAAAGTAATGACCCTCCTGACTCAATCTACTGAGTGCTGGGATTACAGGCTGTGCCACTAGAGGAGAGCATTTTAATTTCTCTGGAATTTTCATATGAACAATTGAGAGATCCTGTAAAGAAAGAAGGGAACTTGAAGTGACCAATATTTTTAGCCTCAAGCCAGGGCCCAAGAGCCTGGGGTTCTAGCCTTACACCTGCTCCTAAATAACTGCAGTGTTCATCCACTGCCCTATAGAAAAAAAAACACAATTCAGACAAACCAAGTGCAAGAACAATTACCTTGAGTTCAGCATTGACTAGATGGCAGTACTTTGCTTAGCATTTGGGGAGCCCTCTCCTGATTACCCTAAGGAAACTGAGGTGCAGAGAAGCTAAGCACCTTGAGCCAAGTCACAGACCTATTAACAGGCAGATTTCAGGGCCCTTTTTCTTGTGCTGTACCCTGCTGCTCCTTAGATGGAAAGCCTGTTTCTAAACCCAAAATGCTGAGTGCATTGTAAAGAAATGTAGTGATTCAGGTTCCTTTTCAGCCTCATTGTTCATCTTGTACCAGGATCACTTAATGACTGCTGTGGCCCAAAAAAAAAGAGGTTTCCTCTGGCAATGCTTGCCCATGTGGCCAAGGTTAGTAGACGGCGTCGGCGTGTGGAACATCACGTCCTTTCCTTTGAAGTTAAGACTGGACTCCTTCTACAGATCCAGTAGGCTGATCAAAAGGCTCGAAGGCATTGAGGCTCCAGAGCCTACAGAGTCACGTATCATTTATGCCCCTGTCACCACCTATTCCATTTTTCCAGCACTTTCTAAGCAAAGTGGAGGAGTTGGCCTGGGGCTCTAGCCCAGTGGGCACAGTGCTTTTGCAGCATGCCCCAAACTCCACTTTCAGTCCCCATTACTGCCAAAAGAAATACCATAAACTCCCTAAGTATAATAAAAAAAATGGGGAAGTTAAGGTCTCTAAATTTGGGGAAGAAAAGGGCATGTACACTCTGTTCATCATCTGTGTTCAGCGCCTCAATGTTACTAAATAACTCTATAGGTTACAATAAGTTGGCATGCCCAGTATCCCTTATAAGCTTGCCAACTACTCTTTGCCTGAAAGAGAGGATGTTCTTATCACTTTCTTTATGTAAAAAATACTAAGGTCTGAGGAAGCCAGTACCTTGTAGAGAAAAACAAGTGAGAGGGTGGGGAGCTACATCCACACTGAATAGGCCGTCCTAAAGGCAGTGTGCTCTGTCCTACAGAATGGTCCAAACCCAGCCAAGTCTGTCTCCTCACCTCTCATTGAAAGTGAGGAACTGCATTCTGGAAAAAGAGCACATACCCCCACCCCATGAAGAGTATGTGGAGCTTTTGGATGACTCAGATAGTAGTGTCCCCAGTTTCAGCTGACCCATTTCTTTAAGAATACCCAGTAGGAGGCGCTCTTTTCAACTCCTCTGTGGTGTGGAATCCAGGTCAAGGTCTATGCCCATGGACCTTGGAGCTCATCTCTTTCCTTTGCACACAAAGTACTAAACTCACGAAGGAGATCTCAGAGTTTCAAAGCTGTGACTAGTGGAATAACCTGGAACAAGTCCCCTTCATCTTGAATTTTGAGAGCACTGATATGATTTAGAAGGGCCTGTCTATGTCTGGCCTCCTGCCACAATCCCTTGGACATGCATAGCTCTAGGCTAGATTCTGGGATCCAGGGTTGTAATCTTCCCTCACTGAGAGCAAGTCTATTCTCTGTTTAAGTTTGAGACCAGGTGGAGCGACTCTGTTTCCTATGCCTAGGTTAGAGGCTCCAATATATACACTCAGCCCTGGAGTCTCAGAAAAGAGCAGTGGACAGAAGCGAATTCCAGGTGTCCTGGTGCTTTCAGCCCAGTGGCATAACAGGTGAAGAGCAGCCAGCATCTTTCTCTCATTCCCTTTCTACTTCCAGCCTGGCAGCAAACCAGGCTGCTTTGGAGTTGTATGGGAAGGCGTGTGGAGAATTGAAGTGACGCTGAAATCTCGAGGTTCAACGGTTGGTGTCTTTGCCAGTATTCTCTACTTCATGTAGGCTGTAGGCCTGCTACAGGTGAAAGTCTGGCCTCAAGAGAGAGAATCCTATGTATGTTGGTTGCACTGTGGAGACCCAGATGTTGCCTCGGAGCAGACCCAACAACTACTTACTGAGTTCTTAACATGAGCCTTGGGGCCCCAGTTGCCACAATGGTGAAGTGAGCTCCTTGTCTACTTCAGGGTCTCTAAGATTATGATGCATAAGACAGGGATGTGGTCGTGTCCTACAGCACACAGGCTATGGCTGTTCTTGGCACCTTTTTAACAATCAAAAGTTGGCATTGGCTCAAAATTATTTTTTTCCACCAGAAAGGCAAGGAACAATGTGTCCTTGGAGCTCTGTTTGGAATACAGAGGACCCCTAAGGATGGCTGTGGTCTCAGCAGCAGCCCCATTGCACAGAGGAGAGCTGGATTTACAGTGCAACCCTGAGCATTCTGGGTCAAGGCCTGCAGTGCGCATGTGCCTTGCTATTTTGGGGATCCTCCCCATGGAGCACGCAGCTGTTCGTTCCCTTTGCCCACCCTGCCCCCTTCTCCTCTTCTGCAGATAGGGCCCTTTTCCTGTTACTGACACCCAACCAGGGAGGGAAGCCAGGCACAGGCTTTGCCTGCAAACTGCTCTCTTTGGCAAGGACAGAGCAATTCTGAGCTTGGGGGACACCACTGGGCTTGGCATCTGGGTCCCGACTAGGTAGCTCAGCTGAGAAACTCAGTGACCTGCAAATCAGCCCGTTAGTAGGGGAAAATACTGGGTAGGGAGCTCCGTTTGGCAGCTGGCTTTCACAGGCACGTGGAGCAGACAATGGCCTTGCCTGAATTCCTACCCAGCCCCTCCCTGCAGATTCCGTGACTTCAGGCCCAAGATAACAGGTGTCTGGAAGTGAATCACTCCAGGCAACACTGAGAACCAGATTTCACTCCCTTCTTGGTAATGTGAAACCCTGGGGCCTTATCTTAGGGATGTGGGACTATGGCACCCCCAAATATTATAGGCACACTCAGTCCTCTTGCTTTACACCCTCAGCTGGAGAACTTGATGTGTGTGTCTTTTTAGGTAAAGATGTGAGTCAGAGGCTGCCATTGAGGTACTGTGTTCCAAACTTCTGATAGAACACAGGCTTCTCAAGTCTGGGCTACAGAATTTGGTTTCTGTGAGCAATGTAGATTAATGCATTACACCCCCTATCCTGCCCATGTCTGTCCTTCTCACATATGGACGTCCCTAAGACATCAACATGAGAAACGGAAATATGAACCACAGGCCAGGATTTTACCACCACAGACACTCAAACCTGAGGCCCAAGCCCAGCTGCTTCTTTTGTTTTTTTTACCGATCTTTTAACCCCATGGCCCTCAACACAGGCTTGCCTCTCAGTGTCACAGGCTCCATAGCCTCTCAATTCCCTAGGCAGAGCTGTTTTGCATGCCTTGTCTTCCCAGGGAAATTTGGTTCCATCCAGCCTTGTGCCTGAGACTTCTTGGTCTTCTGCCCCTGCACTGCTGCTAAGCACCTCGTACATAGTAGGAGCAGACATCACTGGGCCAGCTGCTGCACTTACTGGTTTCTGAGAAGTGGTTGTCTTGAGGCCTTCCTTCCATCAGGAACAGAAGAAGACAGATAATTTGCAGAATGACATTTTCCACAGAGAGCATTTCCAACCTGCAGGTATCAGCTGAGTTCTTCACAGAAGCCAGGTATTTTAGGGATACAAGGTGGGGGGGAAACAATTCTAGCTTTCAGAGACATGTCATAGAGGTAAAAAATTTACAGCCAGTGCAGCAGCCTCCAGGTTGGTCCGAGCCATTGGGAGAAGGTAAAGGGGTGAAGTCATATTGTCATAAAGACCCTTGAAGGCCAAAGAGAGATGCTTTGAAAAAAAAATTCAAATTGCCCAACTGTGTACAAAGTCTGAGAGAGCAAGGCCCAAAGGAATCCAGGAGGGACTGTTATTCCCTCCTCCACTGCAGCCAGAGTCCTTGCCAACAGTTGTGCAATAAGTGTCGTTAGTGCTGGTGAAGTATAGCATTTGGGACTGCTGCATAGATTGCATAGTGTAGCAATGCTTACTCAGCCTTCATTATGATTGAAATAGTAAAGCCTTTCTGCTCCCTCATGGACAGTAGGCCTGTACCACATGGTGTCCTGCTGTGTGAGGAAGGGACTTTGGAAATATGGTATTTCCCAAGGGAAAGACTTCAACCCATGCGCCAGGTCGGGTCTTGGTAAACGGGGCGCTGGGACCACATGTAGCCCACAGGCTGTCTTAGTAAATAGTCCTATTGGCGCAGAGCCCTGCCTAGCCTTTAGTATACAGTTTGCCACACAGATGCAGTGACAAGCACCGCATGGCCGTAACAGTTTCAGCTAGTGCCTATTTGGGCTTTGCCAGTGTCTGTAAATGATGACCCATGGCACTGGGTGTGTGGCTCATTTTTCCAGAGCCCATTGTTTTCCCTAATAAGTAAATGATACCTTCAGTACCCACTGGAGGTACAGTCACAGGCCTTTTGCTTGGCCATGTCTTCACCTTCTCCTCCTTTGTCCTAGTTGATCCCAGCCCTGTGCTCTAGGTCCCATGTTCCTTTTCCTTCCCATGACATTTATTTCCCCTCCCATGAGCAGCCAGAGAGAGCTTTCACAAACATCGAGTTGATCTTTCCTCTGCTTCACCTTTCCCCATAATGGCTTCCCGGTATGAACAAAACAGAGCCCAAGCCCCTTCCCATGGCCTGTGAAGCCCCAGGAGAGCTCATGGCTACTTCCCAGCTCACTGCTTGCCAGACCCAGTACCGCCTGCTAGTCCCCGAAGCAGGCCAAAAGCCTTTCCCCCGGGGCCTGCCAGACTGTTGCCCTCCTGCCTGGAGTTCTGTGCCCCACTACTGTAGCCTGCTTCCTACACTTGACCTTCACTTAAATGAGGAGCTAACCCACCCCAGCACTCTGCCAAACTACCGTATTTGAGTCTTGTGAAGACTTCTGATCTTGTTCTTACTGCTAATGTGGTTTGTGACCTACCCCTAGAACTCCAGATCCCTGACTCTGCTTCTTGTCTGTCCAACTTGGACTCATTCTTGTGGGAATGTCAGTACTGAATCCCCAATCAGCCCTGCCTGGGACTGTTGGAAGCCTTATCTCTTTGGTGGCTGGAGCTCTCTTTAGCGGCCTCTTCTTCTGTAATAAACTTCAGGTGCTGATGCTCACTAGCGTTAGGCCTGCCCATATATATGACTCTCAGGCAAACATGTTCCCCCCTCCCTTCCTCCCTCAAGTTATGCCTTTAAGATTGAGAACAATTAACTTGGCCTATATAAAATAGCTGCAGGAAGTAATTTCCCAAACACCAGCACCCACACTTACTTTTTGAATACATGACTTTACACAGCAAAACATACAGCAGCTCCCTATGCACCATACTCTTTTTAATGACCATATGGCGTGTAAAGGATTTATGCACCTTCCCTTACCTGCACTTACAACTGACAGCAAATTACATTATTGGCAATATACTGACAAATAAAAATATGCTGTGCTTCCCCCCAAAGAGTCAGTGTTTAGATTTTTTTCTGTTTATAAGGAATTCAGGAGCCAGGCATGGTGGCTTAGGCCTGTCACCACTCAGGAAGGAGACTGAGTCAGGAGAATCACTATGAGTTCAGTGCTAGCCTAGGCTACATAGTGAGTTCGGGTCACCCAGGGCTATAGAGTGAGAACCTATATAATCTCTCTATCTCTATCTATCTATCTATCTATCTATCTATCTATCTCTAAATCTCCATTCCTCTGGGCCATTCAGTGGGAGCTTCTTAGAGTGTTACAAAAAGGAAATACTTTACAAGATCACCCTCTTTCTGGGAACCATCACTGTGTGCAACACCACGTTCAATGGCATTTCTATCATCTACCCCTGGTGCCTCGTTCCCACCACAGCCACCATCACCTCTGCTACTTCCTTATCTGTTCTACCACCAACATCCCCACCACCTCTGCTCCCATTAACAGCATCGGTCCCACTGTAATCATTGCCACCGTAACCACTGGGTAGTTAGTTATCTGTCACCTTTGCTACTCTTTTACCACATTCAACATTGATGACATCACGATCACTGTCACCACCTCTATCAATTCTCCATGCCATCATTATCACCCTACCACCTCTCTTTCTGCCCCTTTCTCTCCCTTCCCTCTGATACCACACACATGAGAGGGGAGGGGGGGTTCTTTCCATTATATAATCATAGACACACCACTTATACTGAAATAAATACATGTACGTGTTTTAAAATTATTTTCATATAACTTACTCTTGTTTACTCTGTCCTTGGGGCTACAGAACAATGTTTGTGGTAAAAACTGAATTAGAATTCATTACAAGACTGTGTAATAGCCTCAAATGCACAGTCTTTAAAAAATAAGTTTAAATGAAGGAGCTTTCACTTCATAAAAGGATGCACTGAGGATTTTCTTTCAATGGCAAATTCCTGCCGCATGTTATTATGATTTGGTTTACAAAAGTTAGCCTTGCACACAGCTGTTTGGGAGCATAGCTAACAACTAAAGGAGATCTGCCTTGAATGGCAAATGCTGCTAAGGAAACCATGTTAACAGCTATTTTAGGACCACCAAGAATGTGTTTGAATTTTCAGGCTTGAAAAGAGAGATAATATTTATTTGGTGTCTACACCATGCCAGGCACTATGCTGACTTTACATGTCCAAGTTTACAGAACCCTTAAAGGAAATTTGTATGGTAGCCTCATGCTCCCATTTTGTAGGTAGGAAAACACTAAGGGGTCAGAGCCTCTCTCCAGACCCCCTAGCACTTCACATTGCTGAGTTCTGCAATTGGAATTTAACATTCAGAGTCTTTGTCACAAGACCATCCATTTTTTTCGGCAATGCTTTAATATGCAAAGAGTATCTGGCAGTTTACACAGATGCGCAGCAAAGCCTCCATGGCCCCTGAGGCCACATAGGGGGCTTTGTAATCAAGTGGTTGGACCCAGGAGGTACAGCAAATCCTTATGAGCTAAACTCCCTTTGTGTGAAGAAGGAACTTCTTCTCTGAGGCCATCACTATCTGCTCTACCCCCTTTTAAGTGTGATTTAGAAAGTATGACAGTCCCTATAGGGAAATGAAAACACATAACCAACACAGAGAAGCAGGATTTAGCCTCTTGGTATACAAAGCTGAAATGACTTGTAATTCCCTCAGTGCCCAGAATAAGTTCCGAGTTCAGCTGAGAAAGGCCGGCTTACTGCTGAGGTGTTCGAATGTTTACCACCATGGATGACTAGGTTCTTAACATTCTGGCACTGGCCTATAGACCAGAGTCTTGAATGCCACCATATCCTTGGCCATTCACTAACTATATGACTTGAAGTTTCTTGGCCTCTCTGAGGCTCTTTTTACCCAGGAGCAAAAGTGATATCCTAAGCAGAGCCCTGCTTACATGCTAGACTTGTTTTTAGAAGCCAAGGACCATGATTAAGAAAACACACTGACCACTGAGGCCTGTCATTGGTAACACCAAGTCTTGGTTATAAAGGCCTAGAAAAAGCCCAGTGTCTTAAGAATCTGTATAGGTCCTGTCTGCTGATGGGGTGCTCATTTGCAAACATAGATTCCTCAATCTCTCAAAACCAGGATCTGCCTATTCCAGATTCCTTCTTTTCTCTCTGTCTCTGTCTTTTTGTCTGACTCTCTCTCTCCCCTCTCTGTGTGTATGTATGCATGTCTCTCTCTGCCTCCTCTATCTTTGTCTCCTCTCCTTTCTTCTCCTTTCCTCTCTGTCTCTGACATATTAGTTATAGTTGTTTTGCTTTTTGTGCGTTTTCTAAGACAGGGTCTCACTGTTTTCTGGCCTTGAACCCTCTGTTAACCCAGGCTAACCTCTACTTTGTGACACTCCTGCTTATGCTAAGGTTACACATGTATAGCACCACACCTGACTTAGATACACCGATTGCTTCTTCTGGCTGTGTTCTTCCAAGAAATGGTTCCACAGGGATTTCCCAGGTGCTTAAGTAGCTGAGGACTACATGATGGTCTTGCCTTCGTGCCTGTTTCCAGACACAGAGCTATGCTGTAAGGAGGCCAGGCCATAGGGCTTGGGATATGGAGTTATAGCGGATGAGGCACAACTAGCTTCTGGAGGACAAGGCCTTTAGGGCCTTTTTATCTTGAGGCAAATACAGTCCAGGCTAGATAGGTCATTCTGTCTGGGATGAGACTGTCATGTCCCACCCAACACAAGTCACGGTAACATGTGCGTTTTCTCAAACCCTGCCATAAAAGTCTAAACTTTGCCAACTTTTCTCAAGTTGCAGTTTTAGGTCAGAAAGGATCCTGCATCTTGAGAAAGCACAGAATCAGTTTTCCACTCAGTGCATTTCCTGGGCCTTCTGCATCTTCTAGAAGTTAGCATGGCATGCAGGGGCTTCTGGGTGTCTTCACTTGGCTTCAAGATGGAAAATGTACTGCCTGTATTCACCTCTGGTCCTTGCAAGGGCCACATATGGTGCCAGGTACCAGGCGCTAGAGCAGATAGTCATTTCTCTACAGAAAATACAGAAGGCAGCCAATGTAGTTTAGTGGGGCAGTGCTTGCCTCTATGTACAAAAACCATCATCCATAAAGAGCTACAGAGGTTCCTCTTGCCCAGTCTGGAAGTTGACAGAGCCCTCCCTGCAGTCTTCCCATAGAGCGGAAGTGGTAGATGTTTCTAAGAGAACCTCGATTGTGAAAGAACAGTTTTTGGGTCTTCAGAAAGCTAGGCACAGGAATTATCCTATGACCCAGCCATTTCACTTCCCCCAAACAAAAAGTAGACTTGCAATAAAATGTGTACTTAAGTGTTCACAGCAGGAGTGGTGCGACATGTTGTCTTCTCAATACGGCATGGCTATCACACTCATGAACTTACAGAAGCTAAGGTTTCTGTACAACTCCACTTTAGACAGGTAGGTGCTCTCCTGGCCTTACCACACATTGAGTAGCTGTTGGAAGTAAGTGGCTGCTGGGGAAGGGAGAGTCCTTCTTTCTGGAGAATGTGGCCGCCAATTGGTTTCCCATTATCCTGGGGATAGCCCCACAACCATGCACGTATAGGCAACACTAACTGGACTTAGTGGGATTTTTTAAGTACATGAAGTTAGGAGGAGGATATGTGGGGAGTTGGAAGTGGATTTGGGAAGGCAGGTGCACTATTTCATTGTATACATGTATGAAATTCTCAAGAATAAGGAAAAATTAAAATATGCCAAAAGATAGAAACAACACAAATATCTGCTGTTCAGTGAATGGATAGAAAAAAATATACTCCAACCATACAATGACATTATTCACCCATTAACAAATTAAGTATTGATGGATGCCACAACATAGATGAACCTAGAAAACATGCTCAGGGACAGAAATCATATACAAAAGGCTGCATTTTTATAGTTCCATTTCTGTGAAATATTGAAAATAGCTAAGCCTAGAAAGACAGAAAAATGAGTGGTTATGGGGCCTGAAGCTAGGAGAAGCTCAGCTTAATGGTTACAATGTCTCCATCTGGGCTAAGGGAAGAATTGTGGGACTAGATGATGGTAATGATTGACCAGCATCCTGAACGGACTAAACACCACAGAAGGGTACACTTCAGTAAAAGTTCATTTCAGCCCGGTGTGGTGACTCAGACTTATAATCAATCCTAGCCCTCAGAAGGCTGAGGCAAGAGGATTATCATGACTTCAAGTCTAGCCCAGACTCATAGTTTCAGCCTATAAGACTCTTTTTAAAAAATAAATTGCATCCTATGTCAATTTCACAATTTCTAAGAAGAAGGAAAGTCTTCTAGATTGACCATTGTTCCTGATCTTGTGTCCCCTCCAAGGCTCTGCTTTGATGGAATTAGAGTTCCAAAGTCTGTATCTAAATCTATCTGAGTTCAATATCTCTCCAGGTCTTTAGAGGCTAAAGTGGGCTTATGCAGTAAGTGTGCTATGCCTCTGCCCAGCTAAAGAATTTGCTCCAATAGCTCAAGTCAAATGAATTTTCTGAGAAGAGCACCTGATGTTGGGGTCAACCTTTGAGAACTGGGGGAGATGTAACTCAAGGGTTCTAGTGTACAAGCAATATAATTTAATAGCTGCTAGGCTGCCAGCACACGGAAGGCTGCCAGATCATGGCTTAAGAGGAGTTGGTGCATCCATGTTCACCTACTCACAGCCAGAGTTTTAGAGCTACCCTACATAAGGTCCATGGTTTCTCCACAGCTACCCTAACTAAAGGCAAGCTGGCACTTAATATTTCTATAGTGACTCTCAAATTGATGATAGATCTATGCTGCTTCAGCCTGCCTTTGACAGGTGTTGAGTCTCTGAAATGCACTAGGAATCTTCCCCAAACCATACACAGACGACCAAGTCTCAGTCCAGGGGATTCCCCACCAATCTCATTCCCAATCATATTACCAGTATGAATATGGTGTCCCCCATTGCCTGGGAGTCCACCATTGCATCAGGAGAGCAAGCCAATGAGATGGTGATCATGAGAAAATGGACTAGGGGAAAGGGAAAGGGAGAGATCTGATACCACCCATCAGCCAAACGCTGATCAGCCTAATAGGAAGCCTCAGGAGAGCTCTGTGGCATAAAGATAGGGCCAGTCTGCTTGGCTGGTGTATGAGTGATATCCCAAGGGGAGATGTGGAAAACTCGAGACAGAATCTGTCACAGCCCAGAGCAGCATAGAAACATTTAAGCACAATGATGGAATTTGACAACTTACCAGCCTAGGTTTGTGTGAACTCCACAGGCTTGCAAGATGTCTAAGAATTACTGCCTAAGGGTGTCTCCCACTAGTCCCATTACTGTGCAGATGGAGTGCCTCCTGTTATTTGTAAGCATTGCCCAGGAACGTGTTAGAGCCCTTTCCCTCACCTTCTGATGCCTTCCATGTTCTCCTGCCTCTTTGAAGTACTGAAGCAAAGGGATATTTTCTTGGTTCCTTGGCCATGCAACCTGGCTGCACCTCAGTCACATGTTCTCAGTAGCAAAAGGTGGAATAGTCAAAGGGCTCCACACAGTTCACATCATTCAACTGAGTCCTGTGCTGAAGCACTGTGGAGAGTAGAGGGCCCCACAGCAGCTAGAGGCCTTTTCAGAATCGTACACGGACTCAGTGTATAGCAGCATCTCCCTGCTGCACTGGTCTGAACTGTTTATGACGGCCAGCCACTGCTACTCTGAGACCATCTGCCTAATCATCCTGCCCTCATCCCCCAAAGCAGAAATGTCCTGTCCTCTAAGTTGGAAGTAGGCGCCTATGTTTAGGTCAAGATTCTTGCTCTAGACCATCTAGCAACAGATATTGGGGTCCTTTCTTGTAAGCCAATTAGCACCCATAGACTCTTACCTGTCCTAACTAACCACGATTCTCTAGAGCTGCTTGTCTTGCAAATATGAGAAAGCTGAAAATCTTTGTCCTACAGAAATTTCAGCATCAGTTTATGGGGATATTTTGCTCAAAACCAGCATGCAATTGATACATGCTTAAGCATAGAAATGAATAGTATATGCATGGATATTTATTTGTGCATCTGTACTTATCCAGGTATTTGCTCTAAGTTCTCCCTTCCTATAAGCCCGGTCCTAATATGCACACATGTATACCTAGACATACACAAAATAATGGATTATCATACCTTAACCTACCCAATGTTCAGTGAGAGCAGAAGCAATGGGATGCCCCAGGCAATACAGCTGTTTTTCCTTGTCATTGATGCCACTTATCTAAATGTTGAAAGCTCTTAACACGGAATCCCAAACACAGAGCTGCACAGCCTCTAACAAAGGGTGATTGTATTGACAAGCAAAATCTCAGCAGATTCTATGGCTGCTCCTCCACCAAAACAGCAGCCTAGTTGGGGAGTGCCCAGGAGACATGCCTGAGGAAAGCCAAGAGGAGATGCCTCTGAATTAGATACCCCTCAGTGTACCCTGTGATGAGCACCAGCGGTTGCCTGGCTGTGGACTTAACAAATCAGATCTAAGCAGCATGAGATGCCTTCTGGCACCCCAATGAGGTATCCTGTGATCTGTTTTGTTAATGAGTACACAGATAGAAGAGAGTAGGGACAATTGGCATAGATGTGCTTGATGGCTGCACACACATTCTCACTTATGTTAGTGTTAGAGTCCAGGAGTAATGCCTGGCTCCCCAGTCCTTGACACCTTATTCTGAACAGCTTCATGGAAGGCCAATGACTAAATAAAAGCTCTAGGAGTCCTGCCAGTGCATTGCAGAGGCCCACTTGGCCAGGATTCCAGGCTTAAAGTTTCATTTCCCCTCCCCTCCACTTCATCCCACCATCTGCCTGCCTTCTTAACTTGTATATATATTTCACTGCTATTAAGACTGTTGTGTACTTCGTGCCACCATGAAATAGAACAGCGGACCCAACTCTTGCTAACCAGGGTTCCCAGCAAGAGGATGGTCATGAAGATCTACACTATATGAACATCTGTTGATTCATTTTAGACATTTCTATTTTAAGCCTATCAGATTTCTTTGGATTTTTCGACAGAAGATTGAATATTCTGTTTGGAATTTGAGGGACTTGTTTGTTTGGATGCCCATAAGAGACTGAAGGAGTTGCCAAATCCACAATGTGCCAAGTCGTTTGGGTTCATCTGCCCATTGGTTCACTCAGCTGCTGTTTATTAGTTATTTACTTTATTTGCCGCGGGTCAAACACTTAGTGAACTGCTTCCTGAACAGCTTGAGAACACTATGGCTTCTAAACATCAGCCAGGCTCCTTGATAGGAAATTGGGCACGTAAGACTGGCTAGGCCTCTTCTTCTACCCAACCATTCCTGCCCAACCTGTAGTATTCAGTCCCAAGTGAATTTGGCAACAGGTCTTATGCCCTTGTTTGAACCATGAGCATTTCAGAAAAGTCAAGGATGTGTGTGAGTCATCTTATTCCAGGTAGTCAGGGCCTTTTCTGAAGATGATGCAGTGTTCTACTGTCTGGATGAATGAAGACAATAGACTGAGAGACAGCCGGATGGTCGTTGCTTCTCAACCTTGATCCAGCCTTGACCCACTAGACAGGCAATACAAGGCAGGTCCTACCTGCTTCCTGAGGGGTAGCTATTGTTACTGGAAGACAGTGAATTTCCAGGGCTCTTCCAGATCTATATTAGGAATGTCACAGTCCTTTGAGGCCCTGCATTTAGCAAACAGTCTGCCTATTCCAGTCAAGAGAGCAGTAGCAGGACCTAAGAACTCTTTCTCATCATTTCTCACATGATAAAATGGGCTCAGGGAGTCTACATGACAAGGCTAAGACCTCTCTGTATCTACCTGATGACTAGGGACATATGCCATGCTGCTTCTGTCCACTCCCTGGGCCCCACCCTCTATTAAACTAAGTTACTTCTTAAGCGAGATCTGGCAATCCGGACAGTTCTAAGTGATTCTGATGTACAGGAAGGCCTTAGCCACACAGCTGGGGTGGGGGGTGTTACTTTGATGTTCACTTGGCCATGAGAGCCATGACCTTAGTCTACTAGCAGATGAGGGGTGGCCAGAATCAGCATCTTAGCCTTATTCTCACATAGGTGCCTCCACTTCCTTTCCCTTTCCCTACTGGCAGACAACTAAGGGTTATTAATGTGACTGAATCATGGGTAAGAATCGGAAACAGGGAAACAAAGTGTTGCTTTGCTCCTGAAGACTGTTTTTATATAAAATGGGCAGCTCTCACAGGGTGCCGAACCCACAGTAGGGCCTCTTCCTGTTGTTTGATATCTCCCCAATGCAAGGATGCATCTGCACAGAAGAATTCCTTATTTAAATAACTTTATACTTGAGGTTTTCTTTTATTGCAAGTTTTTCTCATTAAAAACAAACAATACAGAAATTTAGAGAATAGAAAGCAAATTGCCAGTCATTCCTTAGGTGACCACTCTAAAAGACTGAGTATTGGTTCGTCCAAATTATTTTTGTATGTGCATAAGCAGTGCAAATGTGTGCGTGTGGAAAGAGTATGTGGGTGTGAACTAAATAGAATAATGACCACAGTGGCTGTTCTAAATCATGCACTTTCCCCTAAACATATACCTCAGGCAGTTCCTTTGCATTTCTCTGACACTGGTACATTCTATTTTATCAACACACCCTGATTCATTTAAGCCAGAGAGTGAGGCAACCTAGAACTTTGTTGTCTATTCTATGGTTTGTCTTTTTCAAAACTGGGTTACCTGTAGATTGGTAGGAATTGAAATTGTTCAGCTAGTTCTAGTTTGCTCTTGAGTGCCTGCCTTTGGCAGCAAGTTTCTTTAGTGACTTCAGCATAGTCCCTGAACTCCCCTTGTAAGTGCACAAAGAATACCCTTTGTGTGACTTTCAGTCCTGCTAAGTATACAGACAGCATATTGCTTTATTTGAAATGTAGCAAGACTGTTTAAATGAGACACACCAACAAAGAAACAAAAAACATGCTTCTAAAAATAGACTGTAATTTTATGATTTTTGACAAGTGTAACTTTAAACTGAGAGATCTGTTTTATCTGTGGCTTCTTAGCATTAACTTTAATATGTCAAAGCTTTTGTTAAATTCATATTCTCTCTCTCTCCCTCTCCCTCTCCCTCTCCCTCTCCCTCTCCCCCCCCCCCCCCTCTCCTCTCCTCTCCTCTCCTCTCCTCTCCTGTAAACACAGGGAACCAGTAAAAGAAGACAGGAAGGAGACAACTTCCACTTTACTGGCATGACTGACGGGGGCTACCCTAATAAAATCAAGAGACCTTGCCTTGAAGATGTCACCTTCTCTATGGGCCCAGGTGCCCACCCTACTCTTTCTACAGAACTGCAGATGCCCACATTAACCATGAATCCTAGCTCTGCAGATCTGGGTGTAGCTGGCCAGTCATTACTTCTTGAGAATAATCCTCTGGACAGCAATGTTATGAATAGCAGTGCTATGGGCTCACCGTTTGGGGTGTCGTCGACTGCAGACATAGGGCTGAAAGGGCATGCTATTCCTTATTATGAGAAAAACAATATGCCAGCTGTGGACCAGGAGCTTCAAGATCTTCTGGAGGAACTAACCAAAATTCAAGAGCCTTCTTCAAATGATCTTGACCTTGAGAAGATTCTGGGGAACAAGCCAGAAGAGCCTGTGGTTGTACATCACTCCCAGGCTCCCCTTGACCCACCTGCCAAGCTTCCAGTTCAGATGCCACATATGGAGAGCCTTGGGCCCAGCAAGGAGTATGCGTCTAGCTACAGTCAAGCCACTGACACATCACTCCCAGTCTTGCCCTCCTCTACAGGGATCAACTATCCCATTCCTCCCACCAGTAAGCAGATGGTCTCACCCAGTTCTTCAACGGCACAGGCTCAGGTCAAAAACCAGGCCCAGACCATGCTCCCTGTCACTTTGCCTCCATTATCTGTGCCTCAGTGGCATCATGCCCACCAGCTGAAAGCACTTGCGGCCAGCAAGCAGGGATCTGCTACAAAACACCACAGTTCCAACCGTACTTGGTCCAATCTGCCTACTCCAGGCCTCTCCCCACCTTACCTACGCGTGCCATCACCTCATCCACCACCAACACAGCCGCCGCCGCCACCACCAACACAGCCGCCGCCGCCACCACCATTCAGCCCACAGAACTTCACAGCACCCTGCATGTCGTCTAATAGCTTGTCTGGGAGTGCTGCGCAAAGCTCGTCCAATGCCTTACTCTCCAGCATGGCCCCCAGCAGCAATGCTGCCCTTGGGCCCACCTTGACCTATGCTCCAGCGAAGCTCCCAGCTCTGCCTCACAATCAGAAGCCACAATTCAGCCCCCAGAGCTCCATTCTTGCCAATCTGGTGTCCTCTTCTGTCAAAAACCCCCAGGGAAACCTATTATCTGCTCTGCCTACCACCACCCCAGGACCATCCCCACCCTACCGCCCCGAGAATCTCTCCAGCCCCGGCTTGCCACAGCAGTCCTTCACTCCACAACACTCTCTGATCAAGAGCCTCACTCCCACCAGCAGTCTGCTTAGCCAGCAGCAACAGCAGCAGCAGCAGCAACAACATCAACTGCAGCATCAGCATCAGCAGCAACAGCAAGCAAATTCCATCTTTAAGCCTATGACCAGCAGCCAGCAAAACAAAACCCTGAGCATGATCATGCAGCAGGGCCTGGCAAGTTCCAGTCCAGAAGCACCTGAGCCCTTTATCTTCAGCAACACCAAACCCTTGTCGCATTTTGTTTCTGAGCCAAGCCCCCAGAAGATGGCCTCCATGCCTGCCTCCTCCAGGCAGTCATCCCTGTTCCACTACCTGCCACAGGCAACACCAGCACATGTTCCTTCTGCTACTGCCTCCGCCACCTTGCAACTCCAGCAGCAGCAGCAGCAGCACCATCAGCAGCAGCACCATCAGCAGCAGCACCATCAGCAGCAGCACCATCAGCAGCAGCACCATCAGCAACAGCACCATCAGCAGCAGCAACAGCAGCAGCAGCAACAGCACCACCACCAACAACAACAACCTGACCAGTCTTCATTCCTCCTGCAGCAGATAATGCAGCAACCCCAGCGCTTTCAGCGCATGGTGGCCTCTGATTCCATGCCTGCTCTGCCTGGACAGGTAAGACCACCTCCTATCTGGTGGTGCTCCTTTGGGAAATAAGAACTATTTGATATGTTATGCAGACCTGGCTTTGGGAGGCAAATTCAGGCTATTATCCTCACGGAGGCCAAACTTGACCCTGGAAAAGCCTATGTAAGTCAAATAATTGTGTGTAGTTAAGTACAGTGTTCATGAGGCCAAAATTATGGCTCTGGAGTCTAGTCAGCTTTCCTGGAAGGAAAGCTGCACCCATAATCTGCCAGGGGAAGGAGTCAGACAGGACAAGTCAGACATCTATAGATGAACAGTTTCCCTTGGACTGAGCCACATGCCTGGATGCACAAATGCTTTGAAGGATGTAAGGAAATGACACTGAAGCATTTGGTGCTTGTCTGTCTTGCTATTAAACTGAACACTGAGCCTTCTAGAAATGCCCCAGAATCCTTCTACTGCACAAGCTCAGTGTATCTTTCATTACTGTGCTGGACACTGAGGCCAGTCCTGGAAGGAAAAGACATCCACCTCTAAA
The DNA here is from genome assembly GCF_014885135.2 of Alexandromys fortis. Lineage (NCBI taxonomy): Eukaryota > Metazoa > Chordata > Mammalia > Rodentia > Cricetidae > Alexandromys > Alexandromys fortis. Next base: position 1,876,838 of record NW_026068097.1, on the reverse strand, counting down.
GCAGTGACTGTTGTCACCTCCATTCTGCAAAGGAAGAAACTGAGGCTCAGAAAGTTGCGATGACTTGCCCAGAGTCACACAGTTTGCAAGGGCCAGAGCAGGAGCTTAAAGTCAGGAAATCTTGCTCCAAAATCTCTATTCTTGAGATTACTTTTTCCACATCCCCTCTTCAAGTACAGCCTTTTGAATCATTCACTGTAGGTCTATCATTGTTCCCACTTGTTTTTGCTCTGATCCTTGCCTGTATTAATTATCTATCACTGTGTAAACACTTACCCAATGTGTTAACTCCAAACCGCATGTATATATTGGCTCACAGGCTCTGCAGGTGATCGTGGCTTAGCTGGTTCTTCTGGCCCAGAATATATCAGAAAGTCACTGTTATCTCCAAGTCCCATGGGGAAGGAGGTTCTGCCATGCTCACTCATAGCATTGTTGATAGGAAGCAGCTCTTTGCAGGGGCTTCAGGAAGTGTTTTTGGCCAGAATCTTCTTAAGCAAGCATTATACAATATGGCAGTTGGCTTCATCCAAGTGGATGAAAAAGGCATGCCTTCTAAATGCATGGATAGAGCTAGGGATAGGGAGGATTGTCAGAAAGTCTTTAAGATAGTCTATGGTATCATCATCAAATGTTGGCCACAGGAAATTGCATGAAGGTGTGGCTACCAGGAAGCAGGGATCAAAGTCCTCCTCTAGAATACTGTCAATCATGATGCATCGTTCCATTCATTGGTTATTCATATGAGCTGATACAGTTGACCATTAACCAGCACCCCCAATAAATCATCATCATTTACTCTAAGAGGGACCTTGATAGAATTATGTCCTGATGTTTTCCATTTGTTCAGAAGTTCCCAAGGGTCATAACATGATTCCACATACTTCTTCAGACACAGAGCCTCTGGGGCTCTGCCTTGCACTTCACTCTATAACCTTAAAGTGCCCAGAGTTCTTGGGCCTTGTCCCTGCTGGTTCCTGTGCCTGGCTTTCTCTTCCATTTCTCTCCTGTCTAACTTCTGCAGCTTCTTCAAGCTCAGACTCCATTCCTTCTGGAAGCACTGACAGTCCCAAGTGCTTCCGCTTTCTGCTGGGCCTCTCTGTTCTGGAGAGAAGTCAGAGACTATGTTTATGAGTGCCTGGGGAGAGAAATGCATGTCAGAAAGTGACCTCTTCAAGGGTACACATGACCACTTCCTAGAAAGAATATCCAAATATCATGGAGTCCAACCAAGCACGGTACTTGATACCATGGAATTGGCTGTCTGAGGGGTGCATGAAGCAGAAAGAATTCCCAAAAGGGTGGCTGGTGGCTAGGATGAATGGCAAGAAGACAGAACTAGCAAGCAGAACAGGGAACCCAGCTGGGGGCCTAAGCCCTTGTCTGTGGCTCAGGAGTACTGTGGTTTGATGTCATTATAGGGCTGTTGCCATCGCTGTGCATGGACTACTGCGGCTCTCTGGTTGGAGCACCAGCATCAGCAGTGGAACGCTCTCAATAGCACGCATGGACATGCGCCACCATCTAACCTTGTGAGCCACTTTGTTTTGTTCTTATCTGCAATGGGGTGTGTTTGGAGTCTTACTGTGTTGCCGTGGAGCCAGCTCAGATGGCTTGGGGGAAAATGCTTAATGACTAAAGTCATGGCAATTATGCCTAGCTGGTCACCAAGGCAGGATTGGAGAAGATTTTTAGGAGAAAAACCAAGCAACCATGACCTACAAGGATTATAAACATAGAAATGGCTCCAGAGACTCCTTACAGAGAGCTCCACTATGAGCTATCTTCCCAGCCAGACATAGACCCATAGGCCAGGCATGGAGGTCTTCTCTCACCTGCCTCTTGTCTTAATCCTCAGAGAAAGAGGGTTTTATCATTCCAGTCTGTGTTGAGAAGGAAAGCGCAGGGAAATCACCAGAGAGGCCCACAATCACACAGCGAATCAGATAGCCAAGCATCTGGTTCCAGAGCCCGTGCTCATCCTCCTGTGAATGAAGCACTGCCTCCAGAATGTTCTGTTCTTACCTTTCCTTCTTATCCATTTCCTCATCCACAAAATGAGAAAATAGTAGTTGACTGAGGACAAAATGACATAAAACATCCAAAGCTCTTTGAATAAAGCACAAAAAGGACTTTCCATCACTGCCTAAGGCCCGAGTCCTTAAATCTGTCCTCTGGGGTTTGAAGACATGGTCTACAAATCAAGACCTAGGTCAGGACAGAATGTGAGCAGCTCTTCTCCAACCCTGTCTCTATAGTGATGTTGCTAGGAATTGTGGGTTTTGTGCACCTTGGAGAGTTTTCTCATTCTAGGCTCAATGGACATGGCAAAGGGTCATATTCACATTGTAAGCGCCCCATTCCAAAGTTCTCAGCACTGTTATGCCCCTGCTCCAGCCCTCCCCAGTCCTCTGGTCACATAGCATTCTTCCAGCCAGAATACATTAAGAGCTCCCCCTTTCACGGACACTCTCCCACAACTGTAAGGCCATAAAACAATCTGGTCACTCTTCCCAGGGAAACAAAAAAAGAAAAGGTTAGTATTTGAAGAAAAATTTGGTATCCTTACATAAGAACAAATGGAAACCCCAAAGATGGGAAGTGCATGATTCTCACCTTTAGCAGCAGCCAGGCTGTCTGTAGAAGCAATGGTCTCCTGATAATATGACATTCATTAGCTTGGTGGTCTGGTCCTTCCCCTCTGTGGTCATGGTTACTGAGGGAAGACTGGAGATGTTTGTGAATGTGGGGCTCAGTTTTTGAAATGAATATATTGTTTTAATGTAAGATGAGAAACAAACAGTTAAGAAAGCAGTAATGCCCACTCTAGCTGTCTATCGGGCTCATACTTCTGTGTTTCTCAGCTTGAGAGATTTCACGTTACCAGTGGAATGAATGGTTCTCTTTACATGGAGCACCCCTTCCACCTAAGCTACGAGGCAAATGCCAGCTGTCCTCATGGAATCAGTTCAGTGTGGCAAGTCAAGCAACAGACCTGATGTACACAGAGCTCACGTCCATTCAAAGCAGTTGGTGACATCTAGGGAGCCACAACCAAACGCAAATTTCCCTAAACACTCACTCAGAGTCCCGACCAACAGTACGGAAAGAATCAGCCCCTCTCCCATAGAGAACTGAAGAAGGAAAGAGAGATACACTGCTCAGGGCCTGAGAATACTCAGATGGGATCCAGTATGGGTGTGGCATGAGATCTAAACCCCTGTGGGCAAGGGAGACTCCAATGGTGAACACTTGGGACTTGAGAAACTCAATATGGCAGAAATAGCAAAGATGCTACAACTCCCTCCAGTGGAGAAATATGAAAATTTAACAATGTCTAGGTCAAATTTGACCGCCAAATAAAAACTGGTCCCAAACTCACAATATAAAGTTGTCCTTTATATTTATATTATATTTAGTCAAATGCTTTGACTTCAGATTACAGTCAAAGACAGGAACATTCAATTATTAGGGAGGGATTCCCCTGATTTGTTCCTTCTTGTTCTTCCTACAATAATTCTATATAATAATAGATGACATTATGACATGTTCATATACATATTTTGATCATATTCCCCTTCATGATCTTTACCTAGCCCACCTCTAATACCACTGATCCCTTCCTGTTCCCTAATAATCCTTATGCTTTCGTGACTTTTTTTTAAGATTCTACATAAAAGAAAAGACATTGTAATGTTTGTATTTCTGAGTCTTTAATATACCACTTAACATAAGCAGTTACATCTGTTTTCTGTCAAATGGAGTGATTTCATTCCTCATCAAAACTGAATAATATTCCACTGTGCAATATGACCCCTTTTGTCTATCCATTCATATATTATTGGGCACCTAAGCTAATTCTATATTTTAGTTATTGTGAATAGTGTCATGATAAATATGGATATAAGTATTTCTGTTGTATATTGACTTTAATACAGCAGGGTATAAACCCAGAAATGATATGGCAAAATCATATAGAGGTTCTAGTTTTTACTAACTTTTCTGAAATGCTGGGCATAGAACTCAGGGGCGCACACATGTTAAGCAAGTGCTTCACCAGCCTAGAAGATCTACTTTTATTTTATTTTAATTTATTTATTTGGTTTTTCAAGACAAGGTTTCGCTGTAGTTTTAGAGCGTGGCCTGGAACTAGCTCTTGTAGACCAGGCTGGTCAACTTTTATTTTATTGAGGAACCATCATAATGATTTCCATATTGACTACAGTAATTTGTAATCCTACCAATAGAGTATAAAGGTATATCCATTCTCTCATCTTTACTAGCATTTATTGGGTTTTTTTGTTTGTTTGTTTCATTGATGACTGCTATTCTTTTTTATTCTTTTTTTTTAATTTTTTTTTATTGAGAATAAGAAAAAAAAGTTTCCGCGTCCTCCCAGCCTCCCATTTCCCTCCCCCTCCCCCTCTCCTCTCCCCCTCCCTCTCTAATCCAAAGAGCATTCATGGTTCCCTGCCCTGTGGAAAGTCCAAGGTCCTCCCCCTCCGTCCATGTCTAGGAAGGTGAACATCCAAACTGGCTAGGCTCCCACCAAGCCGGAACATGAAGTAGGATCAGAACCCCTTGCTATTGACCTTGGCTTCTCATCAGTCCTCATTGTTCGCCATGATCAGAGAGTCCGGTTTTGGGGCTGATCTATTGGGAGCTCACCAAGGCCAGCTGGACTGTGACTGAAAAAGCATGGGATGACTGCTATTCTAACTGAGGATAAGATAGAATCTCAATTTAGTGTTGATTTGCATTTCCCTGATGGCTAAAAAGACTGATCATCTTTTCATGTAGTTATTGACTATTTATATTTCATTGAAAATTGTTCAGTCAATTTGCCTATTATTGATTAGATTATTTGCTCTTCTTGTTTAGTTTTTTTTTTTACCTATGTACGTATTTTGGATGTTAATCCATGCCAGATGAATAGTCAACTCAGATTCTTCCATTCTTCAGTCTGTCTCTTCACCCTGCTAATTATTTCCTGAGCTATGCAGAAGCTTTTTAATTTGGTGAGACCCAAATTGTCAATGAGGGTTAGGACTTGGCTCAGTTGTGCCATCAGCCACTGGAGAATGGAACTCACAAGTCTGTTTGGGAGATGCTTGGGAAGTGATGCTATGGAAGTCTGTGGGTAGCAAGAGGCAGCCTCCAGCCACAGTGCCTTCTGCATCTGTGCTTTGCTGCCCATGCAGATCTGCATGGCTAGGACGATGGCTTCATGAGGAGGAGGGATGTGGATGGCAGCCAGTTGGACTAAGAATAGAAAAGCCTGGAATCTGATTCTTGAGGCAGGCTGTGAGGCACAGGGGAAGAGGGCAGCTGCAGTGAAATACACCAAGAAGCACTTGATATTTTGACAACTTTTGAGCAGGAGAAAGGGGACTCCAGTTTGTCTAGGAGAAGACTGAATTAATCCTTTGCTGGGCCAGGTCTGTTGTATATATTCAACAAGAAGTCATAGATTTCCTTAGCTTAGGAAGCAGTGGGTCCCTAGCAACGATGAAGAGACAACAGTGTTATCTGCCCTACCTGAGACACTAGGGCTGAATTATGTGTGAAGGCAGATTCCTCCTAATCCATCCTAAAGGGGAATGCACAGAGCAAGCACTTTGTTCAGACTCAATGCAGAGTTCACTTTCTTCCAGGCACAGATAGCAGAAGTACTGACAGCCATGTAGATACTAAATGACTCCAGGATGACTTCAGGTGGGCAGGAGGGCCTAAAGATACCATTGCAGCAGCTTGCTGGGGCCACATGCCACTTGGGAACCAGGTCCTAAACTGGTCAAATAGGTCTGACAGTGTATACACAAAGGGGAAAGAAAGAAAAGGCCGGACCCACCCACCCCCATCTCCAGGCTGGGCCAGGACCCAGAGGGATTAAGTACAGCATGCTGACGGTCTCTCCGTGTCTATCTCTCTCCCTCACTACTTGCTCATACCCCAAAGCCTTTCAATAGAGTAGCGGTGGAGCCCCAAGACTCCTTTTGTGTTGGACTTCACGCTTAGTAGTGCATGGGCTCTAATTACTGCCTCTCAACAGCACAGTTTATATTATCTGCATTCAAGCTATGGCCTCCCATTGAAAAGAAAAAATGATCAGTGAGGTTCACAGAATTTCTTCTGCAATGAAAGCTACATCAGCCCATTTTAGACTGCAGTCAGGAGAGTTAGAAACAGAACCTCTTCCTGCTCTCAGAATAATTCATTAACATTTTTACAGTGACCTTTAACTTACTGAAAGGTATGACCTCTCTGATCAAATCAGATGCACCACCTGTGGAAGGAGAACCTGTCACCTTGGGTTTGCAAGTCCTTCCACTTGCTTTGCTGCCTGTTTTCTCCTCATTCATTGGGGAAAGCAGCATTTCCTGACATGTTCACATTTTCTCTTTTCACTAATTCTGGTGATGGGTAGCCTTTCAAAGGTTAGTTTTGGTGAAATGCCAAAGCAGAAATCTTCGGAGGCAAGCTTGAGGCTGCCTGGTGTAAGGCAACTGATAACTAAGGAAGGGCCTAGATTATCCAGATGAGGAAGTGGGGAAGGGGACACATGTCAGACTTCCAAGAGCCACTGATCAGAGTCCAGGCTTGACCTGCAAGCATCTTCTCTACCAGACATGAACGTGTTTTTCTGAGTGAGCCTTTTTATTTCATACCTAACAGGAGCATGCTGTCACACTTAGCTTTTCCTTTTTGTCTTAGCTACAACTCTGTTTAGTTTGGGACAGATATTTTCAGAGGCTACTGTAAGAGGGTAAATGTTAGGCACGCTGTGACATGCATTTGGAGAGATTGATACTAACACCCCAGGCTTGAACAGCTGTCTTTTAATCACTCTGGATTTACAGGAAATGTAACAGCGATGCTCAAACACTTAGCACAAAGATTACCACTCATCAATTTTTCCCAGTTTCCTTTTGTGTTTCTAGGTATTGGTAATGGTGTTTCACCCTAAAGCTTTCCCTTTTAGATCCACCAGGATCATAAATCACAGGCCTATGGAAACCTTGCCTGAGTCTATTGTACCTTTAGGCTATTATCCCTTAGAGGTTGGCAGAGCCCATAACTTCAATCTGCTTTTAAAAAACTCCTAGTACTCTGACCTGGCTGCTTTTGAGCTTGAAGGGAACAGCAGAATAGACTAAAGTGAACCTTCAATACCTACAGGCTCCAAATTCTCAAGTTAAACCAATGATGGACCAAAAGTATGTGGGAAAAAAAATCTGTGTGTTATGAGCACATACGTTTTTCTTGTCATTACTTCCTAAACAATATAACATGATTATTTGCTATAATCAGACTTTCCTTTGGGCTGCCAGCTCACCAAATAATGACATGGAGACTTATTATTACTTATGAAAGCTCAGCCTATAAGCTTAGGCTTGGTTCTAACTCTTGTAACAACCCGTTTATATTAATCTACAATCTATCATGTGGCATTACCTCTTTTCTATCTTGCACCTCCGGTTTCCTCTCTGTGTCCCCTTTTTTTCTTCTTCCTAGAGGTCTCTCTGTCCCCAGAAGTCCCGCCTAAACACTTCTTTACTAAACCAATCAGAAGGTTCCCTGGCAAAGACACATCTTTACAGTGTAACCAAGTATTCCTCAATAATGTGTATTGTATTACATAGTGTAAGTAATCTAGAAATGATTTAAAGTATAAGAGGATGTATATAGTATCTATGGAAATACTACCATTTTATTCAAAGGACTTCAGCATGCACAGATTTTGTAATCTGAGGGAATTCCTCACATCAGTCTTGTTCTGTGGCATCGCTGATTCCTGACTCCAGCATGAATAAGAGCTCCTAAGATAACAAGTAGACAATAGGGTTCCTGTTTAGTGATTGATTGAAGCACAGGAGTTGCATGTTAGACTGGAAAACAGGCAGCTTATACTCACAAAGAGGGAAGGCACAGAGTTTCAGTTGCATCAGAAGAAAAAGTTCTACAGATAGACAATGATGACAGTTACAACACACCGTGGAAGAATCCATGGAAGAATTCCATGCCACATGTTGTACAGTTTAAAAGGTTGAGACGATTGATGTTCTGCCACATATGGTGTGTAGCACAAAACAACATTTCTATCCACATAGACTGAATGTACAAGAGTGTTTCCCTAAGATTAGAATGAAACTGAGAAATTCCTATCATCTGCTGATGTCATAGCCATTTCTGTCAAAAAGCATTACATTATTGTGGGATGCTGAGCTGATCAAACTGACTTTACTGCCACTTCAATAAAAGAACATGTGCAGCTGTGTACTCAATACTTCATGGAAGTAAGAAGAAATGGTTACATTGCTAGCTTTTTGTCATCACCTAGACTTTCATGTTTGAGTGTGCTCTTACTACTTATACACAAGAAGTTTATAACAATTGGCATGTTATACTAGCAGTTGCTCTTCTCGCATTTACTGAGTCTCTTGATTGCATCACAGTGTCACAGTAGAGTCATTGACCTGTATGTATCATGTTGATTTGTATAAGTACACTCAAATGTGTCCCCATAATGATGAAATCACCTAGCAACACATTTCTATGCCCCTATGATTAAGTGACACATAGCTGTGTCTCAAAACAGCAAAATGGAAAAGGAAATATTCTAAAGTTTTAAAACACTTGTTAATCCTCCACTAATTAAAGGCAACCTTTTCAAATATTATTAATGTGCAGTATCAAAACAGCATCAAGCTTGCTGTCCATTTTCCTGCTTAGGAGCAGCCATGAGTGGACGTCTGCTCCTCACTTAGTACAAATCATGTCGTAGTGAGCACATGTAAGTTAATCACTCAAAATTGAGTTACTGCACATATCCATTGCATAGAAATAAATCTCCTGGTAAATTAAACAATATGATTGGCATTCTCTGCAAATTTTAGAGAAATGGCAACCTGGGAGGTACAAAGAAATGACTTCACTAGAAATAGGTATCATCACTAATTTTGAATAGTATGAGAAGTCCTATATGCTTCATCTGCTCTCTGAGTACCTACAGGTCTGGGAGCACCAGAAAGGCTGACAGCTTTCTAGATACTAAAGAGCCAATAGAGGATGTTGTCATCCAGGATTGACTCTGTGAGCAAGTTCACGGCTTTGAAACACAGTTCTGGCAAAGGTTAGGGATCTCAACTACAATGAGAACAGGTTCCAATGTCTGGCCACTGGCACACAGAGTAAGAAACTAGAGCCTCTGATAAGTGTTCAGTTCAAATGAATTGTATAAAGTTGGCACATCTGGTTGTTATGCACACAAGACCTTTAGTTTTGAGCTCTTGGTGGTTTGGTAATATCTACTTTTGAGAGTTTTTTTGTGTCTTCACAGTGACCCCACTCACTGCTACCCCTCAGCCACAGGAAACTTTCTTGCCTAGCTTTGAATGTGAGCAATAAATGTGGCCCTTTAAATAAGTGTAAGAATGTGGGAAGGAGGGAATGAACCAGGGCCGGAGGTCCATCTGCTAGTCTTCACAGAAACCCAAGTTCTTGAGACTGTTGGTATGGCTGATTTCTATTGCTGATAGAAGTTCTTAGTCTTCAAGACTTAAGAGCTTTGATGAACTCAGCTCTTTTCATGTTGGGTAGAAGACAAGATCTCTGGCCCTCATGTAAGGACACTGACTGCATTGCATCTTTATGATCTAGTTGTGTTTCTGGTGTTTCTACAACATTTGTGGAATGTCTGAATATATGTATTTCTTCAGCTTCCAACAAATTGTGATGTGCTTCCGGTAGTCCTTGGTACACGGTATTCTGTTGTTGCTGCTGTCGTTGTTGTTAATGACATTTATAAGAACAAAACAAGATGTCTGGCAGCCATTTCACAAACTACAGCAACAGTCACACATGATAAGAAAAGCCCAGGAGACAGCTAGTTTAGGAATTCAAGTCACTTGTGTTATTGTTTGTTTTTGAAGTTGAGATGTATTCCTACCACTGAAAGGTAGCACTGAGGCCCCTGGTAAAGTCAGTCAACTGCAGTCTTACGAGCTGTGTGTGAGTAGTTTCCACTTACAGTGTGTCCAGAGCTGCCATTTGTTTCTGACTAGCACAGGATCAGGTGAGCATGATTTAAAGGCTACTTGGCATATGTTCTTTCTTCTTAGGCTTAAAATGCAACTTAGTAAGAACACTAGGCTATTCTGATTCATGAGGGCACATGTAATCCTAGTACTTGGGACACTGAGGCAGAAGGATCACAAATTAGAGGTCAGCTTGGATGTGGTTACATACCCCCTCCACTCCACACACCACAAAAGAATGATGCTGTCGTTGCTGTATTTGGGTAAGCTTTGTGTAGGTCGGCTCTCTGTCACTTTATAAGACAAGAGGATTTCTTTGGCTCACACTTCTCAGTCCACAGTCAAGGAAGAACACTATGGTGGGGAACACATATTTCACCAAATCTCTTCAGTTCACAGCACAAGGAAACAAAGAAGCCCAAAGAGACAGGGCTATTGGGATTTAAGGACACACCTCACTGATCTAACTTCCTTCTCCTTGGCTGGCCATAAGGACCTTACCTCCCAGCACCTGCCCGCCTCTGCCACAGCACCACATGCTGGTGATCAGGCAGCTATCATAGGGCTTTCAAGAAGCATTCAGCAAGCCGGGCGGTGGTGGTGCATGCCTTTAATCCCAGCACTCGGGAGGCAGGCGGATCTCTGTGAGTTTGAGACCAGCCTGGTCTACAAGAGCTAGTTCCAGGACAGGCACCAAAAGCTATGAAGAAACCCTGTCTCAAAAAATCAAAAAAAAATTGAAGCATTCAGCATTCAAGAAATAGCAAGCTCATATCACAGGATTGAAAATAATAAGACATTTATTGTTATTACTTTCTGATGGAAATTTTGTCTCTGGATTTTTTGTTTTCATTTATTTTGGTCATTTGACAGATACATTACTAATTGCTTTTATTTGCTTTATTAATTTTTAATTTGAAAACATCTTCCCTAGACCAGTTATATCACAAGGAATTACTTTTCTTTATCTGCATCCTCAGTAAGGGGACTGAATTTCATTAATTCTCTATTAATTGCTATATTTAGAACAATCTATATCAAAGAATTAAAATAGGGTTGATAGGGCAGTCTCTGGCAATGCTTTAACCATAGAAATTTTCATTCACTTCATAGAGGTTCAGAGACATACGAGTCTGTTCTACCACGCTCTTTCTCTAGCCGCTTCCCCAGCTCAGGAATTACGCCACATTAGAAGTGATAAAATTATAACCAAGGCTCAACCATTAATAAAACTATGTTAGTAAAATTTTAAGTGGTGGCGTAACCTCAGGAATTTACAAGTATCCACAAAGATCCTGTGGCAAGCCATAAATTGACTTGTGACTTGTTAGACCTAGATAGGTTGATATTTACTATAGATTTTAGGTTCCTCCTCCATGAATAATTTAACACAAATTACAGTATCTTGATGTCAATCAGCTGAGTGAGATTCTAGTTCCATATGTCCTCCCAGAGACTTCAGAGATTTGAAGACAGCCGAGATGTATCATCTGTCCCCACAATGAATTTTTTGCCACTCTCCTGGCTGCTTGCCTCTGACCTAAGTTCAGGACGCTAAGAGAAGACCTTCTGAATGGGTACGAATTGACCAGATCAGTAGTTCTCAACTTGTGCATCATGACCCTTTCGCAGGGGTCTTATAGTAGATATCCTGCTTATGATATATTCACATTACAATTTATAATGGTAGTAAAATTATAGTTGTGATGTAGCAATGAAAATAATTACATGGTTGGGGGTCACTATGACATGAGGAACTGTATTAAAGGGTTGCAGCACCAGAAAGGTTCAAGCCCAATGGGCTAGAGCAAACAAAATGCTCCAGGTGTGTTTGGTGCAGTGGAGAAGAGGAGACTCCCCCAATTCTTTCCCATCCATCTGCCTTGTTCCCACTGTCCCACTCACTGGGTAGCAGCCACATCCCTCAGCAGCCCTGCTCATTGTCTTTGCCAATTCCAGCCCATAACACCCCACCACACACACACACAGAGAGAGAGAGAGAGAGAGAGAGAGAGAGAGAGAGAGAGAGAGAAACTGATAAGCATTTCTCTGTAATTCTGTATTCTCTTTGTATCTATTCTCTAGTCTCCAAGTAGGTAAAGTGTTTGATGCAATGTTGGACAAATGAACAAAGAAAGGGAATGAGCCCTTGCGATGGCTCTAGAGTCGTCAGCAGACTACTCAGTAAGACTCTTTATAGGCTTTTGTTCCATTATCATCTCTGAAATCACATCTTGACTTTCTGGTGTGTTATTGGACTTTTCAAAAGATTTTAAAATTCAGGAACTTGGCTCCAATAATTGCTCTTAGGAGCTAACACTGCCTCTTTTCTATAGGTACATTCAGTTTGGATCAATTATTTTCTTCACAAAAACCCACAAAGTACATATTGAAGTTTGTATCAGAGTTAAATACAATCCAGTCTCTTAATTTTCAATTACATTGTTGCTTTTCAAATGTGTATCGTATTCTACTAATGCAAATTTAAGAGCTTGAGTACTGAGCTGGAGATCTGAATGAAGAGCAAGCCCAAGAAGGTGATATTTGATCTGTACTTGGGTATGTTTGCTGGAATGTGCTGGATATTGCAGGTGTGTTTCACTTCTCTTTAAGAAAGCTAGTCTAAGGGATAAAGAAATATAACTCAAGGCTAAGCAAGGTTACACAGACCTTGTGATTCAGCATTAGAAACAGGGGGATCTTGTATACAGTCATACTATCCTGAATGTTCCTTTTCTCATCTGATCTTGGAAGCTAAGCAGGGTCTAGCCTGGTTGGTATTTGGATGGAAGACATACAGGGTTCTTTAACCTGAGACTGGTAGCTTAGAACAGACCTTATGAATTCGGAAATCTGAGGAGCCAGGCTAGGTTTTCTATCAATTAGAATATATTCAGTTTCTGGTAACAATCAACCCAGTTCACTATGGTTTAAACAAAAAGCAATAATTAATTTAAAACCTATCGTACTGACTCCTACAAGGGAAAGTGCATCAGTTGGGTGGCTTCAAGTTGTCCTAAATCATCAGCTTAACCCTGTAACCAGAGATTTGGTACTATCTTTTAGAACTTCCCTCATCCTACAGCTAGCTCCCCCTTGTGGGCACACCGTAGCTGTCTGCAATTCTAGAGGCTGCCAGCTTCCTCCTGCCCCAACCCCACCTTGACCCCATTCAAAGAACGCCATTCCAGTCTCTATGTCAGAGGAGCAAGGAAACTTCTTCCTTAGAAGCCTCTGGATTTCAGGGGCTTGTTGGATAGAAAGGACAATATGCATACTATGCTGCTCGCTGTCAGCAAAACTGAATGGCCCGCCTTTAAAATCTTGGGTTGGATGAGGTTCCTCCCAAACATTTCCAAGCCACTTGGATGAGAATGGGTGGAGCTATCTAGAGAAGGCAGACACATTTGATGTTGAATAGGCTACCTATCTGCCACCTTGCACTGCTGCAGTCAGCCTTGGTGACTGTCCTCATGCATTCACTCACTCTTGCCATGATCTCACTTTCCCAAATGCTCAACCCTATGGAAATCCAATTATGCTTTGGGCCCAGTCTCTAATTGAGAATTCCTAGGGATGTGCCATCCTTAGAACTGCATCTGTATGTGTCTCCTCGTGTTCCGAGGACCCTCAATTTCTAAGTTCATCTGAGTAGTCAAAAAATAGGGACAAAAAAGGAAAGTTTTCTGATTTGAAAAAATGAAATTAAAAAGCAACATTGAGTGGTCAGTGAACCGTAATCCCCGAAGCTCTTGCTTCTCTGAGGTTCAATCTCCTTTTCTGTTGTAATACTTTGTTAAAATGTAGTGTCTAGGTCCCACATCTAGAATTTCTGATTCCATGGGACAATGTGGGATCCAGGAATTTTTATTTTCAGTGGGTTCCCAAGGGATGCTGCTGCCTCTGCTCCATCTCCTACTTTGGAAACCTCTAGTGTGAACAGTCCCCATGGATCCTTCCAGTTTTGATTTTTAGAACTCTAGAATTTTGTAGTGACTCAAAATACATGGTTTTCTAACTGAAACATACCAAATTCTACAACGTGAAGAGGTGTAAATATCTTGAAAGACACGTTAGGGCTCCTATATAAGTACAAATTATACCTATAGATCAACCTTTCCCAGTCCCTCCCCAACCTTACTCCCCACCACCAGCCTTGGATAGCTCTGCCACTTGACTCTTATTTCAATGAGATCATCTGTTTGTGATTCTGTGTACAGGTAGGACCATGGAATACTTGTCATTCTTGTCTTATTTCACTTAACATAATCTCCAGTTCCACCCACACTAACACAAATAATAAGTTTTCATTCTTTTTATGCCTGATGATATTCCATGCAGATTGGTACCATATTTTCATTACCCATTTATCTGATGATGGACACTATTATGAGTGATGCTACAATAGCTTGGCAATGCAGATGTCTCTTCAACATGGCTAAGTTCATTTCCCTTGGTTGTACATCTAGTGGTAGGACAGCTGGATGATGTGTAAGTATATTCTAATTTTTGAGGAATAGCTACATTATTTTATGTAATGTTTGTACTAATTACCATTCCCTCAGCAATGTACAAGACTTCTAGTTCTTCCACATCCTGGTAGCACTTGTTCTCCTTAGCATCTTTGATAAGAGTCACTCTGACTGTGGAGAGGGGGATATTTCACTATGGTTTGTTTACATTCACAGTGTCTAGTAATCTTGAAACAGATGCCTGCTGATCATTTGTGTTTCTTTCTTTATGAATGGTCTGTTTGGCTGAGTATCCTGTATGTTTCTCGGGGTTTTTTTTTATCAATTTTTTGTTGTTTAGTTTTGTCTATGTTGAATTTTTAAAGTTCAGCCCCTTATCAGATGCAATATTCTCTTCTAAGCATAGTGTTTGATCGTTTGCTGTACTGAAGCTGATTTAATACTCAGTCTATCTTTGCCTTCTGGATCCTATCCTAAAACAAATCTTTGTTCACTCTAATCTTCTGACCTCCCCTTATGTTTTTCCAAATAGTTTTGTAATTTCAGGTCTTACATGTGACAACCACTTTGTTTTTTCATGCCCCTTTATATTTTTTGAGCTGACTTCCAATTCACTATGTAGCCATGGATGACCTTGAATTTCTGCTCATTCTTTACCTCCCAGGTGTCAAGATTACAAATTTACAACCACATGCCCAGTTTTTACATCCCAGGAATGGAATCCAGGGCTTCCTGGGTGTTAGGCAAATAATTGAGCTATGTCCCCAGGCCCCACTTAAGACTTTAATACATTTTGAATTAGATTTTTGTAACTCAGAAACTTAGGGATTTACCTGCATTTTTTTAGGCAAATAACCAGTTTTCCCAATACCATTTATTGAAAAGACTGTTCTTTTCCCAATGTCTATTTTTAGCACTTTTGTTGAAAATAAGTTAGGCATAGATAGATAGATAGATAGATAGATAGATAGATAGATAGATAGATTTTTATGGTTCCCTTGGTTTATGTGTTTGTTGTTATGCTAGTAACATGCTGCTTTAATTACTATAAATTTTTAGCCTGTTAACAAATCCTGCTTTGTTCTTTTTGATCAAGATGGCTCTAGTGATTTGTAGGTTTGGGTAATTCCATACAAACTTTAGAATTGGTTTTGCTAATTCTATCAAGAATACCATGTGATTTTTGAAAAACGTTGCATTGAATCTAAATCACTTTGTGTTGGCAGAGGCTGCTCATTCATTCCCGACTGCCCAGACCTGAAATAATTACACAGAAACTATATTATTTAAAACACTTCTTGGCCAATAACTTAAGTTTTATATATTATATATAAACTTTAGTGTTGCTAACTACCTCTTATATCTTAAAATAACCCATTTCTATTAATCTGTGCATTACCACGAGGCTCATCCTTTACCAGTAAAGTTCCCAGGCATCTGTCTCCAGCGGTAGCAGCCTAAATCGCTTCTCTCTGACTCCACCTTCTTTCTCTCAGCGTTCAGTTTAGTTTTCTCACCTAGCTCTATTCAACTCTATCACAGGCCAAAGCAGCTTCTTTATTCATTAACCAATAAAAGCAACATATATACAGAAGAACTTCCCACATCATCTCTCCTTTTCTGTCTAAATAAAAAGGATAGTTTTAAATATAACAGAGGAAAATTACATATAACAAAACAGGTATCAAGCAATAATTAGAGTTACAATAATCATATCTACTTTATCTTTTATCATAACTAAGAAAAGAGATAACTATCTATTCTTCAACTTTATCAAAGACTCCAGAAGAATATAATATTACCTAACTTAACAGGAAAAGCATTGTTAGCAACTTCCAAAACTCTAGAATTGAGTTAGATTAGACTTACCTCTAATCTAGTTAGAATAAAGATACCTCACTATCTGGACAGTCACCTAAAGTTCTTCTGTAACATTAGGGTACCCATCTTCAGCCTACAGGCCCATAGTATCTGGCAGACTTTTCCATGAAGCAGAAAATTTCAAAGACATTTCCACCTATACTGGTAGTTGTCAGTCACTTTCTTCTGTGTCCTGCAGAATGTCTGACAGACTCTTTAATGAAGCAGGAACCCTGAAGGACTGTCTTATCTTTAGACAAGTTAAACAGTCATTCTTCTGTGGGTCTTGCATGTCCAGTTCATGCAGCATAACATCAATCAGTCCAGGCAAGAGCACTTTCTTGCCCAAATGGCTAGCAAATTCCATAAGGAGCCTCTTTGATGCCCATTTTCCTCTTGAAGTAGATATGTCTCATTGTCATGAAAAGTCCTAATTTCTTAAACATTTTAGATGCCATATTCCATTAATCTTTAAAAGGTTTGAAGAATATCTAGCCATCTGAAATATATCGCTATACATCTAGAAAACCTAACATGACTACAAGCTTAACTATTATAGATGATTAACATGTATTTCTTAATTATACAATACATTTTTAAATGAGCCACACAAACACAATACCTTAATCAAGAGCAGAAATATACATATAACAAAATTGACCTTAAATTTGTATCAATAAACTAAGTTCCATACCAATACAAAGTATACATCTCCATAGTATATCCCCCTTTAAATGCAAATAAATATTTATAAACAATATTTCAGAATTTTGGCATAGTTCTCTCCAAACTGCTTCTTGCTTTTTGTTGGGCAAAGTAATTTTAGCTCTTTATGAAGACCTTCACTGGGTCTTGTTACATTGAACCACATTAGTCTGGAAGAAATCCCCAGGTTCTCATCTTCGGTGGAAACAAAATCAGAACCTATTTTCCAAAGCAACATATCCTTAGACCCAAATTTTGAAGTCAAGATAATATATATATATATACATATATATACTATATATATATGTTGGTTTAGCTAAGCAGCTCATACAATGAAATATCTCTCTGTACTTAGCTCATTCACAGTCAAAAAATTCAAAGAAAACACAATAGTATACATAATCCAGACTCTCTGTGTACATTCCATCTTTATGTGGCTTATTTTTATTTATTCCTTTAATCCATGAATATCTGTACTGTGTCTCTTTATAGACTTTTAAAAAAACATTTACTTCTTTTTATAACTGTCTATATTCTTTTTTTTCTCTCCTAAGCCTATGTACATTTATTCAACACTATGACCCATTTAGAGGTCTTTTCCATCTGAATTTGTCTTTATTGTGTATCTGTAATCCTTTTCTGACCAGGACCACTTCTTAAAATGCTAAGTGGCATGACTAGGACTAAGGTTGCCTTGCCTTTTGGCTCCGCCCAGTAAAACATGGTGGAGGTATGTTCACTACCTCTGCAAGCCATGCACACTTCCTCAGTTTGAAGTATGCAGCAGGTCTATGATGCACCATTAAGCAGTTTGTAACACGATGCTCACAAACTCCATTCAAGTGCTTGGCTTCCTGAAAGAACCAGAGTTCATGCTGCCCGAACTAGGAAGCTGTCATTTCTTATTCTGAGTCAGTAAGCCTTTCCTTAAAGGGGCCCTAGTGCTCCTGTTCACTGCCAGCAAACAGAGCCCATCCAAAAAAAAAAAAAAGAATATGTGGCTAAACTTTGTTTTGTTGTGTGTGTAGAATTCCTTCCAAGCTCTCTCAGGTTATATGGATTTAGGTGGCACACATGGACTTCACACATCAACTTTTTGTAGTTTGGACATTTTACAATATTGACTCTTCTACTCTATGAACAAAAAATGTCTTTAATTTTATCCTCTTCAGTTTCTCTCATCAACGTTTAAAATGTTTCACGATAGAGGTCTTTTGCCTATTTAGCTAAATTTGTGCATAGGTACCTTTTTAAATCTACAAATGAAGTTTGTTTCTTGATTTCTATTTCAAATAAATCATCATTAGTATTTAATAGTGCTGATCATTTTTTGTGTGCTGTTTTATATTCTGCAACTTTGGTGAATTTATTTAGTATATAAGTAACTTTGGAAGTTTCTATATGTAAGGTCTTATCACTTGAAAACAGTGATATCTGACTTATTTTTCAATTTGGATGTGTCCTCATTTTTTATTTTATTTGTGTCCTCCTTTTCTTAACCTCACTAACAATCCATTTTATCTTCTTTAAAAATGGTGTTGTTGAGCCGGGTAGTGGTGGCACACGCCTTTAATCCCAGCACTCAGGAGGCAGAGGCAGAGGCAGGTGGATCTCTGTGAGTTCAGGCACAGCCTGGTGTATAAGAGCTAGTTCCAGGACAGGCTCCAAAGTTACAGAATAACCCTGTCTCAAAAGAAATGTTGTTGTTGTTGTTGTTGCCACTGCTGTTATTTTATTATTATGTTTGTATGATATGGGGGAGCACATGCCACAATAGATAGAGAGGTCAGAAAACACCTTTGTGGAGTAGGTTCTCTTTTTCCATCTTTATTTGTTTACCAGGGATAGAACTCAGATCACCAGGCTTTCATAGCAAGCTCTACTACCCACTGACTCATCTCACTGGCTCTCTTCTATCTTATCAAAAAATCATCTCTTTGTTTCATTGATCATTTAAATTACATTTTCTTGGTCTCTATTTCTTTGTGGATTTTGTTTGTTTTATTTTCTGCTTGAAGTTTTAATTCTTTCCTTCTAAATTTAGGTTCAGTTAGTTTTAGTTTTTCTAGTTCCTTGGGATGCAGTATTAGAGATTTCTCTTATTTGATTGTTATAAATTTCCCTCTCAGTAGGGTTTTGAATGTATCCATAGATTCAATTTTCATTTTCACATGGTTCAAAAAAGTTTAAACTTCCTTCTTTGATGACGGAAGGATATCTCAGTAGTTAAGAGTACTGTTTGCCTTTCCAGAGAACCTGGATTCATTCCCAACACCCACATGCTGGCTCATAATCATCTGTAACTCCATTTCCAGGGGACATTATGCCCTCTTCTGACTTCTGTGGGCATTGCACATATATGGAACGCAAACATACATGCTGCCAAAACACTCATACACAATAATAATAAATGAAAACTTTCCTTCTTGATTTATTTCTTGACTTATTTGTTATTCAAAAGTAAGTTATTTGATTTCCATGTGTTTATAGTTTCTAATGTTTCTCTTTTTCTTGATTTTTGGCTTTATTGCATCATGATTAGAAAAATATATATAATAAATATAATTTCAGTTCTTTTAAATTCATTGAAACTTATTTTATGTAATACTGTACAGTCTTTAGTATTCAATGCTTTCATTATTAATCTGTCCTAGATAATATTCTGCACAGGGAAAAACATGTATTCTATAGCTGCTGGAAAGGGATGGCCTATAAATAATTGTTAGGTCCATTTGGTCTCAGTTGAAATTTAATTCTGTCATCTCTTTCTTGATTCTCCACTTGGATGATCCATTCATTATTGAAAGGAAAGGGTTAATGTCTCCAATATTATTATATTAGAGTCTATCTCTCCCTATATTTATTAAAAATTTGAATTATACATATGTGCATTCAGATAGCCAGTGCATGTGTTTTTCAGCTTTCTGTCACTGTGGCAAAATACTTCGACAGCCTAAAAGGAAGAGAGATTTATTTTGGCTCACAGTTTCCAAGGTTTCCATCCACAATGACTTGGCCCCCATTGCTTTGTGCCTAGAATGAATCTGAACATCACAGTGAAACAAACCATCTCACATTTTGTGGCTAGGAAGCTAAATCAAGAGGAATGAGGCTAATGCCCCAAATACCTTCAAAGACTCTACCCTCACAATACATACTCACACACACAATGACGTAAGTTCCTATAACTATGCCCCATCTGCTAAAGATTCCACCACATTCCAGTAGCACCATGAGATGGAGACAGAGCCTTCAAATGATGAGTTTAGGTATTAATGAGCTATTAAAATCCAAACTCCTTAGACACTATATAATAACCTTCCTTCATCTCTTTCTACTGTTTTGGATTTTAAAATCTGTTTTATTTGACATAGGTATGGCTGCTTCTTCCTTTCTGGAATTTTGGAATCCCTTTTACATGAAATTTTCTTATCTCATCCCTTCATTTTTAGTATACATGTGTTCTCAAAGACAAATTAGTTTCTTGTAACCAATATGTGATTGGGTCTTTCATTTTCATCTGTCTCATCACTCTATGAATTTTAATTAGATAATTTGGTCCATTTACATTCAAGGTAATTACTGGTATCTAAGATCTTACTATTACTGTTATTTAAAGTTATTTTCTAATCATATTATAGTCTATTCCCCCCCCAAAGTCTTCCTTTGTGGTTAAGTGGATTACTCCAGTCATGTGGTTGATCTCTCACTTATATCTGAGTTTTCCATTACAGATATTTACTTTGTGGCTACCATGAGGCATATAAAAATAATTTATTTTCTAAATGTTACCCTCTTGATTTGGCTGTAAAGATAACTACAGAATCAAAAAGAAAGAGAAAATATACTAATAAGAACACTTTCCATGTGCACTCTAATTCTTCTCATTTTTTGAATCTCTGATACTCCACTTTGTGTATTGCTCATCTTTTAGTATATTAATGTATTCATATTTTTTATTTTCCCTTTGGTCTTCATTCTAAGGCTATGAATAATTTATGTACCATGCTTACAAAATTAGATAATTCTCAATTTCTATAATTACTCTTCTTTGTGAGTTGAATACCTTCCCATGTTGAATTTTCACTAATTAGTATCTTTTGCTTTAGTGTTTGCTTGTGTAAAGGGTCTCAGAAAGATCTGCTCTCAACTTCTGCTTGGGAATGTTTTTATCCCTTCTTCCTCCTCTAGAAAAGATAGCGCTACTAGATATAGTATGCTCAGCTAACAGATTCCTTTTTTTCTTTAGTACTGTGAAAATCCCCCCCACACACACACACACCACTTGAGACCTTGATCATAAGAGAAGGGTTAGCAAAGTTGAACTAAATTTGATGGGAGCCATTTGGCCTTTCTCTCCCTGAATACTTGAACCCTTCTCTAGGGCTGGAAAACTTTCTAGTACTATTCCTTTATGTAAGGTGTCCACTGCTTTGGCATTCTCAGGTCTTTCTTGGATACTTGCTCTTTTTATATTGTCCCAAAGCTTTCCCACTCTTTCTTCATTCCTTTTCACTCTTACATTCTCCATCTGTTTCCAGCCACCTGTCTTCAAGCTGACCCCTTCTGTTTAGTCTATCCTGGTTTTGTTGTCTCTTTTGTTGGTTTTTAATTTTGCTGAGTGTATTTTTCAGCTCAAGAATTTCTCTTCAATTTTTAATTGCGCCCATCTTTTTGCTAAGTTTCCTCATTAGATTATCAACATGTTTTCTTTAAGCTTTAAACAAACAGCTGTTTTCATTCTCTATCTAAGCTGTATTCCATACTGATTACTATCTGGTTAGTTTCTGATACCTTGTTTTCAACACTAAATGAAGTTATATTTTCCCGAAAGCCCTTGATGCATATTGCATGTGGAATCACCTTGGGTTTGAAGGATTAGTTATCATACCAGCTTTAGTTGTGCCTGACTTAAAAGAAATTCTAAGCAGGCTGCTTATTTTCATGTGCCTGCAGTTACTTCCAGTGCTTCAGCACTGGATAACATCCAGGCCCAGATTTGCTGCTGCTGATGCATTATCAACATTTTTAGTACTATACGGCAATCCACATGCTGATTTGTTCCAAATACACTATTGGCATTTGTTAAGAAAGAACTGGAGTGAGGGCCAGAGAGACGGTGCAGCCAGCAAAGGCTCTTGTCACCAAATGTGACAACCTGACTTCAATTCTAGGACTTATGTGGTAGAAGGAGAGAACCGACTCCCACAGGTTGTCCTGTGATCTCAACACATGTGCTGTGGTTATGAGCACACCTACACAATACACGTACATACCTACATACATACATACACATATACCTACAGAAATACTTTGGAAAAGTAATGAAAATAGAGCTGTGAAAGAAAAGGAAAGTATCAAGAAAAAATAATCTGCCCCAGCAACTTTCTTTATGGGGTCAGAGGAGACCCAAATACCTCTCCTGTAGTGGTTGGCCTATCACTATATAGTAGTATTTTGCCTAGATCTGGGAATACTTGTGAATGGACCAGCCTCAGGCTTCTAATTCGTCATACCTGTGGCTCTTCATACCTTCATGTTGTGTCATAGCCCAAACAGCAACCTGCTAAGATCATTATAACTCTAGAGTCAAACTAAAGGCCACAGTTTTCTGCTCCACCTATTATTAAGGCAGATGCGGATCCTCAGACTGGCTACAACTCACTCCAGGCAATGCTAGCTGGAATAGATATCTGGCCATGCATCTTCAACTAGCCCTTGAGCTATCCCAAAGGCTCTGTTCACAGGCCTTTAATGTCTGCCCACTGTTAAGTTTCATCAGCCTAGCATAAAACTTGATAACCAAGTTTTCTGCTTTATGCCTTGATCTACCAATTATGAATGCAATCTTGGGCCTTGCTCTGCTGCCTGAGGATGAGATGATATTGTAAAAGTAGTTCCCGTTGTTCACATAGGTTAATGGCAAAACTGGGTTACATCTGAGGCTCACAGCAAGCACCTATGTTGTCTTATCCTGTATGTGGTAGTCAGTTCATATCTCATCTGGTGTTGATTGAGTCCACATTACAGATCTGCTACTGTGCTCCATATCTGTGCCTTGTGCCATGGGTTCTAAAGTCTAAGAAGACTGACTTGGAGATAGATGTGCTAGCCAAGGTTTGGGGATGAGTTGTAGCTATTCCTCACTGTTTTTCACTGCTTACTCCATTGGCTGCCACCACAGGATTAACTTAGTTGTAGTAGTTCTCAGATCAATAAATGGTACTTCACTCTAAGCACGCAGGAGTGTACTCCAACTTCTCTGGGGGAACTTAAGGCGACAAGAAGCACCGTGGAATCCAGAGGCTGAATGACAGAGATGGGAGGTGGTGGGGAGGAGAATGGAACACAGAGGCTATAGGGCCATTGGAAAGAACCTGGGCATAAGGGTGGAGGTGCAGTGGCTCTCCTAACCCAGGCCTCCATGATGAATCCCCAAGTGTCATGTGTCTCAGCAACTAACTCCCAGGAAAAAACAGATGGAAATTGGAATAGCTCAGGGCTGGAGACTTCCTACTCCTCTCACTCGTGGCCTCTGCTTACTCTGGGTCCTGCTTCCACTAAGCTATTTAGCCTAGATCCACCTTTCACCTTTTCTGCTTCCCTTCCTGGCTTTCAGACAAGGGAAAGTGCCCATTGTTGGGACAAATGAGTCTCAACAAGGTGCTATGGTTGTGATCTAGAGTGAGGAGCTCTGAATTCTAGTCTGCTGTGGTGTGGGGAAGGGACTTTTCCTGCTGGGAGCCTCAGTCCCCACTGTGTCTGTTAGCTTTCTACTGCAATAACAGACACCTAAGATAACGAAACAAGAAAGAGACAATTGTCTGAGCGGAGATTCGAGTGATAACTATCTGACCCCATTGCTTTAGGCCGAAGCACGGGCCAGCATGACAGGAGAGGGGAGAAGGGCCTTTGCACTTGCACCTCAGAGCCAGCTGTAAAAATAAGAGAGAAGAAACAAACATTCCAAAATTTCCTAAAGTCTCCCATCACATCCACCTCTGAAAGATCTACCACCTCCCAACAGTATCCAAGATAAGGCCCTGAGCCTTTAACGAAAAGAAATGGGGTTAGTAGTGAGACCAGTCTCTTAGGGTATTCCAGATCCAAACTGTAGCACCCACTTACTAAGTTGAGAGCTGGAAGGAGCCAGTGTTGCTCTGAAGGGGGGCATTCCAGAATTCTAAAGACAAGGTCTTCAAAGGAGGGAAGAGAGGGAGGAAGGAAGGAATCAAGCAAGCAAGGAAGGAAAGAAGCAAGCAAGGAAGGAAGGATGAATTTCAGGCAGCCATGTCATAGGAGTCTCAGCAAACCAGCTGCCTGGGTGTCCACAGATAGATTACATGGGAAGAAGACAAGCTCCACATACTAAGCACCAGCTCATTGGCATTCAGATCGGAAGTGAGAGAGCTAGCACTGGACACATTCCCAATCTCTTGCTGATAATGTGCACTTCAGGCCCACGGCTTTAAACTTCATGCCCTGCCCCAAGCTTCTGCACCTGGAGTAGCTCCAGAAAGACAAATGTTTTGCACAGAATACTAAAGTGCCTTTTGAAACTCTAAACTTGAGTTACTCCTTTGACATAGTACTTTTTTTTACTACTGCCAGGACTCTCAAGGCAATCCCTGTAGAATGTGTGCTGTAGATATGAAAGAGAGTATAAAACATCAACCACCAACCAAGGGAAGAAAGAAAACATTGAAAATAGCCTAGAATCTTCCTGGGTTCCTACTCGCTGAGAGGCCACACTTAGTGCTGACTTCCCAGAGGCAGCTGTGGAAGTAACTTTAAACTCTGGGGAACTAGGAGAGCCCTGTAGACATTCACAGAGCCAGTCTCTGCCAAACTTCTACACGTGGCTTTTACACAGGCTTTCTGTTCATCCTTACTCATTTTGACATGAGGACCTTGTGGCGTTTTTTAATGTCTAATTGCTTTCTGATTGCAAGAGTAATCTGTTCTTTTGGAACTGAACTTGAAAAATCCAGAAAAGTATCTTTAAAAAACCCACAAACCTCAAGGGATAATAAAATATGTAAATATGAATATATAATAACCCAAGGATAACTCCTGCTAGCATACTGGAGTACAGCATTTTATTTTTTTCTATGCAGACATCTATCTCTCATTAGCATATTGCTATCAGCCTGCATATATAACTTTTCCTCCTATATTCTGAAACATAGCATGGCTGTGGAAAGGTGTGGAAGATCTCTATGCACTGAGTAGCAGGCAGGGAAAAGTAGAAAACAACCACAGATTGGGTAGAGAAACAAACTCCTGGCCCTAGTTTGTCCCTCATGATCACAGTCCACCTACCATGTAGGGACCCTCATTATCCTGATGCTAAGAGAATCCTTCTCATTCTTTTCTAAATCAAACATATGCCACACTACACTCTGCTAAAAGAAGTCACAGCCACTACTAGTTGAAGGCCTCCAGAGGAAAGAAAGCTGAGCTTTCCCAGTGCCCCTTTGTCCCCAGCTGCCCTTTAGTGGAAAGTGAGCGCTAAAGAAAAGTGAACCTAAAGAGAGATAAGAGTTCCTGCCTCCGTACTGGGATATGGGGCAGAACTGTGGACAGGATATTAGGCTTGCAGAAGAGATGGGGCCAGCAAAGGATCAAGTCCTATCTCTACCAGGGTTGGGAGAGGCACATACATACCCATAGATGAAGAGACCTGCTTATTTCTTCAACACCTCTCAGCCAACAATTTCGGTTGGCCACCACCCGATTCCTCTCACCTCCCAGTACCAGACTATCTGAGGCTCCTGTTCTGGAACATGGTGGAGATTTCGCCACATAGAGCAAGTGGCTTTACCATGTCCCCCTCTGCTGATTTGTGACTCACCTTCTTTGAGGCTGAGTAGTCTGCCTGCTCTACTCTGTCTGGGTGGTTTGGGTGTAAGGGGTTTGTTGGGGGTGCCGCTGCTGCTACTGTTGTTTTCAAATGTGGCCTGCCTATGCTTCCCAAATTGCCCTGGGGCACTGGGTCTAAGCAGGCCTCTCCCCTCTCTTTCTCTTCTATAGTAGCTATAGTGGTACCTGTCAGCTCTGCATTTTAGCTTCACAAATTATGGTGCTATTATCTCCTCTCCTAGCCTCTCTTTCCTGGTGGGAATTTGTTTTTTTTTTTTTTAATTTATTTATTTATTTATTTATTAAAGATTTCTGTCTCTTCCCCACCGCCGCCTCCCCTTTCCCTCCCCCTCCCCCAATCAAGTCCCCCTCCCTCGTCAGCCCAAAAAGCAATCAGGGTTCTCTGCCCTGTGGGAAGTCCAAGGACCACCCACCTCCATCCAGGTCTAGTAAGGTGAGCATCCACGAAACTGCCTAGGCTCCCACGTAACCAATAGGTCCAGTAGAATCAAAAACCCGTTGCCATTGTTCTTGAGGTCTCAGTAGTCCTCCTTGTCCGCTATGTTCAGCGAGACCAGTTTTGACCCAGGCTTTTTCAGACCCAGGCCAGCTGGCCTTGGTGAGTTCCCAATCCCCATTGTCTCAGTGTATGGGTGCACCCCTCCCGGTCCTAAGTTCCTTGCTTGTGCTCT